>NC_065443.1:177660036-178260036 GCF_917563875.1 Diabrotica virgifera virgifera
TGCTCCAATGCCATGTATTATGGCGTTCTAATTCATAAAAGCAATAGCAAGCTTTGCTAGAAGCTTTATTCTTTTTGCACATTCCGATAGCTCAGAGGATAGGAGACGGTATTATTAAATCGTCTTCGTTCCCTGCCATCAAAAGAGATGGCGCCTCTGTAAGCTGCCACTAGAGTGGCGAAATTTTTGGAGACGTTCAGAGAAACTTCCGTGATTTAATTTGTAGTACCAGCTCGACTGACTGATGAGAGGGAGACCTTGAAATATCGATATATCAGTCTATTGGTGCCAGTTAAATCACGGAAGTTTTGACGAATTTGTGCTCCAATGCCATGTATTATGGCGTTCTAATTCATAAAAGCAATAGCAAGCTTTGCTAGAAGCTTTATTCTTTTTGCACATTCCGATAGCTCAGAGGATAGGAGACGGTATTATTAAATCGTCTTCGTTCCCTGCCATCAAAAGAGATGGCGCCTCTGTAAGCTGCCACTAGAGTGGCGAAATTTTTGGAGACGTTCAGAGAAACTTCCGTGATTTAATTTGTAGTACCAGCTCGACTGACTGATGAGAGGGAGACCTTGAAATATCGATATATCAGTCTATTGGTGCCAGTTAAATCACGGAAGTTTTGACGAATTTGTGCTCCAATGCCATGTATTATGGCGTTCTAATTCATAAAAGCAATAGCAAGCTTTGCTAGAAGCTTTATTCTTTTTGCATATATATATATATATATATATATATATATATATATATATATATATATATATAAAAAACACTTTTGAGTTTCGGTGGGTTGGAGTCAATAAAAAGGGGCTGTTAGAATACTATTTTTTATTACTCGAGCTTTCGAATGTGTTTACATTCATTTTCAAGAGCTAAAAAGTAACTGATAAAGTGGAAACAAAGATCATGTAAAAATATAACTCACCAGATAAATCTAGATTGGTTATTAAAACTTGCTAACATTAATACATATAAATAAGAGGAAAACTATTAATATCCATAAAATGAATTCTTCCCAGACTGCATAATATAAATTAATGGCCAAAAGATTTAAATTTTTGAAATGAATTTTGAATTTGAATGATCGGTAAATTGGAAAAAAATTTTAATACAAAAAGTCAATGTCAGTGAAAAAATCAGCCTACATCGACAAGTAGCTAAAAATAATTTATTTAAATATATTATAACGTGATGATTTGTTAAAAAAAAAGAAAGAAGAAATAAATAAGTAGAGAAAAAAATATTTTAGTAGTTTACAGAAGTACAAAAGAAATGTAATAAGGATGTGAAAAAAGTGAAATATTTATGGTGCTCTGAATATTATTTAAAATTATAAGGAAATGATGTAATTATAAATTTTGCTTAAATTTTGAATTTCTGATCTTTTATTTAAACTATGATCACTTCTACTAATAGATACCATTTCCAAAAAAGTCCTTTTGAATTTATTACCTTCATTGCACAAAATTTTTATGTTGTCAAAATCCATGATATGATCTTTGTCAATCACATGCTCTGCCAAAGCACAAGACGGTTTTTTGATTCGGCAATCACTTTTGTGGGAAATTATATTATAATAATTATATTATATTATAATATATTATAATCTGGGAAGAATTCATTTTATGGATATTAATAGTTTTCCTCTTATTTATATGTATTAATGTTAGCAAGTTTTAATAACCAATCTAGATTTATCTGGTGAGTTATATTTTTACATGATCTTTGTTTCCACTTTATCAGTTACTTTTTAGCTCTTGAAAATGAATGTAAACACATTCGAAAGCTCGAGTAATAAAAAATAGTATTCTAACAGCCCCTTTTTATTGACTCCAACCCACCGAAACTCAAAAGTGTTTTTTATAAACAAGTCAACAAAGTACTTCTTTTTTCTTTACATTATATATATATATATATATATATATATATATATATATATATATATATATATATATATATATATATATACAGGATGGTTCATCTTATTCGCCTCGGTCTCTGTACGGAAAACCACTTGATATTTAAAAAAAAAATTTCTTCACAGACATATACATACATACTATAATACTACAATCTAAAAATAATGTGAATTATACAGGGTGCTCCAAAAAGAATGGTATATCAAAGTTATATTTTTTCTTATGGAATGCCCTACATCTTATGACATTACTGAATTGACCTTAAAAAATAAGCTATACTTTCATAAGGGTTCCCTATACCTAAATACATGGTGTTTTGATTTATTTCGATTTTTATGAAAATGTAAGGTTTTAGAAAAAAATAAGTATCTACGAATCTAAGAATCACTAACAAATTATTTCTTGGATCTTAATAATAGACTATTTAGCATACTTAAACCGATGCTTACTGCAACAAAATTTCTTACAGGGTGGTCAAAATATGAGATTGTTCTATTAACAAATTCAAGCTGTAATAACTTACTTATTTTAAATAGAACACCCTGTATCTTACTAGTCTATCGAGTAGAAAATTTACTTAGATTTCAATTTATATTAGGGTTTCCTATACCTATCTTTCTGTTAAATAAAATACCAAACACCAAATATAACAGTATGATACAATATGATCCATTTTGCTTGGCGGCTTCCCTAATAGGGATTTTCATTCTCATTAATTTGTTTCGAGTTTCTGTCATGTCCTATAATCCGTGTATATTAATATTATACACAGATTATACAACACATGACAGAAGCTCGAAACAAATGGCAATCGATGAAAAGCCCTATTTCAAATATGTTTGTTTTTTCTTTTTGTTTTAGTTTATTGCTATTTACATGTGTTTCTTTCAGATTCATAAATGGTCCCATACATACTTTGATTTGCCGAGTTGGGTGATTTTCCTGCAAGAATACCGAATCATCCTTCCTCGTCGACATCACCGTATACACCATGTAGCACCTCACGAAACATACTTTTGCATTACAACCGGTTGGTTAAATTGGCCACTGGAAAAACTTCGGTTTTGGAGTACACTTGAAATAATAATTGAAATGTGCACGGGTTGCAAACCACGAGCTGATGATTTTAAATGGGCACAGAAGAGGACGTGATATATTTATATTATTTTTATTTTTATGCAGTTTAATGGATGAAAATATTATGTCAAATTCCATTTTAATGTTGCCATATAAAAGAGTTGACAAAGAGAAAAATATCGATTATCATAACTATTATGCAAATAAAACATAATTACCAACTTTCAAGTTTGTATTATTGGTAGTAAAAATGTATCTTCGTTTTCTTATTCTTCTTTATTTTTATTAACAAATTGTTTGTTATAAACCCAGAGAGACTTAAAGCGGATCCATATTAATAAACATTTATGTTGTACGTTGTATTTGACACAAATTTGCTCGTGTGCGTTGAACTTTTTGTTGATATGGACTGTACGCCGCATGGATTAACGCTATCCGTCGTGCTGTCGGTTTTTCAGTCGACTTCAAAGAAATTTTCGCCGCACAGCAGTGTTTATTGTGGACTTGATTATCCACCTGTCGCATGTCGCTAAGTAGATTCGGTGGTACAACACACAAAATAAATATTTACGTCGTAAAAATACTTGACTGGACTTAAATTTGTGCCTCAAATATTTTTTCTGTATTTTAAAATACAACACACACACATTTTTATTGATATTGATCCGCTTTATACTCATTTATATTTTGTACAATCATGTTTTTGCTGAGATTGTTATTGCTATTTCCTATGTGCATTTCTTGGAACTCTGTACCTACCTAATCTTGCCAAATTTTAGTCCTTACTCTTCTTATGCATCATAGTTATTTAACACTGAATAATTTAGATATTTAATTTTTATGTTCACCTTAGTTTTTCACATCGATATTATTAAATACTTATAAGAATGGTAAATTAAGTAAATTTTTAAAATAAGCTCACTTAAGATATTATAGAAACTGAGCTGTCACATCTATCAAACACTATTCGAACGGTAAAATAAGTTTATGTTTAATTGTTAATCTGTCTTCAATGTCTATTCTATTACTTTTTTCATCCAATTAGGTATATCAAACAATTTAAATACAATCTCTTTGCTCCTCATGAAGTATATAATAAAGTTCTCAAATCTTCAACTAAGAAACTTTAAAAAATTATACGTTTTTATATCTTTTCTTCTTGACGTGCCATCTCCGCGACGAAGGCTGTCAATCATCGTTGCTATTCTAACTTTTAACACTACAGCCCGAAAGAGTTCAGTTGAGCTGCATCCAAACCATTCTCTGAGATTTCTCAGCCAGGACATTTTTCCCTGCATTATTAATTTTAGGAGTTCATATCTGTCACCACGAGTTATATGACCCAAGTATTGCAGTTCTCTTATTTTGATGGAATCCTGTATTTCCCTGCTGTTCTCTATTCTTCTTACTACTTCTTCATTGGTTATTCTGGCTGTCCAGGAGATTCTCAGCATTCTTCGATATGTCCAAATTATATCGTTCAATACCAAAAGCGATATTTGAAGTTTTTCTATCCTGATGTAAATATTTCTGTATTAGTATGAAAACGATTATATGTCCGTCTAGTTTAATTTTTCAGAGCAGCAATTTGAAAATAAGTAATATATTTATTTAAGTAGTCCATGACGCTTACATCTGTTAAACTGATAATGCTCAGTGAGCATTAATTTCCATATTATTTTCTTTCTTCTTTCTTAAGACGACGTGAATTGTCATCTTCTTGGATCATTTCGGTCACAGCCCTCCTTAATTTATATCCACCACTCAATAAATACAATATTAACAAAATAAGTTCTCAATCCAGTAGCACAGAAGAAATGTTTATACATTTTTACAATATTAACAGATTGTTCCTCATCTGTTGGCCATGTCCCAGCAATCTACGTAGGCGACTTTTGACCTCTACTAAAATATCTCTATGTGCGTACAAACAAATCCCTGATATATTCTAACTCACTAATGTTATATTTATAACTCCAATTCAATGAATTATCAATTTATTTTAAATGTTGTAGTTTATTCTTGTCAACGTAAAATAATATTATTAAACGACATATCAAAGAAAAAAATATTCGTCAAAAACTCTGAGATATCAACTACTTTTAAGTATATCTTTTTAGTGGATATAGTTTTTGCTGACTTTATAAATACCATTTTTGTTCTTAAATGTCAAAACTATGAAAACGTATTTAAAATATTTTTACCAATATATTTTCATCCATTTTAAATAGAAATTTCAATACATGCGATAACCAGAGTATAAAGAGGGCACATGTTGACAATAAAGTCATAAATGTAAAATATATGTATGATTAAAATGAAAATCAAAATTAGACCTGTTAGTCCACATAGAAGCTTTGGAAGCTTTTGATCCTCCTTGCTAAACTTTGTTCATTTTAGAAGATATGCGGCCTTTATCTATCTATTGTTATTTTTTTTATCAGTGATATCAAATATATTTTCATAAATTATTTAACAATGCCCCGTAAGACATACATGACTCCACTATTTTAGTTACATATTTAGTTTATTTCGTTCTTCGTCTTCGTTCCATAACTCTATGGTCGTTTAGCTTTTTCCGTATATAAATTCTCGATACATGATAGGATTCGATACACAATACGTGCATATTCTGCTATCGTCTTTAATTTATATCAGTTTCATTATTTACATAGTTATCTCGTTACATTAAAACACTTTCAGTACAAATACATTTAGATACTTCTTTTTCGTAAGAATACATCTATGATCTCACTAGAATCATCATCATGCAAAGTCGTATATATTTCCATTGTTTCTACACTTGTATATTTTTCTATTAATTCAAACCTGTACTCGTATTGAAATCCTTGACAATCATGTCGATCCTGTCTTCTATTATATATTTACTAGTCTTTCTTTCAAGCAAGCAAGCAATTTGATTCAACCCGACCTGTGGGAGATGTCCACCCTAGCGAAAAAGTACATTCGGGTGTAACAATTCATTGGGGCGAGGTGTTTTGACCCGAGTACAAACAGGGATCACCCCACCTCGCTCCAATGCCCCAGACTATCCCTTCCCCCCCATAGCACGCTGATGCGCGATGGGGGCACAACTATCGTAGCCAAATGCTGTTCACAATGGAATCCTGGATAATAAGATTCCATGTGGTACCCTAATCGAATGCAAAAAACTAGGGCAGCGTGAAGCGCTCTATGCCTTTATCTTCTTAATTACTTATCCGCGGAACTAAAATTGCTTGCTTGGGTCCAAAGTCATTGTACCTAACCCCATTGAGCTCTGTCCAATGACTTGTTGCTCGAGTTGTTTTGGGTTTTTTTTGGTTTTTTATATTTTTTTGGGGGCTTTCGCCTTTTTTGTATTTTATATATTTTTTTGGGGGCTTACGCCCTTCTGTATTTTTCTATATCTGACTTACCTTAGAGGTGATCGTGGTATTGGACCTACGTGTGTTACGTTTTCTTCGGCACTTGTTTTCGAGCTACGAATCGTTCACTGTTTACACTCTTTTATTTATTTATCCCACTTTACAATATTTGTTGCTTTGGACGTTTATGCTTCCACCGGTGGAGAGCGTCGTACGTTAGCATCTCTCGCAGTATTGGGCTTGGATGGTGTTCCAGTTCTGAAAATTTTACCCTGGCCTTGTCTGTCATCATCTCCGTGACTCTTACTTGCTGTAGTTCTCTGAAGAGGAATCGCTCGGCAACGTATTTTGGGACTTTGGCTGCTTCTCTTAGGCTGTTGTTGTGGACCGCCTGTATCTTCTTTTTTGTTGTGTTACACACGTGTCCCCATTCGAGAGATGCGTACGTTAATATCGGAAGTATTATACTATTTATGAGCCTTATTTTAGTCTTCAATCTTAGTTTACTTCTCTTTCCTGTTAGTCCTCTGAGTGTTGCTCTTGTTATGTTGGTTTTTTGGAATGTGGCTTCTACGTGTTTCTTGAAGGTTAATCCTTTGTCCATGATGACTCCTAGATATTTGGCTTCGTCTTTCCACTCGATGGGGGTGTTCTGCACCGCCAATTGTTCTTCTGGCTGTTGTCTTCCTTTCTTATATAGTACCGCTTGCGTTTTCTCCGAGTTGATGGCTATCTTCCACTTTATGCTCCATTCTTCTATGTCTTCTAACGCTGTTTACAGGTTGGTCACTGCTATATCTACATTTCTATGTTTGGCCGCTATTGCTGTTTCGTCTGCGTAGAGGCTCATAATGGTACCCGGAGTTCTAGGTACGTCTGCGGTATATATTGTGTACAGTAGGGGTGACAGGACTGCTCCCTGCGGTACCCCAGCTTCCGGGCTCCCGAGCTCGGACAGGACTTGTCCTATCCGAACCCTGAAGCTCCGGTCGCCCAAGTACGAAGATATCAGCCTCGTCATCGCCCCACTGTACCCATAGCCTCGCATTTTATATATGAGTCCCTTATGCCATACTTGGTCGAAAGCCTTGCTTACGTCCAGGAATGCTGCTCCAGTGTACTGCTTATCGTTGAAACCAGCTGCTATGTATTCAGTTAGTCTGAGTACTTGTAGCTCACTGGAGTGCTCTGCTCTGAATCCAAATTGAGCTTCTGGGATTATCTCTAGTCTGTTTGTTTCCGCTTGCAGTCTTCTGAGGATGATTCTTTCCACTATTTTGCTGATCGCTGGAAATAAGCTGATTGGCCTGTAGTTCTGCGGGAACGTGTGGTTTTTGCCAGGTTTTGGGATCATGATGACATGGGCCTCTTTCCATCTGTTTGGGAATCTTTTGTATCTTAATATCGCATTCACTATGTTTGTAAAATACACTATGGCTCTTCTGGGAAGGTATTTTAGGGCTCTATTTGATATTTCGTCTAGACCAGGCGCTTTTCTCGGTGAACTGTTTCTTATATGTTCGTTTATTTCTTCCGGTGATATTGGGGAGATGATGTCTTCTGGATCCTCTGGTCTTTCTTCTTGCTCTTCGACTTCTTCTAAGAAGTCGTCGTCCTCGTCTTCATGGAAGTTTAGCCTGCATTCACTTTCGAGTGTGGACCTCATCGCAGCTTTTTCTTCTATGGAGTATACCATGCCGTTTGCTCCATGTAATGGGGGATGGGTTTTCTGTCGCTTCTTAGCATTTTCTGGAGCTTCCAGACGTTTTTCATGTTTGGGTCTGATTCTTCCATCTCTTGTACGAAGTTGTCCCATTTTTCGCTGCGGTGTAGTCGAAGAGCCGTCTTCACCTCTCTGTTTAGTGTATTTTCCCAGGTTTTATCTACTCTGTTTCTCGTTCTTCTGGCTATTTGCTTCGCTCTGTTCTTTTCCCTTATAAGATCTTTTACTTCTTGTGGTATGTCTTTGAACCTTCCCGTATGGATCTCTACTTCTTCTACCGTTGTGCTGTTTCTAATCGCTTCTTGTATGATGTTTTCTAGCTCTAAGACTTTTTCTTCTATTTGATCTGGATCGTTTATAGTTGGCACTATGTTTATTCCTTCACTAACTAATCTTTTGTAATTTGTCCACTTTATTTTCTTTTTAGTTCTCTTCGGTTGATTTGTTTCTTCCCATGTTCCTAGTTCTAGTAGAATGGGGTTGTGGTCTGTGTTCCCTTCGTCTAATGTGGTTAGTTCTGCTTGAAGTCCTAGGTTCTTTGCAACAACGATGTCTATATGTGTGGGTAGTCCATTTCCTGGGAAGTGTGTTGGATCTTCTGGGCCCATTGCCATTGTATCTTTGTTATTTTCTATGTAGCTGTTTATTAATCTTCCGTTTCGGTTCGTAGCTCTATCATTCCAGTTGGGGGATCTCGCATTTAGGTCTCCTATTATTAGTGTTGATTCGGCGATGTTTAGGAACGCGTCGAGGTCTTCATCCATTAATGGGTCTTGAGGTCTTACGTAGGCTGATGTTATTCTGACTGCGCCTTGCCTCATTTTCACTTCTATTGTTGTTGCCTCCATGTTTACTAGTGGTGGAGTCGCGAAACTTGTGTGTTTGATTCCCTTCTTGACTAGGATGGCTGTTCCTCCTGATCTTCTCGTGTGGCCGTTCCTATATACATCGTATCCAGGAAACTTTGGATTAAAGTTGTTGGTAAGTTTGGTTTCCTCTATCGCTACGATGTCCATCTCGTATCTGTTGGCGATTTCGTCTAAGATGTTCTGGTTTGTTGTTATGCCGCCCGGATTCCAGGAGCCTATCCTCAAGTATCACTTTTCTGTCAGCATTACTTCTGTGCCTCCCTGGTGCCCAATATCACTTCTTTGACTACCTTAGTCACTATGTTGGTGACCATTCTGACTAGGTAGTCTTCGTCTGGGATCGCTGTGTTGTTCTGCGCGTTTTGTGTGGCCTGGGCGTAGGAAACCCCGGTTGCTTGCGGTCGTCTTTGTTGTTGTGCTTGATGTTGTGGCCTCCTTGGTGGTGTTCTTCCCCATGTTGGGCACCTAGGGCATCCTCGGTAGCTGGCTGGATGGCTGCCTCTGCAGTTAGCGCAGGTTGCTTTAACTTCTCTGTCCCGTTTGCACTGTTTCGTTTGGTGGTCTTTACCGCACTTCACACACTTAGGATCTTTGTGGCACGCGTTTTGGGCGTGGTGGAAGCCCTGGTAGTTAAAGCACTGCGTTGGTCCGTTAGCCTTTCGTAGGTCCTCTACCACGACCTTCATGTGGCACAGGTTTGTGATTCGCTTGGCATCCTCGACGTCCTCATGGTCCAGAGTCAGGACGAACATTGGAAGCTGTCTCTTTGGGCCGGCTCTGGTGGACATGTTTTTCGCTGAATGGCAGACAATATTATATTGTGCTGCCATTTCGTTTTTTATTTCTTCTTCTGTGGTGTTTGTTGGTAGCCCTCTTATAACCATTCTGGGTTTCCTATCCTCGTCTAACGGGAAGGCTATCCATTGTAGCCTTTTGGTTTTGTCTTTGGCTTCGTATGCTTTAGCGTACTCCTCCACTATCCTAACCATGTTCCTGTAGTCTTCGGGGCTTTTGGTTTGTATTAGGGTTTCCCTACCGCTCCTGGAGATCTTGTTAATCGTAATGATTTTTTGTTTTTGGGCAATGTTGAGGATGGCCCCTGTCTCGCTCACGCTCTGTAATTTTATTACAGGCGGTTTTCGGTGGTATGTTACCTGTTGTTCAGGTACCTAGTCGGTTATTTTCTTCTTCCTTTTTTGCCATTTGTTCTTCAAATTGGCCACTCATCTTCTTTAGCACTTCCCTCATGGCTGCTAATTCTTCTTTCGCACTCTTTTCTTCTTCGCTCTCGGATTTCTCGGTCCGAGTTCTTTTCTTAGTGCCTCTGCCTGCCGCATCTGCCTCATCTTCTTCCATGTCCTCTGTTTCGCTTGGTTTCTCTTCGCTTTTCTTCGGCTTCTTCTTCTTTGATCTTCTGGGCTTTTGAAATTCCCCATCTTTCTGTGACCTCTGGTCGGTCGAGTATCCGTCGGTGTCGAGGACCTGAAAAGGATTAGTACTCTCTATTCGAGAGTCCTCATGTGTCGGCGGGGTAGGCGCCTTGGAACGGGGGGGTGACCGAGATCTGACTCGGGACATCGTGGGGGTTTGGGGGCGAATGGTCCTAACTTTAGACGAAGCCTTTTTGTCTGCCGACTGGCCCGGTGCCACGTCGGCTTCGGGGTTGGCTCCCTGCACCAAATCGCGGTTGTTCACTAACTCAGACAGAACTGGGTTAGGGATCCTCTTGACGTTCTCGTTCTACAGATCTAGGGGCCGGGGCTGCCCGATGTAGATTCTAAAGAACTACACCTTGCAGTGTCGATACCCTTACGGAGGCACTGTAGTATCCCGTAAACGGGCTCTCGTCGAGAGGCTACCGTGCACGGTAGCTTTGAAGTGCACGGTTTCGCTACCACGCTTACATTCGTGGTGTGGAATGAAAATTCCTGCTAGCCGTGCTACCTCTTCCACCGTTGGCTCCTCGTCGACTGCTAGCCTCGGAGAGTGAGTATCGCTCAACTGTTGTTGCGCTTACACTCGCAACTGAACTAAAAAGTACACAGTTGGGCTACCCCCACCTCGTTCGGCTGCTCTCGCTGTTGCTTCGCTCCGTTCGTACGTGTAGCTCCGCCGGTGTCTGACACCGGACTACTAACTTAGTCTTTCTTTCCTGCTCCTTCCAGGAACCTAATACTGAGCAATTCTTCACATTATCCTTTGATATTACTTCCACCTAATAATCCTTATTTCTGCGGCAGACATCCGTTCCTTTTTTTAACTCTTAACATTAATGTCGTAGAATAAGATTGGTCTACTGGCTTACAGAATTTATCTTTCAGTATCATCGGATTTTCTAGCGTACACGTTACTAACCCTTTTTAATTTGTGCCATGGCTTTTTTCTATTAGTATTATATCTTGAATTATATTTTGTCTTATCAAGTTAGTGTTATTCCATCAAGAACCCACTGCTTCAATTGTTTTTCTAATTAATTTTCAGTAATTTTTACTATCGCTTCGCTCGAATAAATTTTGTAATTACATTTACCTACGATTCAATTAACTAACATGTTTCCAGCTTATTACGTACATAACCTATTACTATTTCTTACAAATTCTCAAATATATTACTTACTTTTTGTAATCTATCGAATGGGTAGACATGATAACATAAAATATTCGTTCCTCTGCCTCCACAAACAAGAATTTCACTATACTCGGAATATCGCAATGGCAAAAGGATTATTAAGTCACTGCGAATATATATTTTTATATCAAATTTAATAGTTTGCTTACAACAAACATTGCTCGTTTATACATCTTTCCTTGGTCAAACAACAATAAAAGAATCATCGTACCTGCTATGTATCGGGACTTCCGAAGTTGCCCTATTTTCTCCATTTATTAAACAATAAATTTGATATTAGATATATAGAGAACAGAGAACACAATAATTATTTTCTTTTTTATTTATTTTATAATATTTAATTATTCTATAATTATTAGTCTATCTGAAAGTATCTACCAATAGTTTATTTCTTGTATTACTACTATAATGCACCACATTCTTTCACTAGAACAATAAGATATATCTACTTGAAAGGAATTGTTTAAATATTAGGAAATATTTTTTAAAAATCCGTTATGGTTATCCTTACATTTAGGATTATATTTATTTTCATTTATTTACATATTTCTTGCACCATTGGCGTTGGTTGAATTGTTATATTGAGTTATAAGAAGATGTCAAACGTCAACAAGGGTTTCGAAAATTAAAATATGATTTTAATTCATTCACTCAATGTATATAAAATAAAAGTTCTATAATTAGGGGAGTGCAATTAGAACGAAAACATGCATTGTTTCGGAAAAATTCAAACAAGCTTATATTTTTCTAAAACTTTTTTTGTTAGTTTATATAAATGTTAAAGTAAAAAATTTCTACTCGCGGATTTGGCCGCTAATTGTTTATTAATTGTTTAAACAATAACAATTGTTTTGTATTAATAATTTTAAAAATATCGTTAAATTCATCATTTTACTTTGATCAAATATGTTTCTATTTTGTTTTTGATTATACTGAATCCGAATATGGCATTGCAATTTTAAAATTCTTATACAGAAGCTCTTATACAGTATGTCTGCGTAGCTAGGAACCACGTGGAAAACTTTTTTATTATCAATTTTACGGAAAAAAAGTTATTCTTCATAAAATGCTCTGGGTAGTCAAAAATCTAAAACTCAACCATCAGATATCAAATTTTGTCAATTTTATACGAGTTATGTCAAAAATAAGAATTTCGTTGAGTAAAGTACCTTTATATTTCAGAATATCAAAAAATGCTATTATGAAAAGTTGTTTGAAATTAAAAACTATGTTTAAATATACAATTACACTATTCTAATCGAAAAAATGTTTTAAATTTTTTCTCAAATTACGGATACTCATCATCATTTTATTACAATTATGATAACTATTTTATTATCACTTTTACGAAAAAAAAGTTATTCTTCATAAAATGCTCTCCCTGGTCTAAAATCTAAGGTACAACCATCAGATATTAAACTTTTTTAATTTTATACGAGGTATGTAAAAAATATGAATTTTTCTTAGAGTTAAGTGCCTTTGTTATTCACAATATTTTAATTAGAAGGATGTAAATGAACACTAAAAAAAAGTTTTAATTCCAAACAAATTTTTTTAATAACAAGTTTCGATATTGTGAAATTTAACGATACTTTATTCTTGAGTGAAATTCATATTTTTTGACATACCTCGTATAAAATTCATTAAATTTGATATTTAATGATTGCATCTTAGATTATATACGATGCAGAGTATTTTATAAAGAATAACTTTTTTTCGTAAAACTGGTAATAAAAAAGTTATCAATAGGCTCCAAGTTACGCAGACATACTGTATAAGACCAAAAAACTATTGTTAAAGACATTTACTATTGTTGAAGTTTATTATTAAATGTATTTTAGGTAAGTTTTACAGAAAAAGTTTTGATCACTTTATATAAACATTTTTTTAGCTGGTAATTTTCGGTTTTTGTATTACATTTTTGTTATCTTTCTTAATTTTCTCAAAAAGAAATAGTCTATTTCATTTCTGAAGTTAGATAATTTAGTGCATTTTAAAGACTAAGTTAAGTTAAGTTTTGTTCTAAAATTTATATTTTCGAAAAACATCAAACTTCGTAGTTCATTTGTTTAATAAAAAATGAAGCACCCACTTCTCGAGTAGAACTTTTTGATATGTTGTTTATTAAACATTTCTTAATGAAATTACAAAAAGTTATATCTTGTTTGATTTTTTCCGAAGTGAAAATCTATATGCACTCCCCTAAATCATGAAAAATTAACTCAAATGAATCAATATACATAAATGTATATGTCGTAGTTTCTTAGAGAATCAGCCTTTTAACTAAGAAACCAGCCACTTAGGTAAGAAGCGCTTCTTAGACTAATGAAATTCAATGTCTCCGCCCTCCTTTCTATAAAGCTGAAAAATCCAGCTTTATAGACAATTTTCGAACTTTTTAGTCTATAAAGCTAAAATTTTCAGTCACTTAGACTGGCGTCACATAATTGCCTCGCCTCTTCTCTATAAAGCTGAAACCGGGGCAGTTTTATAGAAGAATTGGAAAACACCTGTCTTAAAAGCCGAAATAATTGTAAGTCTCTTAGGTATAACGCCAAATGGGAACAGGAATTCCCTTTATGTCAAATGATCTTTTGTTATTTTTTAACGAAGAAACTAAAAACCCTGTTCCTGTTCTAAAACCCTGTAAAAACTAAAAAGGTACTGTTCCAAACGTTTATTTCGATTATTTAAAATTGTTTCTATAAGTTATAAGTATAGTTGCTTTTGAACAAAACATACATTATATTAAAACGTTTTTCGTCTTTGTCACTGTCTCCGCAAATTTTGTAATCCATTTTAAACAGAGTTCTAGGCTACCTAGGCACCTGAAATTTTCAGAATAGCTCGGAACTTGCTAACAATGCAATATTTAACTGCTATTATATGGATAAATCTTCTTCTTCTTCTTATTCTTCGTGCGACTGCATTAGACTGCAGATCGAGAGGTCCCGAGTTCGAAACCCGGCTGTTGCGTATCTTTTTTAATTTTTTAAATAAATAGTTACAATTAATACACTTAAAGTTCATATTTTATAAGTTAGTTATTATATAAAACGTTATATTTACCATTTTAAATATTTTCTTTTGGTTTATATGATTTTAAATACGCTAGAGAAAATATGCCTCTAAAATAGTCGATTACAAAATTCTTTTATGGCAAAAATTGAAACAACAAAATAGTTTATAATTTTATATTGGGTCCTATAAATAATGAAAACGTTTTATTATAAAAAGTTTTTTTTGTAAAAGTGTAATTATTTAAGTTGCAAAAGTGAGTTAGTTTGACTTTCACCGATTCAGTAACTCGGTGGCATAAACCACTATTAAAAATATATTTTATTTTTTAAGCAATGGTCGAAAGCTAAGGTTAATACGAACAAAAAAAAAACAGAAAATCTAAAAAGTCCGAAAATTGCGTTTATAATAGATAAACTATAATTTATTTCTCTATAGTATAAGTAATAATTAATGAGCCTATGTTTACCCTAACGTAGGCTAATTTTAATAACTATTTCTACTGTTTAAAAAAAGGGTGCATTTGAAAAAAAAACTTTTGAAAATCGGTTTTATTGAGTTTCCAACTTTTCCGGATCTTCTACTCAAATTCTGACGGTGGATACGGATTTTATGAACATGGTATAAGTACAAAAAATTGTTACTTTTTTTGATAAAATGTAGCTTACTGCTGCAAAATTAAAAACATTTGCATGGTAAAAATTGACTTTACTAAGTAACAAGACATTTACTCAACACACACACTACGTATTACACTACAATCTGATTGCGAAATCAACTGTATCATGTCGATGGCCTAAGTCCTAAGTTATCGAGGCATTTAAACTAAATAAAAAATAACAATCACTTATATTGTAGAGGGTGATTATTTAAGATGAAGAAAAAGTATGTAAAAGTTAAGCAAATTCGAAGGAAATTACTGACCATCTGAATTGACCTTTGTGAGTCAAGTGTTACACTAAAATAACTTTGTCTCTTAAAAAAATTATATAATAGAATACTGACATCGACCACACAACAAATTAAAGTTATTCCGATGGCCTTAGTTCCAACTTAGTAATTTCATCCTTATGCAAAATGATTTAATGATTTTACATCAGTCATTATAAAAATAAAACCAAGTCACATTTTCCTCCTTATACTAAGTGATACTTTATGCAAATATACGAAAAAAGAAATAACAGACTAAATTTTTCTCCAAAAATTGAAAAGAGCAAAGTTATTTCCATTACCTTTTGATTAATTTAATGTTAATCTAAAATTATGGATGAAGAAATGTCTAATTTGTAAGTTGTGAATAGAGTATTAAACAATAAAATATTTACGTGGATATCATAGCAGATATAACTCAAATTAGTGGACTGAGTTTGAGGCATAACGGCTCTTATTATATTTTTGATATCCCCAGTAGCTCTCTCAACGCTACCCTGACTTTGTGGATGCCGTTGTCTTCCTAGAACGACTCAGGTTTGGGGAGACATGGCCATCAATTCTTTAATGACTTTGGCAACAAACTCTTTTCCATTGTAACTTTGAAGAATAAGTGGGAACCTCTATTCAAGAAAAATTTTGCGATGCTTTTAGATACTGCAAGAGCTTCTTTACATTTGAGTGGTCTTAAATGTATAACCTTTGTGGCATGATCTTGCACGACCAATAAAAACTTGTATTCGCCATCCGGACAATATTGGAAGTCTATTAGATCGATTTGTGTGCGCACGTTATAGTCATCCGTAACTATAGGTTTCACTACAATTGCGGTTCTTACAGGTGCTTTCTTACGATTACAAATTGTGCAACACTCGGCAAACATCCTGCATGTGCTTCTTTGGTAACAACCCAGCCACGTTCTTTGCAGTGTGCATACATCTTATCACGGCCACCATGTCCCACAGCAATATGAACTCTTAAGGCCATGGGTACATAATTCGCAAATATTTTACGGCTATCCCTACTTTCTCTGTCTTTACACGGCAAATTACGTGTAGTAAAATTCACACTGGTATGGATCTTAAAACATTACTAGAATGTCATTCTACTTGAAAATGTCATCATTAACTTAAAGAGATGGCTTTTGAATGTTCTTGGATAACTGTTATTTGTATACTTAATTGCAAATTATTAATTCAGTTAATAAATGTGATTATTTCATTCATAGGAGATTCTGACCAATAGAAAGCTACAGAAATCTAAATTAGACTGATTATTTTTTGATGATTTTAACTTCCAATCGTATAGTAAGATATTTGATCATGTGTTTAACTCTGTCCAATCAGATTAAAATTATACTGAGAATTATCTACTGTAGAAAATAACCGTAGGAATTTTTTAAAGTAGATTGTTTCTGTTTAATGGCAACCAGTTTCCTAGTTTTGACAACTATCACATTTAAGAAAATATACATAATATACATATTAAAAAATAATCTTACGAATATCACACGACAGTAAGAATAAATAAGAAAATAATTCTTCATTTTTACTCAAATTTGTTGTCATTGGGCAAATGCCACTCGAGCCCTGCGGGCTCTCGTGTCTAATGCCAGACAACAAATTTTCGAAAAACTATCGCATTATTTTCAATTTATTCTCACTCTCTTGTGATATTATACCCGATAATTTTTGATAATTTCCCGTCAAGTATTTTACGTCAGATGCCCTTCGTTGCTATGAAAAAATACATTTAGTGACAATAATGACAATTAATGTTTTAAAAATTATAAAAGTGATGACTTTCAACCGTAAAATATTTATAACAACTGTGTGTTTAATTGTACTACTTTGTACTTAAATAACTAAATTACAATAAAATTTTGGTTTTGAACAGTTTTCATGAAATAATCGCAACAAATTGCACTCGATCTCTAAAATTAATATAGAATTTTAGAGCTCTTGTGCAATTACTACTGATAATTTTTTCACTAACTATGTATTCAGTGATTGTAATAATTTATATGTACAACAAAAACTAATACTCAATCGAGAAAAGAGGAAAAGTATTAAAGTGATTTTTTAATAATATATTGTTACTATGGAACGCTTACAATTTTGAACATCTTTAACAAAAAATACTGGGATCATAGAATATATTATCCTGATGTATTCTCTTCTTGGATCTTCCCCAAATAATACACAATAAATAACTTTTTATTAAGTTCACGTCTTAAATCAATTATTTATCAAATACACTATATATCAATATTATTTAATCAACAACTCAAAATATTCCCGATGGCATGTCAAATATTTAAAATTGTCACTGATTGTCAATGTCTGACTGACAATATGCTGACAATATTCTATTCGACTGAGTGCTTTGTAAGACAAAGACAGATTTGGAAAATATTACCACGGACATGGGACATGGTGTCCATTTTTTTCGAATCCTGAAAAAAACTAATAAATACTTTTAAAAAATTTAAATGCAGAATGAAAGACTAAATTATTACCGAGGGCCGAAAGTCCCTTAGAATAAATAAAAAGTTTATTTTGAATGAGATATTTGAAATTAAAAATCACACTAAATTTTCTCTTAGTTTTTCACTTCTGTAACTTATTAAAATAAACATTATAGAAGTTCTCAGGGACTTTTGGCCCCCACTAATATCGTAATCTTTTATTATGCGTTTAAATTTTTCAAAAATACTTATTAGTTTTCTCAGGATTCCAAAAAATTAAACCCCCTTTTGAATAGCATTGCAGCCGAAAATACGTACCCATCCTCTTAACAATTTTTCGTAATATTCGACAAGTGACAAAGAATACACATACCTACAGTTCAATATTGTCTTTTCCTTTGAGCACAATGTAAACATCAGAGCCAGTTCTTAGTAATTCATATAATCGTGAATAGTGATAATGAGCAGATGTTCGCTCTAAGATTTCATTTTCACATTCTACCAATATTTTCAACACTTTTTCTTTTTGCTCTCGACTCCAAATTGCTCGGTTGCCAGTGTGATTTTCGTAAAACTTATTTAACTTTACCTACTTAGTCCTAAGCCTTTCTACCTTTAGGTGTAAGGCTGGTGGAGTTGAGTTTGGCATTGTAGTCTCCATGCTTTCCGATCTTGCGTTAGGTTTCTTGCACTTTCCAATGTCAATCCCTTCTTCTCGACTTCTTTCCTGATTTCATCTACCCACATAACTCTTGGTCTTCCTCTTTTGTTTTTCCCCTGCACTCTCGTTTTGTAAGCCTCTCGTTCGACATTCTGCACACGTGCCCGAACCATCTAAGTTGTCCCTCCACTATTTTTTCATTGATTGGTTCCAGTTTTAGGTTTTGAATAATTGTTTCGTTTCGTATTTTGTCTGTCCTCTTTCTGTTTGCTATTTTCCTCAGGAACCTCATTTCCATAGCATTGACTCTGGATTTTTGTCTCCCCGTCAATGTCCATGTCTCGCTTCTATACATGATTGTTGGTCTAACTACTGATTTAACGACTGCCGTTTTTACTTTCTCCGGTATCTCTTTTTTCCCCAAAAATGTTGTTTTCATAGCGTTAAATAAGCTTCCTGTTCGTCCGATTCTCTCGTTTATTTCCATGTCTTGTTTACCATTTGCTTCGATTATTACTCCTATGTATTTAAAATATTCCACTTGCTCTAGTTGTTTCCCGTCTAATTCTATTGCGTCTGTCTTCTTCGTATTTGAAATTATCATTGTTTTTGTTTTCTCTGTATTAATTTTCATATTTATGTTTGATAGTTCTTCTTCTAGGATTTCAAGATTGTTCTGTAGGTCTTCTCTGTTTTCTGCTATCAATACCATGTCGTCTGCGAATAGTAGCTCAGATAGTTGAGCCCGTTTCATTTGCCAGTATCCTAATGTTAGTTTTCTCTTCTCTTGGCTTTCTTTATCGCTTCATCCAGTACCACTGAGAATAGCAGTGGACTCAGCACGCATCCCTGTTTGACGCCTTGACTTGTAGTAAATTCTCTGGATTCCTCGTTATTGGTTTTCTTATTGTATTTGTATTATTTTTGTACATATCCTTTATTACTTCTATTATGTGTCTGTCGACTCCCCTTTCTTTTAGTGTCTTCCATACGTCCTTTCTTCGGATTCTGTCAAACGCCTTTTTGAAGTCAATGAAGCACATATGTATCTCTCTCTATTCTTCTTGATTACCTTCTCACTTACTTGTCTTAATGTGAATATTAGGTCTTGCGTGCTTCTGTCCTTCTTGAATCCACACTGTGTGTCTTCCATAGTTGTTTCTATTTGGGTTTTTATTCTTATCTCTATTATTCTTGCGAATACCTTCCCAGGGATACTTGATATGGTGATACCTTGGTAATTATTACAGTTTCTCTTGTCTCCTTTTTTGTGTATTGGTAGTATAATGTCTTTCTTCCAGTCCTTTGGTAATTCTGCTCTATTTATGATATCATTCATTAGTTCTTTCATGCTATCCATTCCCTCTGTCCCCATGAATTTTATCATTTCCGGGGTAATATGATCCTTGCCTGGTGCTTTGCCCAATTTTACTCTTTCTATTGCTTTCTCTAATTCCTCTCTTGTTATGGATTCCACTTGTTGTTCTTCATTCCTTTCTTGTATCTCCCCTATGCTGTCCGTGTCTGCATGAGTTAGCTCTTTGAAATGTTCTCTCCATCTTTCCATTATTTGTTTTTCTTCTGTTAGTACGTTTTCATTCTTGTCTTTTATATTCGGCATCGTGTGCTCTTTCTTTTGTCTGAGTTATTTTAATGCGCCGTAGAAGAGTTTTTGGTTTTCCCTATAATTTTTTGTCATTTTTTGTCCAAATCTCTCCCATGACCTTTCCTTTCCTGCTTTCACCGCTATTTTAACCTCTTTCCTTTTTTCCTTATATGTCTCGTAATCTTCCGGGTGTTTTGTACTTAGGTATCTCTTCCATTTTTCTTTTTTGTTCTTTATTTTCTCTCGTATTTCTTCCGTCCACCATTCCGTTCTCCTCATGTTGGTATTTGCTATTTTTGTTTTCCCACAAGTTTCCTCAGCTGCTTTGATTATGCTGGTGGTTTTTAGATATTCCCATTTTTCTTCTATATTTGTATTTTTTGCCCTACCTTTCAGAGTATTATCTAATTTTTCTTGGAATTTCTTCTTATATCTTTCCTCTTTTAATTTGTAACTTTTTATTTTTTCGTTTACTACCTTTCTTCTCTTTTCTTCTTTTTCTTCTGTTGTTCTAATTCTCATTATTACTAGATGGTGGTCACTGCCAATCTCTGAGCCTCTTTTCACTTTCGTATCCTGTACTTTTTTCCATTTGTTGCTGCTTACCAAAAAGTAATCTAAGATTGATTTTTCGTTTCTGCTGTCTTGTACTCTCGTGTATTTGTGTACTTCTTTATGTTTAAATTTTGTATTTGTTATAACTAGTTTGTTCTCCATACATATTTCTATTATTCTTTCACCATTTCTGTTTAGTATTTCTTCTCCTTCTTTTCCCATGCACTCCTCTATTCCGCTGTTGTTGTTTCCGACTCTACCGTTTAGATCTCCCATTACAATTATGTTTTCTTCCCCATTATCAATTTGCATTTGAAGCTCCTCGAAAAATTTATCTTTCTCTTCCTTTCTTGCATCTTCATTTACTCCGTAGGCTGTTATTATTGTCCATATTTCTTCGTCCATCAGTTTCATTTTCACGGATAATATTCTCTGGTTAACATAATGTTTCTTCTATAACGTGTTGTAGTCTATTCGGTGCAATTATTATCCCGACTCCTTCTTTTGCTCTCTCTTTTGTATCCGCTCCTACCCAAAGTAACCAATATCCTTTGTGTATTTTCTTAAAACCTTTTCCTTTCATCTCCGTTTCCGTTATTCCTAGTATTTCTATTTTTTGTTTTATCATTTCTTCTACCAGTTTTTCCTCTTTTCCGTTGATGCTTCTCACATTCCATGTTCCCATTTTTATCTCTCCTTTTTTCTGCAATCTAGTTTTCCCCTTCTTTTATTTTCATCCTTGTTTACCTGTGCATCATCTTTTTCCCTATCGCTTTTCCCATTCATTGCCTTGGTCGTCATTGTTGTGTGTCCGGTCTCATTATTTTTTATTACTTTTTTGGAGTCCTTTCCCCGATGTTTCTGTGAATTTGTATAATTTTCTCATTATTATGGTTCCATTTCCACTCCTTCCCATTAATCTCCAGTTTCATATATCCTATCTTCGTAGTATTACCTTTGTCTTTTTCTTCTTTTGTCATTTTCCTAATTTTTGCTTGTATTTCCCTTTCCTTTCTTGTTAAATCTGATTCTATATACACCTTTTGTCCCTGTAGATTCTTCAGTTTTCCTTTGTTTTTTAGTACACTTAGCTTATCCGTTAGGTTTTCCATTTCTGCTACAAAAATTTGGTCTCGGATCTTCACCGCTCCTCTCAGTTTGACCTGTAATTTCAGATTTCTTCCTATGAAGTGTTCTACTGACTCCTTTACTGGTTTTCTGTCGTTAGGATCCAGTGTTAGGCCCTTTAATACTATATTATTTCTTCGTCTATCTTTTTCCAATTCTTCTATTCTTTTGTTTGCCTTTTTCAAACCTTCTTCCAATTTTTTGTTTTTTTTCTTTTAGATCTTTAATATATTCCATCGTTTCCTTTTGGTCTTTCCGTATGGTTCTTATTTCTGCCATCATTTCATCATTTTTCCACATAACTTCCCGCATCATTTTTATCATATCTTCATTTGTATCGTTACTTTTATTCGGTGTTCGTCTCGTCATATTACTCTTTTCAAAATACAATTCATCCCCTTTATATTTTTTATTCTTCGATTCTTCGTCGCTACTATATTCGTTCCTTCTATTGGTTTCCTTTCGAATTGTTCCGCCACTGGCCATTTTAAATTAAATTAGTAGATGTTATCGTCAGCACTAATACAAATATTATTATATATACTTTAAAGTCTATTTCGCACAAGTACACTTTTTATCTTTAACGATTATCGATAACGATAGGTCTTTTAAAACCCGTGTTTTTATTGTGATTGGTTTCGATTCCGAATTTACCTTATCGCCAAACACACCGGCCCACAACCTCTCGCTTTGCTTGCCAAACTCGAACTAAAACTTATTTATATTTAATATTGCGTCTAATTCATCGCGGTCTACACACTGTACTTCGGGCATAATTATACACTCAACTAATACCCAGTTATACGCAGCTAATACAAAGTTCAGGAATTCAAACTATGTTTACTTGGACATGACCAAAGTTAAGCTAACATATTTTTTTTTGAGGGAAAACAATTTATTAGAAAGTTAATTGAACGAAAATACATAACAGTTTTTGAAAATATTTGATGGTAGGGATTTTTGCTTAATCACAACTTACTCACGTAATTTAGAAAGATAAGATTTAATGGTTTTATAGTTATTGTGTTTAACGAACAAAGATCGATATAGAGATAGAAAGCAGTATATTGGTGCCCAGCGCAACGGGGAGTCTAATAGCTTAATAACCCTTATGTTTGTAGGTATTTTTTATACACGTACATAAATTCATCGCCAATTAGCATAAAAGTACTCATAGATAGTACATACCTACTCATCTCTGCCATACAATCAGGATTTTAAAATATAGCTGAAGATTATTGCAAACTGCACATCGGTGCGCGTAAAGACCATAAAATGTTTGTAAACCGCTAAGATTTTATAATCGGAAAAATTAATGCAAATCCAGATGAATTATTAAATGCAAGGGTTGAAGTCCACTAATTTCTATCGATACCTACCTCCAACTATGCGAAATAACAGGATGCATAGCTAAGTTTTATAAAATTCGATTTTATTAATGCTCATTAATACATTGAGAAAGCACAGGGTTTTGTTTTCGGGTCTTACTTGGGTGTAATTTTGTAATTAATCTTTATAATACTATACCTAATGAGAATAACAAAATTCAAATTATATAGGGAAAACTATTGGTGCAATAATCTTTTATTTTTAATACATCTATAGGTAAAACTATTCAGCTTAAATGAGAAAAGACTACGGCCTTTAAACCATTAATTTATATTATTTAAAAAATTCTATTTAGTAAAAGATATACAATTTATTAAATAAAAGTCAATTAAAGGGCTACATCACAACAGCAGAACGTTTCGTCAGTGGTGAATAGGATGCAAACATGCTAAGCCACCAAAATTAGAAGAAAATGGCTTAGCATGTTAGCATCCCGTTCAACACTGACTCTTTTCAGATCGAAAACGTTCTGCTATTGTGATGTAGGGACTTTTATTTCATAAATTATATACCTTCTATTAAGGATTTTACTAAATAGAATTTTTTGTTATAAATGGTATAGCTACAGAAAATCATTTTCTTTGTGAATGTTTTCAAGGCGTGAGTCTGCGTCGGCCGATCTAAGAGATTTTTTTGAAATAATATGCAATGCTCATGATAAAATAATGTGCTCATAGGATTTTTAGTTTATTCGTTTAAAAATAACAAAAGATCATTTGACATAACGAGAATTCCAGTTCCAATCCCATTTGGTGTTACAGTAGAATCGTATGGTTCTTTCTTCTTCTTCTCATTTCTCCGTTGTCCATTCTTATCGGGCCCATAAACGGTCTTAGGATTTTCCTTTCAAATATTCTCAATTTTTCTTCATCTTTTTCCGCGAGGCACATTATCTCAGCTGCGTACGTAACTACTGGTCTGATTGCAACTCTGTATATTTTCCAGTTTTGTATTTCTGGATAAGTTCTTGTCCTTCATTAGCCTATGATATCTCCAGTATATTTTGTTGCCTGCTAGTATTCGCTCCTTCACTTCTTCCAAATATTTAAATTGTTGAACTCTTTCGAAAGTGTAGTTTTTTATTTTGATTTCTCTCGTCCTGTTATCTTCTCTTCTAGAGCAGAGTAGATATTTTGTTTTTCCTGTGTTAATTTCTAGACCTCTTTTGCGTGCTTCCTTTGCCAGGATTGTTACTCCTTCTTTTAATATTTCCTTGTCTCTTCCCATAAGAACTATATTATCTGCATATGCAACTATTTGTGTTGAGGAGTGGGCTATACTGCCCTCTTAAGCCAAAAGGGCGTATCTCAAATGTCTGTTATTTTCTGTTCCTTTCACTCTAGTGTTGCTATGTACTAACCGGAACATAGTACTAAGCGAAAAAGCCGTATCTCAACTTGAAACAGGCTAAAAACGCTAAGAAAAAAAGGCACATCTCAATTAATTGTTCAGATCGTAAGCCAAAAAGTTACTTAGCAAAAAAGACCTTTCTTTGAAATAAGGCACTTTATTTTAGAAACAAATAACCTGAAATGACAACTTTCCTTAGCGACTAGGACCTATCTCTGAGATATGCCTAATTCGCTAAGGATTGTAACATGTGCCAGATGGCGAGGTGAGCGCGAGAGTACCTAACTCAGCTCACTCAGCTGATTCATTTTCATTTGAGTCTCATGAAAGAAACAACTCAGTAATAGTGTGTAAAGTTTTTTTTATAAGTACTTCAGGCTATGACAAAGGTAATGACAAAGTATTCCGGAACGTTTTCAAAAGCAACAGAAACTCTGTAGTTCCTCAAAAAGACTCAAGATGTACGAAAGAACCTCACAACAAGATTAATAGCGACCTAGTCAAACAGCACATCAAATCTTTTGGACCCTCGATCGCTCATTATCGCAGGGAGTATGCTCCTAATCGTTTATATCTTACCAGCGAATTGAGCTTCACTTGTATGTTTAAAGACTTCAAAGAAAAAAATCCTTCTTTTGTGTATTCATATGAAAAGTATAGAAAAGTAGCTAAAAACATGAATATTATATCAATAGTTAAACTTGGCCACGAGGAGTGCGAGTTGTGTCAGGAATTTAATGAACATGACAAAACCCATGACAAAGAAAACCTGGATGAGTCATGTGAGAGTTGCACTAAATGGAAAGCTCACAAGGAAAAGTCAAATAAATCAAGAAAATTATACACTGAAGACAAAGAACAGGAAGAAAATCTAAAGTCTATACTTATAGTTTATTGCGCAGACATGGAAAAAGTAATTATGCTTCCAGGCTAAAGATGTTTAAATCTGCCATATTTATACATAGAGTATCTGTGTACAATGGAACATTTGTACCAGTGGGAAAAAAGCAGAAACATTGCAAACATTTTGCTACTGTGTGACACGATGGCCTGTTTGGTCGGACCAAAGACGAGTTAATCAGTACTTTTAACCAATTTCTTTTGTTTAAAAGGGATGTGAAAAACATAAAAATATGGTTAGATAACTGTTCATCTCAAAACAAAAACTGGTCTCTATTTTCTGCTTTGTTGTACCTAATAAATTCAGATGAAACAAACACTTCACAAGTAACTTTAAGATATTTTGAACTAGACCATACATTTATGGCAGCAGATTCGTTCCATCACAGACTGGAGCTGTCCAGTCCATGACACGCATGGCGAACAGATTATGACTTTACAGATTTTGTGACTGCAGTCAAAAATGCATCAATTGGAACAGATGTTCATGTCATGGACTTAAAAAACTTTCTTGTTTGGGATGACTTCTCATCTTAATACAAACTCAACAAAATTGTACCATGACCGTACCTGTATAACATGGCAGAAGTAGTTTTTTCAAGAGGTAAACAGTCAATTAAATACAAAAATGACTTTGATGAAAAGGAGTACAAAGAAATCAATGTTCTAAACTCAAAAATCACAAAAAACCACATTTTTCCTAAACCGAAGTCTCAGGTAACTTATAAGAGAACATCTACTGAAAAGAAAAACAACATAATCAAAAACCTAGGAGGAATCATAGGAAAACCACGGATGAAGTTTTGGGAAAATCTTCCAGTGTCTGGTTAGAACTGTTAATTTGTAGAAAAGTTTTTTTTTGCTTTAACTGAGTGTGTAAAACATTAAAAAAAGGGCTGTTTAATAAATTTTTCGATTTTATAAAAAAAGTTTTGTTATTTAATTAAATCCTTATTGAATTTAGCCTATTGTTGGTTTCTGCACTTTATTAAGGTAATTATTTTGGTACATCTGTTTAAGTTTCAAGTGTTCAGAAAATTCCCTTAAAACTAATTATGTAATAGTGTTAGCACTAAAAAGGTATCACACTGACTGATTTGTTTTCGATAGAAATGCCCTTTTCGATTAGTGAAATTTATGACATACTAACCAAAAAAGGCTTATCTCATTGTTTGGTTATACATAGTAACAAATTTTAAAAAATTCAGTAATCTAAAATATAATTGTATTATAAAACACATTTAGGGCAGTTAAAATTGAAAAATATTGAAAAAGTGTGAGTGCTGATGAAAATAATAACAAGAGTGAATTGTGAAAATTTAGGTTTTTTGAGATACGCCCTTTTGGATAAGGAGGGCAGTATAGTTCCTTTAATTTTGCTTGCCTTGACTGTTCCTTCTACTGCTATGTTGAATAATGTAGTCGACAGGGAATCGCCTTGTCGCACTCCTGTTTCTATTTCAATTGATTTTGGTCTACCTTCCTCTGTTGTTACTTTAGCTCGAGATCCATCCATAGTAGTCATTTTTGTTAATCTGATTAACTTTGCTGGTATATCTTGATTTTTCGTTTCAATAAATAATTTATTTCTTCCAATACAGTCAAATGCTTGTCTGAAGTCTACGAAATGGATGTGAAGTTCTATGTTATGTTCGTGGCATTTTTCGATTGTTTGTGTAATTATGCAGATTGCATCTGTAGTGGATCTGCCTTCTCTGAATCCTTGCTGGTATGGTAATGAGGGCTTCAGAATTTTATATGTTGTACTCAGTAGAAATATTCCTCTATAGTTGTTACAGTTTGTTACTTTTCCTTTCTTAAATATAGATAT
The DNA here is from genome assembly GCF_917563875.1 of Diabrotica virgifera virgifera. Taxonomy (NCBI): domain Eukaryota; kingdom Metazoa; phylum Arthropoda; class Insecta; order Coleoptera; family Chrysomelidae; genus Diabrotica; species Diabrotica virgifera. The sequence continues at coordinate 177,687,462 of NC_065443.1, forward strand.
AATTCTGCCTTCTTTGCAATCCTCGGGCATTTCCTCTGTTTTCCATATTCTATTAGGTTATAGATGCTTGTTAATATCTTTTCCCCTCTTTTTTTAATTAGCTCGTTGGGAATTTCATCATTGAGGTCAGGTCATTTCGTCAGGCGTTCTTTTCTGTTTCATTTTTTGAATGATGTCTAAATATTCATCACATGTTGGTATCCCTATTTTATTATCTCTCATGTCTTCCATTGCGCCTACTTCCTCTTCCGGGCTTTCTTTGCATCTATATAGTTCTGTGAAGTGTGTTTCCCATGATCTATTGTCAATTTTAACTACTGGTTTGCCGTTCCTTGGAAGAAATTGGAAGAAAGTTGTACAGTCAGCCAGGGCCCACCCAGGTTTGTAGCGCTACGTGATGATGATGATATTTTGCAGTTCCTTGGTTGAGCTTTTAGGTATCCAAATTGTTTGGCGCTGTCGTTACTATAAAGAATGTATTTAGTATTGCAAATTCTTCTTCCTCTACAAACAGTTTGAATCTGTCTCCCCTTTCATTTCTCTGTCCTAGACCAAAATCACCTATGAATTAACCGCTTCTCCCTTTACTAATTTTCGCATTGAAGTCACCCATAATAATTAATAGATCTTCTTTTTAAGTCGTTTAAGTGACTTTATCGACAACTCATAGAATTGCTCTAACTCTTCTTCTGGTTTATGGCTCGTGGGGGCATACACTTACTTTGTAATACATTTAATTTGACGGGACTAGTATTTAGTTGGATTATTATTAATCTTTCAGAAATAGGTATAACATTGGTAACATATTGACGTAATTGGGGAGTCACGATTATTCCAACCCCATATATATGTACAAGGATCTACAGCCCGAGCTAGTCTCGTAAATTCCACGGCTTCGAGCCACGCTTCATGCAACCGTATTTGCGTACTTGTGTTTCGAGTTGTGTGGTCGTACGCTGGTCGAGTGGAGTTATAATTTACCAAATTTAAATATAATCGTTTCTACTGATTCATAATATACTATAATATGATATATTAAAGTTTTTATTATTGCTAATATTATTAAAGTTTTTAATGTTGCTAATATTAATAAAGTTTTTCACATTGTATTTTAATATAACTTTTTTTATTAATAATAATGTTACCTAAGTATTGCACCTAGTTCAAAAAAAGTACAAGATAAATACCGCGGTTTTTTCATATGAAAATGCAAAGCAAAATATACAATTTGCAGAGTAAATGCTTGTTTTTTTGATAAAATAATACAAATTGTATGTAGGTAGGTAGAGTAGCTAAGCGTTGAGTATAGTTATAGCAAAAGTAGCTACGCCATATGAGGCACGAAAGGGATGAAATTAGTTTTATTTTCTTTTCTCATGGAACATGATGGAGCAGGGTTTTGTAAAATAGGTAACAAAGCATGTTGTTTTGTTACCTATGTTGCAAATATGTTGTTTTTTTTTTGCAAATTACAAAATATGTTGTTTTCAATACAAGTTGTTATTATTTACTGAGCATTTAGAATTTTGACTAACGCTCAAATTCATAATAAAGTTAAAGTTGGTACCTTTAACAATGCAATTAATTGTTACATTTAAAGAAAACTTTAGGTAATACATCAGTTTGGGTCTAGGACGTTTCATCGCCGCCGTTTCGATGCCGCCAGTTCGATGCCGATGCCGGCCGATTCATCGCCAGTCAATTAATCGCTATCTGATATATTTCCGAATTTTCGACAGTTACAATTATTAGTTATTTTTAGTATTAATTAGGAATTCTAGGAAATGCGAGATATGACGGCGATGAAATGGACTGGCGATGAACCGGCGGCATCGAAACGGCCGGCGATGAACCGGCGGCATCGAAACGTCCCATTCCGATCAGTTTTGGTGAGGAATTTAGATTTCTCCTCCCAAAAACCCCCGCTTACCAAATTTCGTGTTGTTATCCCATGTCTTTCGTGAAATATTCAAAAATAAATAAATTCATCACTTTATTTCAGTTATCACATTTATACTCAGTCATTCTTGCAATCAAATTATAACAATATTCATTCTCTTAATTTTGTTTTATTAATTATATTTTATTTATTACACCTAGGGCCGGTTGTTCGAACGCTAATCAACAATGATCACTATCAAATATTTAATTACTGTCACCAACTGTCAATGTCAACTTTTATTGGGATGCTGAAAACATAATTGATTATAATTATGAGATTAGTTAATCAATTAACATAACAATTATTAACATAATTGATTAAGTAATTTCATAATTATTGTAATAAATAATTATGATTTCAGCAACCCAATCAAAGTTGACATTGACAGTTGGTGACAGTAATTAAATATTTGATAATGATCATTGTTGATTAGCGTTCGAACAACCGACCCTTATTGTTTTCTATACTAATTAAATTTTAATTTTAGTTTGTATCAATTGGGCCACCTATTATCCTACAATTATGTATTTTCAATTTTACATATTCACCAGTTTGTCACAAGAATTTTCTCAATTTTATTAAAATTGTTCCATAATAATTGCATTCCTGAATCATACTTTCTACTATCAGATTGACTATATCTTAACTCTAATTTATTTAAGTTTTTATTTTCACCTACATTCAAATAAAAATTTCCCTTCTACCTATACAACCATCAATACACATACTGTGGACATATAAATTTCTTGATATAATAATATCCCTTTTCAAAATTTAAAACTTCTTCTACAGTGCGTCTATAAAGTAACGCATAAATTCATTATTTCGTAAACCGGCGACTTTAAGGAAAAATCCCGACACAGGTCGATTTTTACTTTTAATTTTCGATTGTTTGGCATATATATCATACTAGTGACGCCATCCATCTGGGCGTGATGACGTAATCGATGATTTTTTTAAATGGGAATAGAGGTCATGTGATAGCTCATTTGAAAGGGTATTCAATTCTCTATTCCATAATATAAACATTAACATAATTATTTATACAAGGTGTTCAAAAAACATTTTTTTAATTAAAATAATTGAGACAAAAAGAAGAATGTATGTAATTTATCTAATTCAAAATACGTTTTAATGTTGTCAGAAAACCGGAAAAAAATGTTTATTTGACAAATAAATATTGTTTTTCGCTTAAATTCAATGTTAAAGCTGTCACCCACCTGTCTCTTGCCAGTTTGAAAATTTCGTTTAAGCGAAAATCGATGTTTATTTGTCAAATAAAATTTTTTTCTGTTTTCTGACAGTATCAAAACGCATTTTGAATTAAATAAATTACATACATTCTTCTTTTTGTCTCAATTATTATGATAGTTTGATAAATATTGTTTTGAACACCCTGTATAAATAATGATGTTAATATTTACATTAGTGAATAGAGAATTCAATACTCTTTCAAATGAGCTATCACATGACCCCTATTCTCATTTAAAAAAATCATCGATTACGTCATCACGCCTAGACGGATGACGTCACTAGTATGATATATATTCCAAAAAATCGTAATTTAAAAATAAAAATCGACCTGTTTCGGGATTTTTCCTTAAGAGGGAACAGTAGCGATCAACAGGTAGCAAAAACGCGTTCCAAGATTGCGGCCGTAATATTGAATATTTTTTCGAGATATTTGGCGCACGTATTCGTAATATAATAGAGAATGGCGGTACAGAGCTAAATTTGAAAAATTTATTAGTATGTGGAAATTACTCTGTAATTAAATACAGTATTAAAAAAACGAGCCTGTACCGCCATTAAGAAGAACAAAATAATAAACTTTTTTGAAATAAACTTTTTTATCCGATGCCTAGATTTTTTGTCATTTTGGAACTACTAAAATTTTAGTAGTTCCAAAATGACACAAAATCTAGGCATCGGATAAAAAAGTTTATTTGAAGAAAGTGCATTTTTTTGTTCTTCTTAATGGCGGTAGAGGCTCGTTTTTTCAATATTGTATTTAATTACAGAGTAATTTCCACATACTAATATATTTCTCAAATTGGGCTCTGTACCGCCATTCTTTATTATATTACGAATACGTGTGCCAAATATCTCGAAAAAATATTCAAAATTACAGCCGCAATCTTGGAACGCGTTTTGGCTACCTGTTGATCGCTACTGTTTGCTCTTAAGGTCGTCTGTTTACGAAATAACGAATTTATGCGTTACTTTATGGACGCACTGTATATCACCACCTACTTATTTTTATTTCTCTCATTACTACTAATCAGCTCACTTTTTCATTTTTAATTTTTTGATCAGGTTAATTTTATTTGATACAGTCAATTTGTAGTTACCTACAGTTAAAATAATTTTTATTTTGTAAAACACATTTTCTTTTAATTTTAAAAAACAATAGATTTAATTAACAGACATTTTCAGATATTAAAATCTTTACCATATCTTCGTCTTGGATCATGACTTTGTTTTTAAATTTCCTTGAAAATCGACTACCTTCTTCCTCAACTGTCAATGTCACATCAAGCATTTCCTTACACAGCTTAGACACTTAGTAGTCATCGTTGACCGAAGATGGTTGATTGGGTCCTCGGGTAGAGTTTCACCATGTTCCCAGAGGTTTAATCCCTGAACATCGGCGTTTAGCCATTTTAATTTTATTTTAACATAATGTAGATTTATTTATAATCACAACCATTGTTTGGTTCTGGGGCTATTTTGCAAGTATTCAAGTAAGTAATCATAACCACATTTTTTAACTTTCACAATTTCAACCATCTTTTCAATTTTAATAGTGGGATTATTTATTTGATTTTAGATTCACTGATGATGGACCGATAGGTTTGAAAACGTTCTGATGAACTCATTTTATTGAATCCATTGGGATTCTAAAAATTTTTAGTAAATATACCTTTTACATAGAAGTGGTTTTTACTTCATGTTCCAGTTTGTTTAAATAAAATAAAAGTTTAATTTTAACACCCTGTATTTCGGATATTATCAACTTTTGTACTAAGGTAAGTTAGCTTAAATCGACTTATTTTAAGCTCATATATCTGCGGTTAAGCTATGGCTCATTCTTTACAAAACACCCTGTATAAAATATGCTATTACCTGGGTTTGCTCGGTTTTTTTTACATGTGCCGTCAAGTTCGAATATTTCGAAAAGTTTATGTTACATTTTAGTACGATTCATTTTCTACTTACAACAAAAAGAACACTTTGAAAATAAAACAAGAGTTTAAATTATAAACACAAAACTAAATAAATAATTTCTCAAAACGGTCAAAAACCACACTTAAAAGTTTTAAAAATTCACAACACAGAATATCAGTTACGCAAATTTTCAAACAGAATCCAAACACCTGACACAGTGTCTCAAGTACGATTGCGCGAAGCCGTGGAATTTACGAGACCAGCTCGGTCTGTAGATCCAAGTTATATATATGTTGACTATCATCATTTCCTGAGTGGTATACCTTATGGTTGTCAACACTACAAGCACCACTATTTGGCCATTCATTTTGCTTATGGCCATTATACCGATTCCGAGTCTGGTCATTTATGGAATGGCATTATGAATTTTTTCAGCCTGATACATTGTTTTCACATTCCAGATACATATTTTAATTATCAACTCTGATGTTCTTAGAGACACTTTTCCGGTTCTGTCACAGGGGTTTCGCTGAGTTACGACCTGGGAGGCCCTGTGGTCTGAAGGTGGATCACCTGCCCTGTCGAATCTTGGCTTCCGTATTTCATGATTAGTAACTATTCCCACTTTAGTTGGATTTGGCATATCATTAGGGATCTTTAATGCAGTAGTTTCTCGTTGCCTTCTGCATTCTGATGCCGTTGACTACTTTCTTGGTTTTTCCGCCTTTGAAACCAGTTTCTCAGTCTCAGGACAACAGAGTGCCTTTCCATTTACCAGCTCGTCCGCCCGAAGCCATTGGCCAGTAAATGGTGGATTGCTTATCCCGGCAAACACTCGGACGTCAGAGCCTCGTTAGTTATCTAGCAGGATGTACCAGATGACCATGATCTAGCTAGATCATCATACTATCATGTGTTGCGCATCACACTATCCCTTAACATCCCTTAAATTAGCAATAAAATTACAAAAAAATAAGGGGTAAGTCTCGTACCTCCCCTATGAAATGGTTACTGTAGCTTAAGAGACATCTTTTAATGTAGGTACGATTGTTCTGTGAGTAAAAGGTTAATATTTTTGAAGTTTATATTATTTGAAGCTTTGTTAAAATTGTGTGATTAAATCGAAATGTATTATATTTAAACTATTCCTTGTAAGAGAATAACTACTCTTGTTCTTAGGTTAAAACACGCTTCACAAAAATAATAGCTTTATGTGAAGCTTTTTCAATGAAATGTATCATCCACAACGAAATAAATATATAAATATTGTCCTTTTCATGATCATTTTTCAGTGCGTAACAAATGATAGGAAAAAGGGTAAGTCCGTGATAATACACATTTATGACATTTATTCTAACATGACATTTTAGTTAAATCTGACAGTTGTCACATTTTATTTTCAATTTGGAATAAAAACAAATCAAATGTGTTTCTTGCATTTATAAAATGGTATTTTCTTTGATTTGTATACATAGTCTTATAAATTATACAGATTATTTGTAATATTATTATCTAATTTAAAAAAATTATTTTTTTATTATGGCGCCATCTATCGACAACTAGAATAACCAGAATAAATGTTATAAACGTCACCGACGAAATGTAATCAGCGACGTGCCTTTTTTCTGTCACATACAATTTAATGCGTTAGAAAGAAATCGAAAAACTGTGACGCACTGAAAGATGATCATGAGAAAAAGAATATCTGCCATGTCAACGTCAATGTAGGTACGTTTTTTATATTTTAATATTTTCATTTTGTTGAATATTAATTTTTGTACCTAATACTTAAATTATAAATAAATTTTGTAGCAAAGAATTTGTTGTTTTTATTTGTGTGTTAATGAGACATATAATTGAAATTGAAATAATATACACTAAGCAGCAAAATTAACGCACCACCTTAAAAATGGGACAATTTTAATGTCTCAAATTTCCTAAACCTATTGTCCGATTTCAGTAATTTTTTTGGTATGCCTTATTCTTTAAGAATTTCGATGTAATAATATTGTTGCTAGACAGGTAAATGTTAGGGTAAAATGGGTCGACCTTGATATAGGGCAAAATCGACCAAGGCGTAATATATATTTGGAAAAACATCTAATTTTAATATTTGAATATTATTCTACAGTGAGCATGGGTCAATTGTTACAGCAGATCAATTGTTACATGCCGCACAAGATCGAGAACGATATCAGCAAATTGTTATGGAAGCTACGCCTAAAAATTTGGACACGGTACTTAAAGAAGAAGAAGATGGGTCACAAATATACACTGACGCTTTTTCAGTGCTAGTACAGTCAGCATGGGCACGAGAACGGCACCGCCACCAAATGTCATTATCATGTATCAATTGTTTTTGTCATTATTATGTACAATTGTGTCACAAATGGTACAGAATTCATCACCTTCTTTTGTCTTTCCAATTGGAGTTTGCCTTTTATTTGTAACGTTTCTTGTAATCTTTTGTAATTTTTCAGTATGTTTCTCTTTGGCCTATGGTCAAACTAAAGGTGGCCGTATTAGATTAGGTGTTGGATCTAACAAAGATCCACGTAAGGACTAAAGTGAAGATAAAGTCTGGTATCAGAGGATTGAGGAATCTGATGTATAGATTAAAAAGGGACGTGTTCCAGTTTAAAGCGGCAATGTGCATCGGCCATAAAAACGGACAACGTGTGCAAGACCACTATTTTCAGCCCGCTGGACTCTAATAACGACGCGGCTGTGTATATTTCTGTCGACCAGGAAGAATGAGAAATTCTGGAAGGCTTTAAAGAGAGGTATCAAGACCTCCTGGATACGCCGGTAGCTAAGGACGAAAAAGGTGGAATTGGTACAATGTTCAACTCCGTGAGTATTGTTGATGGTGCTAGAGAAAGGCTTGTATCGAAATATCGAATGGTGCATCCATAAGCTCAAGCTCATACCCAACAATACGAATCTACCTAAGTCGTTTAGGTTCTTGGCGGCAAGCCGTAAACTTCTAAATAGGATGGACCAGCTTGACAAGAAGAGCGTAGGGCTCTTTGCCCCGACGTGTCTGGGAACAGACCTTACTCGAAATCTTGTAGAATGGGCAGTCGACGGTAAGGAAATTAAAGCCGCGGTATATGGCCTGAGGAAGAGCTGGGCGAGTATCGTAAAGCCCAGAGAGCGCAAAGGGGTGGTAGTGCTCACCAAGAAGAAGGAAAGTTCTTCGGCGAACTACTATGCGAGTTACTCACAGCCCTGTGTCGCAGGAGCAACGTCGTCTTTAAACGTCTTAGGCAGGCCGGGGTTCAGGGCATTGTACTGGAACTAGGAGGCAGAGAGATGGCGGAGACGGTGAAGGGCATCGTCTCTGCTAGGCAGGGCCCTATCACAAGAGCAGTGGCGAAAGGTGGCGGGAGCTCTTTGTAAATGGAGCAGGCGGCATAACAAAAAAACCTGACATTGGCAGCGCAATTGAAACCTTTGTGGGACAGAAAGAAGCCTGTCAAGTCAGAGGACCCCTCGGTGTAGCGCAGACCGTGAACGATTTTCCAGAATAAGGGCACAAATGTATTAATTGTAAAGTCACGGGACATCGGGATAACTCAATGGAATGTCCGAAATCCCGACAACTGGTCAATATGGCCAGTGGGGAAACGAAAAAGAGAACCCAGTCCTAGGATTGGAACGGTTGAATGCGTATGTCAGTGGGTGCGAGAGTAATTGCATATGTGAGAATTAATTGCCTGTATATATATATATGGCTACCAGAACACAGAGACCGCATCTGAAGATAATCCTAAGATACTAATGTGAGCACGGCGAGATTCCGTCGCAGAGGGAAGCTTCGACATCCTAATTGCGGCGGAACTGAACCCCACGTTGGTCAGGAACCGAGGATGGATCGCGGATGCATCGCGTAAAGTAGATATATATTTCTCTAACAGACGCCAATGCGTGTATGATGTTGTCAGATATCTGGTCACTAAAATGAATATCTAGTCGCTAAGATGAAAAGAATGAATCTGGTATGTTGTTATCAGCGGCGGCTCGTGGGTCAATCTTCAGGGGGGTCATTTTGGTTTGAAAACTTCAAACTGTTGATTTTTTAAAGTATTTAAAAGATCTTTTAGCATTTATATTTTAGATAAAAAATACAGACTTAGATAAAACTCAATACTATTTACCCTAGTTTTCCGAAAATTAAATTTGTCTTTTTTTAGAGTAAATCTTTTAAAAAATATAGGAAAAATGGTATGAACAGGTTATTGACTGATATATAGATAGGAATATTTATAGTATAATAAATTGTAAATTTATTAAAACGAAACTTACTTTAAATATTTTTATATTTTAAGTCAATTCTTCTATCCTTTAGTTCTGCAAAATAGTCTATGACCTTCTCATTGAACAAGCAGACGGTAACTAACTAAACGTGAGGCCGTCGACTCTACTACAGGTATACGACGGAAAGGTCACTCCCACTCTCGCCCACGAAATTGCTATCTGCCGTCTCTTTTCTATTTTACATGCATTTGTCCATAAGCCATAAGAACTGTATGTAGACAATTTAAAATACGGCCCAGCCACGGGCTTGTGTATAGCGCGAGGCGCGACGTTATTATATCTATTATATTTGTTTTGCCAATGCAGACTGCTGAGAGTATTTCAGAGTGAAGTTTTAGATAAAAGATATTTTTAATAAAATTGGTATTTTTATGAGATTATTTTAGGGGGGTCATTGACCAATTGACCCTAAGGAGGAGCCGCGCTTGGTTGTTATATCTGGTTTGAAAATAAGCTGGATGAGATTATGAATGAAGTGAGACGATTCAATCGGGAGTTTGTAGTACTAGGGGACTTCAACGGGAAATCGGCGAAATACGGTTCTCCGATTGTAGCATTTACAGAATTCCTCCCTTAAGATATAATTAAAATAAAATTAATTATAATTAAACTAATACGAGTTCCCTTCGATACGCCAATGAGCCCTCAATTTCATATGCAAGGTCGTTCTGATTTCTGACAGCGGAGAGAGAAATCCCTTGACGTGGATCGTCGATGGGAAGAGAGTAGTAGATAAGTTATGCCGCAATGGTTTGAAACGCTTGAAAGAGCGTTCTATCAATGTGTTGGAGAGAGACAGATGATGTCACACGCCCCGACGCGCAGTCTAAGGAATCTACTGACTTATAGTTCAACTTTTATCCGCTAGACGCCACTAGTAGTCACTAGTCATCCGCCATTGTTCCATAATATTTTTATAAATTATGTAGCTACCAAATCTTCTTTTCCGCAACTGTCAAATCTTCTGTTTCGCAGTTGTCACTGTCAAATCTTATGTTTCACAGTTGTCAAATCTTCTTTTTCCAAATATACCTTTCGTTTATAATGTTATCTACCACTGTGTTTCAGATATCGTTCGCCATTTTTTATGTGAAGTCAAGTAATTTACACATAAAGAGTAGTTAGAAGTAGTAGAAGTTATTGAAGGTGTAGTGTAGTTGGTATATTTAAAAATTAAAAATATTTCTGCTGAGAATATGATCCTCTTCAAGTACTAGATATCAATTATTTGCAATTTACAGATAAAAGATGTATTTATTTATTACTAAAAATTATATTCAAATATACCTCAACACATGCAAAATAGGATTGCTCCTAAGAAGTCCCATTTTCCGAGGAGTCCCATTAGTATCTATCAGACAAATGACGAATTTATTTATTACTAAAAATTATATTCAAAAATACCTCAACGTATGCAGAATGGTATTTTCCGAGGTCGAATATAAAATTACTGTAACTAACACATTATTTCGAGAATTCCATTTTTATCTCTAATATTAACATCGAATGCATTTTACGCGACATGCAATTGGAATTTCCGGACGCTACCGCATTGTAGCTGTACTAAGTATTTGCTATTACACAGTGCCGTTTTATCCATTGGGCGCTTGGCGCCGTATAGGGAAGCTTCCTTGTATCAAATTAAAGTCCACTAAATAATCGACGACCATATTTTTTAAATAGAGAAAAAGACTACGAAATATCTGCGATTTCGATATGGTCTGACTTTAAGACTGATAAATAAGAACTGTGACAACTTTTAAACTAAAAAGCGATTCCTTAGAAAATTGTAAAAAAAATGTATGAAGCTGCGGAAACAAAGCTTATTATAGAAGATTAAATGAAAGCAACTCTTGTAGAGTAAAACCCAATGGAAGCGAAGAGCAGTGTTAAAACTGTTAATTGTTACTCGTGCAAATTATTTTCAATTAAAAAAAAATAGTTTAACTGATTTTGGATATATTTTACCCACTAGAAATATTTGAATAGTTTACTCAAATCTCACGAAGAAAGTAAATTTCATCTGAACTCTATGGTTACATTAATAACAAGATCATCAGTTGGAGTTAGATGGATTATCATTTAAATTGGAGTTATAGACGCTGGCTTGAAAGATCAAGTAGAACGCGAAGCTGACTATTGAGTAAAGGTCCTAAGACCTAAGAAGAGTTGTTGTCACCATTAAATTACTTGCTTCTCAAGGACTAGCTTTTCGTTGATCCCATGAGAATTTAACGAGTCGTCATAAGGGAAATTTCTTAAGTTGTCTTGTATACTTTGCTTTTGACAACTTCTTAGCTCAGCATATACAGCGGAATGCGAATAAAGAAAATGGTTCAGTTAGCTATCTGTATGACCAAACTTACAATTAATTGCCAACTACTAGACTAGAACTAGAACTAGAAGCCAAAAATATTTTTTTGTGAAGGAAATAATCTCGAAGCATATTCTATAGAATTGGCCTTTAAAAAACAGAAAAAATATTTTTCGATGAAGCAGTTGAAAGTGAAACAATTTTAAAGGTGCAAGGATATTCAGAATTGAAGTACCTATTTAATATTATATGTCACAATATTTCTCAAGATTTTATAAAGAGAATATTTAATGCTACAAAGATGTTACATCAGCTGTTAGATGTTTTTTTACGCTAAATAAAGAAGAAGTCAAAAAGTGAATTCATATTTTATGCGAGGAATATTAAAAAGATGTTGATAAAACCAAAGAGAACTTGCATAATGAAATATTATTCATTATAATATAACGTTATGCCAAAATTTCAATAAACATTTGAAAATTTGGTGTCATCCAGGGTGTAAAGGCAACTTTTGCTAATTTTTAACTTTACTGCAAGTTTATTTGACGATACCAATTTCTAATGCGTCAGGCGAGCAGTCTTTTTTGGCTTTAAAAAGAATAAGGATAGATGTATTGAAGCTCAAAGGATCAAGAAAACTTAGACGCATTATCACTATCGTATTTTAAAAAATGAAGAAGTGGAGCAACTGAATTTTCATAGTATTAATGTGCCAGTTTGCTAATGCCTAGTCAAGAAAAAAGTGAGCTAATTTTTGTGTTATATATTTTTTAGAATATGTTTTTGTTTGTCATGTGCTGTTCTATAAACTTTCTGTTTTTTGTATATTATTAAATGTATTTTTTGGAATATTTTTTACGTTTGCAATTTTTGTCATTTGTTTTGAAAATCTTTTTTAAAATTTTTAAAAATGTTTGAGTTAATGCAGGTTAATCCATGTGTTTTTTTGTTAAAAAATTGACAACGAATAGCAATGAAGGGGGCCCCTAAATATCTAGCGCCCTGGGCCCGAAGTTAGGTTAAACCGGCACTGCTATTACATGATTATTCATGAACCAACACGACTTTCAAAAATAAACTGGAGAATGTGTAATTATATGTAGATGCGTGTGACGTCAATGAAGCTACAATATAAAATAGGATGCACAAGGGTATTGCATTCATTGACGGAGATCCAACACCACGATCACCTCCAAGGTAAGACAATTTTAGAAAATTATAGAAGGGCGCAGGCCCCCAAAAAAATATATATAAAAAAATAAAAAAGGCGTAAGCCCCCAAAAAAATATAAAAAACCATAAAAAACACATAAAAACTCGAGCAACAAGTCATTGGGCGGAGCCCAATAGGGCTGAGCACAATGACTTGGGGCCCAAGCAAGCAATTTTTAGTACCGCGGTTAAGTAAGTAAGACGATAAAGGCATAGAGCGCATCACGCTGAGCCTAAGATTTTTGCATTCGATTAGGGTACCACATGGAATCTTATTACCCAGGATTCCAATGTGAAGAGCATTTGGCTACGATAGTTGTGCCCTCATCGCGCATCAGCGTGCTATGGGGGGGAAAGGGATGGCCTGGGGCATTGGAGCGAGGTGGGGTGATCCCTGTTTACACTCGGGTCAAAACACCTCGCCCCAATGAATTGTTACACCCGAATGTACTCCTTCGAGAGGGTGGACATTCCCACAGGTCGGGTTAAATCAAATTGCTTGCTTGCATTGCATTCATTGTGCTTTGCTTAGCAGTAACGAAAAAGTTGTTTGTGTAGTGACTCTAATACACCGAGGTAAGTGTTTCTTTTTTATGATTTTGTTTTTTAACTTGTACATAAATTGTTTTTGTTTTTGCACTCTTTGTATGAGTACACATAATTTTCTCGATTTTCCTCTTGTTTATTTTATTCGTACATGCAGTCACACTATCATCCTAATACGCTGATCAGCTTAAGTCACTAACTTCCTAATGCCCTAATCAGCTTAAGACGAAATACTGGTAGTTCTGTTGTGACATTGTGCAGTCATACTCAATTCCTAATATGGTGATCGGCTTGAGCCACTAATTTCCTTATATGGTATCAGCGTGTGACAGAGTCGATAGAGGGATACGAGTAGATCGGTGATGACACGCGGTCACAGTGATAGATCAGTAATGTATTATTTATTGTAGTATGTTTTAGGTGTTGAATATAAAACTATATATTCTTTGACGGTGCGTGATTTGATCGTGTACGTGTAATAATCATCTTTGTGTATTTAATAAATGTTTATATTCGTAAATACGTGTTTAATTATTTAAGTAGACGATAGTTACTTAAATAGACTACATCAGAAGTGTGTTAAAGGACCTACGGTAGAGCTTAGTGAATTTGTTTAAGTGAAGTATAGTGTTTGTAAGGTAGGCAATACATTCACCATATGTTGGAAAGGTGTATTGCCTGCTATTCGTATAGTTGGTAGAAGCATGATAATAAAGAAGACAGTTTATAACCTAACCATGGAGTATCATTAACCATACATGGCGCTGCGACAAAAAATATATAAAATAAAATTAATAAAGAAGATAAAGCAGTAATAATTATAGTAAACATGGACTTTAAAGGTGTACCTCCTATGGAGATGTCAGGGAATGTCTCCGAAAATTGGAAATTCTGGAAACAGCGATTCACAACTTACCTCGTGGCAACGGAAATTTCAAAAAAGGCACACGAGACTCAATGTGCCCAGTTGTTAACGTTAATAGGCGACGAGGGAATGAGAATTTATAATACATTCACATTCTTAGAAGAAGAAAAAAATAATCTAGAAGTTTTACTTACAAAATATGATAACCACTTTACACCAAAGAAAAATTTAACCTATGAAAGACATCAACTATTAACCAGTAAGCAAACAGAATTTGAAAGCATTGAGCAATTTAGTGTAAGAGTGAAAAATATATCATTACACTGTGAACTAGGTGAATTAAGAGAGAGCCTAGTTAAAGATATTTTAATTTGTGGTATAAAAACTAACGAAATTAGAGAAAAACTCCTACAAGATGATTTAGTAACATTAGAGGAAGTCATAAAGAAAGCAGTTTATATAGAAAAAACCAAAGAACGTAACATGGCTATATCCAGTTACATGGAGCCAGGTACCAGTGACTTAAATGTAGATAAAGTAAACAAAAATCCCTCACGAGATGTAAGTGGAGAATCCAGACAAAAATTTGCTACCCAACGTCAAGGCAACAATAACCAAGAATGCAAGAAATGTTTGTATAAACATGATTTTAGAAAATGCCCTGCTTTCGGTAAAATATGTGCAACATGTGGAGGTTACAACCATTTTTCGTCAGCCTGCTACAGTAAGAAGAACAACAGAGATAGAAGAAGTGTTCATGCTATCGGAGACAACAGTGAAGATGAGTTCCTTTACGTGGAAGCAATTGATATGATTTCAAACAATGGTGACATAGCATGGGCTCAGGACTTAAATGTAGAAGGTAATATTATAAATTTTAAATTAGACTCAGGCTCTATGGCTAATGTTATACCTGTAAGTATTTTAAATAAAATAGATTTTGATTTCAATAGAATTAGAAAGACTAAAGTCACTTTAAGTTCATATTCAAAAAATTTACTACCTATAATTGGAGAATGCTGGTTAAATTGCAAATATAAAAATAACCAAAAAACTATGTTATTTCATATTATTGATTTAAATACATGTCCAATATTGGGTTTAAAAGGCTGCATAGAATTTGATTTAATCAGTAGGGTTGATATGGTAAATATAGAACAAAAAAATAGCGTAAATAAATTATTGATAGATTATAACTCACTGTTTAAAGGCATAGGTTGTCTAGAAGAACCTTATCATATTGAGCTCAAACCAGACGCAAAACCAGTAATATATCCCCCTAGAAAAATTCCATTTTCCATTAAAGAAAAGTTCAAAATAACACTTGATAGTTTAGTAAGGCAAAGGTTAATTGAAAAAGCAGATGATGCTGCAGACTGGGTAAATGCATACGTTTTGGTGAGAAAACAAAATGGAGATTTAAGACTTTGCTTGGATCCCAAGGACTTAAATACCGCTATCAAAAGGCACTATCTCCAACTACCAACATTTGATGAACTGATAGAAAAACTGGCAGGAGCAAAAATTTTTAGCACCCTAGATGCTACTCAAGGTTTCCTTCAGATAAAGTTGGATGCAGATAGCTCAAAACTGTGTACTTTTTCTACACCGTTTGGTAGGTATAGATTCCTTAGAATGCCCTATGGACTATCCAGTGCACCAGAGGTATATCAGGAAAGAATGTCTGAGATTTTTCAAGACATAGAAGGCGTAAGTGTCTTTATTGATGATATTATAGTGTCTGGCAAGAATGAAAGTGAGCATTATAATAGATTGCAAGAAGTTTTAAAGAGAGCCGAAGAAAACAACATTCGTTTTAATAGAAGTAAATGTAAGTTTGGTCTTTCAGAAGTTAAATACATGGGGTATAAAATTACAGCAGAAGGCCTGAAACCAGATGATGAAAAAGTGGAAGCAATAAAAAACATGCCTTATCCAAAAAACGTAGCGGATGTGCAAAGATTCTTAGGCATGGTTACTTATCTAGGTAAGTTTATAAACAATTTGACAGAAAAGACTGCCCCCCTCAGACAATTGATAAAAAAAGATATAATATTTGAATGGACTAATATTCACAGTAATGCATTTAATAACCTTAAGAAAATCATTAGTAGTAGCCCTTGTTTAAATTTTTTTGACATAAATAAATTAACTACTATCTCTGTAGATAGCTCTAAATATGGCATGGCCGCAGTGTTATTACAGGATAATATGCCTTGTGCTCACTCTTCATGCTCTTTTACAGAAAGTCAAACTCGCTATGCGCAAATTGAGAAAGAGTTGCTTGCAGTCTGGTTCGGTGTTAACAAGTTCTCACAATATGTGTTTGGAAAAAAATTCGTAGTGGAAACAGACCACAAACCGTTAACCAGTATAATAAAGAAACCTTTGAATACATGCCCAGCTCGACTACAAAGAATACTTATTCAACTTAGAAAATATGAATTCGAATTAGTATATAAACCAGGAAAAAATCTAATATTAGCTGATACACTATCCAGAGCATTCCAAAACAAAACCTTCAACGAAAACATAGACATAGAATTAAAAGCACAAGTATGCATGATAATGGAAAATGTAAATGTCTCAAAACAAAAAAGAGATGAAATAATAGAAGCAACTAAAAATGACCCAGTACTTAAAAAACTAAGAAATCAAATCCTTACAGGTTGGCCTAATCGTATTAAACAAGTACCAGAAGAAATTAAACCTTATTTCAAATACAGGGATGAACTAACTTTAGTAGAAGATTTAATATTTAAAGGCCAAACTTTAGTAGTACCAAAAACAATTAGAAAGGAAATTTTGGAAAAACTGCACTATAGTCACATTGGTGTGAGAAGAAGTATCGATAAAGCGAACCTATCCTTTTTTTGGCCTCACATGAACAACCAAATAAAGGACATGATTTTAAACTGTAACATATGTCAAACTTTTCAAAATTCCCAAAAGCCTGAACCCATGATTCCTCATTTATATGAAAAAAAACCATGGTATAAAATAGGATGTGATTTATTTCATTTTGGAAACTGTGTAATTTTAATAGCTTGTGATTATTATTCAAAATTTTTTGAGATTGTCGATTTAAATAAAAATTTAACAAGTGAAAATGTAATACTAGCACTTAAAACAATATTTTCCAGGCAAGGCATTCCTGTAGAACTAATGACAGATAATGGTCCAGAATTTTCAAGTAATATATTTAAAGAATTCACGAAAAAATGGAACTTTACTCATATAACTAGCTCACCGAGATATCCACAATCCAATGGATTCGTGGAAAGGCAAATTCAAACAATTAAAAAAACTTTACAGAAATGCGCTGCCGAAAACAAGGATATATATTTAGCGTTATTAGATTTAAGAAATACTCCCTTAAATAATAGTGACACTCCTGCAAGAATTCTAATGAATAGGGATCTTAGGGACCAAATGCCAAACTTAACTAATGATAAAACTAAACAATTTGACACATCAACATATGATAAATTTTTAGAAGATAATAAATACAAACAAAAAATTAATTTTGATAAAAAAGGTGTTAAAGAGCTTCCTGATTTGCAAATCAATTCCAGGGTTAAAGTACAAATCAAACCGGGTGACAATTTCTGGCATTCGGGAAAAATTTTACAAAAAGTTAATATTAGATCATATAGAATAAAGCTATCTAATGGTACACAAATAGTAAGAAACAGAAAATTCATTAGAATTCTTAATACTAGTCAAGAGAAGTCGGCAGAGTATCCTAAAAACGATTTGTTTATAGATAATAATAAAACCCTGAGTTACAGTTATATACCAATTACTAAAAATTCTGTAAATCCAAATCCCAGATTCGGTAACTCAAGTCTGGAACTTCCCTCAACCTCGACAGCTACTAGTGATTACTGTGAGAGTGAAAGTGTAAGTAGTGATGTTGGGGGAGAGGAAGGAAATACAAAATATACTCGTAGTGGTAGACCTTCTCGTACACCTTCGTACTTGAAAGAATATATAATGTAGTTGTAGTATGTTTAATCTGGATTGTGTTTTCTGTTCATGTGAACTTTTATTTTGTTTGTTAGACTTAGACTTAGGAAGAGAGGTGTAAGGTAGGCAATACATTCACCATATGTTGGAAAGGTGTATTGCCTGCTATTCGTATAGTTGGTAGAAGCATGATAATAAAGAAGACAGTTTATAACCTAACCATGGAGTATCATTAACCATACAGTGTTTATTGTTTAAGTGAAGGAAAGTGTATGAAAGTGGTAAAACAAAATTAACAAACTTAAGGTAAATTTTTTCCATATCATATAAGATTTCTTTAATAGTAGGTGCTCTTACTGCTATTGGAAAAGAAATTATTAAGTATGCTGTTGAAATTGCTCAAATCAATGATATCAATTTATTGGCACTTTATTAAGAAACAATTTTGATAACTAAGAGCCGGAAAAGTGATCTGATTTAACAAATCAAGCTGTTTTTTTATTCTAAATCAAAATTTGTACATACTAACAAAGTTGCTAACAAGAAATTTAACAAAAATAAAGCTTAATATGAGTTGAGGAATGCAAGGTCACTCAAAAAAAAAAAGATTGTAACGACAGAAAGCAGATAGATATGCAGGCTTTGTAAAATTGAACGTAATGTAAACATACAGTTTGATTCTTTCGAAAATAAATTTAACAAAAGTTATTTTCGTAAATGAGCATATCCATATTAGGTGCATTCTTTGATTTTGGCAGCGATTGTTCGTTATAATTTCAAAAGAATTGACAGATAAGTTTCAATTAGAAATAAAATCATTGACTGAAGATGTAAAACTTTCCGGATTTTTGGGAAATTCTGTATCAGTTAAATAGGTATTATGTATTTGCTAAACTAAAAGTCGATTTTGTATAATTATAATTGTAATATTATGTTGTATGTCATGCATAAAGATTTGGTTAATGACTTTCTAATAGGAAGAAATTTTACAGCAGATGTAAACATTATGTATTGTCTATAGTCTATAGGATGGAAAATAATAGTTTAATATTTAAATATAAGAAAAACTTAGATAAAAAAATAACTATAGGAAATACATAATCTAAACACGAGAACATGATGTTGGAAAATATTTTTTGTGTTTTAGAAGGATTTTTTTTTAAATTTTTGGAAATACCAAACGAATGATAAATGATGCAGGATTGGCTTTTGTTTTCAAAAGAATTTTTGAATTGTATGGGAGAGAGAGAGAGGAATTATAGTGTTTACTAGTGATGCAGCGCATGTCTTTTTTTTAACATTCGCGAATACGAACGCGAATGCGAATATCTGCGAACGACATTCGCGAATGCGGATGCGAATGCGAATCTTTCGTTTTTTTTTTAATTTGTTTCTATTTTTGTAATGTTTTCTAAATTAATAATGAGAAGTTAATTGATATTTAGTGTAAATCAATCTGAATCTTAAGCTTTATTACACAATACCGAATAATAAAATAAAGTAAAATCTGATAATGTGATTATACGAGGTTAAGTTACCTTTTCTTAAAAAAAAGATGAGAAGGAATAGATTTTGATTATTTTAACCTAATATTGTGTTCAAATTATTTTTTTTTCTGATATTCATATTTGCAAAACATGCGAATGCGAACATGCAAAGGTATGCGAATATTCGCGAATGCGAATACGAATATTCGTTGCATCACTAGTGTTTACAACTGCAGTAGGATTGACAAGAGGCAATGGTCAAGTAGAAAGGGCAAATAAAACATAATTGGATACTATGGCAAAAATCGGTATAAAATTTGAGTCCGATATGTGGGATAAGAAATCAAAGAACATTCCACAAGGAATAAACGAGAACAAACGAATAACTAAATCTTCTCCCAGTGAAATGTGTTTATTTGGATATAAATTGAGAATTGATGGGGACAAATACATAAACGATAATGATTTATGGACATTATTGATGTAACGTCATTGAGAAAGGATGTAGCTAAACGATTAGAAGAAAATAGAGTTAAACAGCGGCGCAGGAGAGACGGGGTTAGAAACAAGAGGAGGCCTATGTTCAGCAGTGGACTTTTGAGGCTGGATGATGGGACTTAAACAGAATAATCAATTTAATAAAAAAATATATGTTGTCCAGTGAAGTATGTTTAAGATGACTTGGTATTGACAAATGTGACCAGCTTTCCTGCAAACAAGGAAAGTAAGAAGCGTTTAGAAAAGTACAGAGGATTATTTTTTATGTATCATTGTTGAGTTTCTAGCAAATGGTAGATATAGTATAAAATAAAAAAAGATGAACAGCCATCAAGAACAAGGCAACCCTACGAAAGAGTTGTTGGTGAAGAACACATCAAGCGATTTAAGATTTAAAGATCTTAAAATTATTCAGGTTAGTGACATTATAGTATAGTCATTCTGTAGAATGACATAAAGACATTCTATTGTTTAAAAGGAATTTGTTTGAATAGCAGGAAATATTAAAAAAAATTTAATTGTAATTCTGAAAAATGACAACAAAGTGTTTTAATGATTTTAATGGGCTTGTTTGAGTAGTTTTGACTATTTGAAGCAAATTTATCCAGATGGTCATTCTGAAAAATGACAACTTTACGTTTAAATGTTTAAAATATATTTTTTTTAGTAGCTGGAGCTCTTTGAGAAAAATTTATTTAGATTGTCATTCTGAAAAATGACAACCATAATATGTTTGAATGTTTAAAATATGTTTGTTTTAGGGGCTGGAGCTGTTTGTGGCAAATTTATTTAGATTGTCATTCTGAAAAATGACAACCATATGTTTGAATGTTTAAAATATCTTTGTTTTAGAGGCTGCAGCTGCTTGAGGCAAATTTATTCAGATTGTCAGTCTGGAAAATGACAACCAAGTGTTCTAATGTTCTGAATGGATTTTCAGATCGTCATTCTGAAAAATGACATCCAAATGTTTTAATGTTCTGAATGGATTTTCAGTTCGTCATTCTGAAAAATGACACCCAAATGTTTTAATGTTCTGAATGGATTTTCAGATCTTCATTCTGAAAAATGACACCCAAATGTTTTAATGTTCTGAATGGATTTTCAGATCGTCATTCTGAAAAATGACATCCAAATGTTTTAATGTTCTGAATGGATTTTCAGTTCGTCATTCTGCAAAATGACACACAAATGTTTTAATGTTCTGAATGGATTTTCAATTCGTCATTCTGAAAAATGACACCCAAATGTTCTAATGTTCTGAATGGATTTGTTTGAATAGCCGTAACTGTTCGAGACAAGTTTATTCAGTTCGTCAGTCTGAAAAATGACACCCACGTATTTTAATGTTTTGAATGGAGTTGTTTGAATAGCCGTAACGATTCGAAACAAATTTATTTAACTTGTTATTCTGTAAAAAGACAATCATAATATTTCAATGTCTGAATAAGTTTATTTTTTTTAGGTTATTATGTCTCAACTACCAGGTTATTGACACTGGGCCAATTTTGTTACATAAGTTATTACATTAGATTATGGTTAACAATAGAGAGAATAATACCTAGAAAAAAAGAAACGTTAAATTTTATAATACAGATTTATTTCTCGAAGAAAGTCAAGTAGGTACACTCTGAACATGTTTAAGTCACTGATGATCACATTCGTAAGACCTTGTATAGAATATTTTTTTGTTCTTGTTCGAACCCGGTACACTGAGTAAGAATATGTTGAACAGTTAACGATTCACTCAACGAACACTTTTCACAAACAGGTGATTTCTCTGAAGCCATGAGGTGCCCATGAGTCAAAAGTGTGTGACCAATTCTTAGCCTGCGAATGATTAACTTGTCTCTTCTGCTTAAGGTAGGTAGCTGAAAGGTTTCGACAGTAGGTTGTATTTTGTATAATTGCGAGGTTGATCTCTTCCATTGGTTTTGCCACGATTTTTTTGACTTGTGACCTGAAAACTGGTTTTAGATCGGATGCTAGTTGAACGGATTTGATGTCTGATTTGGCTGTAATTGCTTCCTTTGCAGCAGTATCGGCGGTCTCATTGCCTGAAATTCGAACATGTACGGGAGTTCAGATTAACGTAATATTTGTTCCAGAAGAAAGGAGACGGTTTGTTTCTTCGCGTATGGCGTGAACTAATGGATGTTAGGAATACATATTTTTAATCGAGTCCATGGAGGACATCGAATCAGTACATACTGCAGTGTCTTGGCTTTAGTTTGGCTAGATAACCATTTTAATGCTTGGAGGATGCCATATAACTCTCCTGTATGGATGGAGTTAGATGTTGGAAGGCAGAACTTCTGAAGAACACTATTTGCAGTTGTTACAGAACATACAACCCCTGTCGCAGTTTTCGATGCATCTGTGTAGAGAATTTGTGTTGACCAGCGTTGGGAACGATTGTCCCAGAATTTGGTTATTGGTTTCATTTTTTGGATAGTTGTTAAGCGAAATGTTAATTTTTGGGATATTGTTAATCCAGGGAGGAGTTGATGATATTATACGAGTATCTGTTACTGATAAATCCACAGGTCGTGAAAGAGGAAGTATAATTTGAGGTAGTGTCTGATATTTATTATTGGGCGTGCAGTTATAGGGTTTACAAATTAGCTCATATACAGGGTAGATTCGATTCGAAGACACCCTAGCAAAGTATGTCAGAAGCAATTGTTGCCTACGAAGGGAAAGGGGAAGTTCACCTGCGAAAGGAAAAGTTTAACGAAGGCTTTCGGTGGGACTGGATCTGAAAGCTCCAAGGCAGATTCGTAATGCGATATTCCGAATAGTTTCAAAAGTTCTTAAATAAGACTTTGATGCTGACATGTATACAAAGCATCCATAATATAAATGTGGTTATTGTTCTCTGATATAAACGAGAGCGAATGAGAGAGCGAATACACCTTAATTAGGACGTCCTCATCAGCTCCCCAGTCATGGTTTGCTAGAGATTTTAATAAATTAAATCTGATTGAGCAATTAACTTTGACATTTGTAATCTGTGGTTGCCATGTTAGTCGATTATCAAATCTTAAACCTAATATTTTGTGTTCATTACATACTGTGAGCAGAGTACCGTTTAAGTACTCTTGACTTTTTAGCAGAGCAATTAATTCCAAAATTTGAACACCAAGAAGTTAGTTCATCTACTTAATTTTAAATTAAATTTGAAGTTGTGAACGTATCTTTACCGGGGCAATATAAAATGAGGTCATCTGCGTATAAGTTGTACTTCACTGGGCTGTGAATATTATTGAAAATATCATTGATAGTGATTATGAATACAGTGGAACTTAGAATTGAACCTTTGGGTACTCCGTTTTCTTGAAGGTGTTGTACGATCGAGGACGATCGTGACGTTAGGATGGTCGAATGCAGTCACACTATCATCCTAATACGCTGATCAGCTTAAGTCACTAACTTCCTAATGCCCTAATCAGCTTAAGACGAAATACTGGTAGTTCTGACATTGTGCAGTCATACTCAATTCCTAATATGGTGATCGGCCGGAGCCACTAATTTCCTTATATGGTATCAGCGTGTGACAGAGTCGATAGAGGGATACGAGTAGATCGGTGATGACACGCGGTCACAGTGATAGATCAGTAATGTATTATTTATTGTAGTATGTTTTAGGTGTTGAATATAAAACTATATATTCTTTGACGGTGCGTGATTTGATCGTGTACGTGTAATAATCATCTTTGTGTATTTAATAAATGTTTATATTCGTAAATACGTGTTTAATTATTTAAGTAGACGATAGTTACTTAAATAGACTACATACAGTATTCATGTTATTTCTCTATTTTCATGCAGTATACACACCCTTGCTTGTCTGTGGCTACTCTTCTCCATACACCGACTCCTAAAAGGGCTGGTGAGTCGCTGTTTACTGTGTCTTCCCAGCACTTTCTTGGCTTTCCCAACCGGTCTCTATCCCTGCATTCTAGCATTCAGTGCTCTTTTTGGTAGTCTATCCTCTCCCATTCGTATCACATGTCCGGCCCATTACAATCTTTGTATTCTAATGAAGTCTGACAGGGGTGCTTCCTTATAAAGTTTACAAATTTCGTTGTTGTATCGACTTCTGAAGATTCCGTTTTCCCTCACAGGTCTTAGTATTCTCCTCAGTATTTTCCTTTCGAATGTGTCGAGTTTGTTTTTGGATGTTTCTTTCAGGACCCAGGCTTCACTGCCATAGCATGTTATTGGTTGAATTAAAGTTTTATAGATTTTCACTATTATCTAATGCCGATAGTTCTAGTTTGAATTGTATATACAGTTGTGTAAGCAAATCAATAAAAAAATTGAAGGGTCGATCGTTCGTACAATATACAGGGTGGTCCTTAAGTAATTGTACACAAAGAAACAGTAGATTCTACACTCTAAAATATTACGATTTAACCCAACTTACTTTAATAAAATGCTGATATTAAGAAAGATACAGGGTGGTAAAGTTAAAATTTAAAATTTAATTTTTCGCCATAACTTTCATGTTTATGGAGATTTATTTACAAAAATTTATAAGTGGAGGTTTTGAGTATGAGGAATTATAATTTGATGCATAATTTTGATGTATCTCATAGAGGACGCCACATATGCCACATATTTGACATAAATGTGCGCTTAACTTTTTTGCTCTTCGAGTTAACACTATGTTTCTGATAAAATATTAAAGATACGATATTTCAACAAAAAAAGGTGTACTTATTAATAGCTTCAAAACTGAACAGTTTTCGAGATAATCGCATTTTACAAATCAGCTGCATAACTCTGTTTAACGCAGTTATTCCAGGCAACGAATGAAAAATGGAAAAAAACATCAATACTTATAAATTTTGGTATGGAAGACCTTCAACTAAAGTTAATAGTTTCCAAAACATTAAAGAAAAATAGTATACGCTATTATTTTTTACATTCATCATTAAGATAATTAATAATCTGTTATTGGATTTGACATCAAACATTTTACATTTCATATTAAATTAAAGTCATAATAATATCATATTTTATTTTCAATTGAAATTAAGAAATAGTTTAACTGAATAACATAAAACTTTTTATCAAAGTAAGTGTTCGATATGTCCACCATTTTCTTCAATGCATTTATCAATGCGTTCCATAAAAGATCGTCTCATATTAAATAGCATCATTGGTTGAAAAGAAACAGCTGCAGCATTTATTTCTTTCCAAAGTTGGTTGCGAGTGTTTATGACATTCTTGTAGACATGTTGTTTCATTGCTCCCCATACACAAAAATCGAGCGGATTAAATTCTGGGCTACGTGGTGGCCAAGGAAAATGACTACCACGACCAATCCAGCGTTCAGGAAAGAACCCAAGAGGGGGTGAAAACCACCCCCAGGGCAAAAGCACATATCGGCACAATATAACTTTTTTTCTTTGACTTGTTAGCTATGTGTATGCCAAATTTCATGTCAATCCAAGCGGTTCTTTAAAATTTAGAGGTTTTGCAATATTTTACCGTTAAAGAACGGACTACTAGCAATTAGAAAGTTACGAAAAATTTTATTTGATAATTTTACAATCAGTGATGCGGAAGTGTGGTTAAATAGATTACAAAAACAAATTAGAATTATGTAAAATGATAATCCGTAGTATAAAACAGAATAAATTATCTGTAGAGACTTGTAGAAAAATAGAAACAAATTTGGGTCATTTTAAACATTTTAGAAAGCTAATTTTAAATAGACATATTGGGGCAGGTCTTCACCTAAAGTTGGGGCAGAAGGATAAATGGGAAAATGCTTTCAAAGTAGAGTCAAAACCGGAATTATAGCTAATTTACGACATAAGGATTTAAATCATTTTTTAGGAGATTACGTATAGGTTTTTTTAAAATAAAATCGGTAAAATTTTAAAAACCCACTCTGCGCTTAAAGTAAAACAGCATTTTGTGGGGAGTTTATTAGAAAATCAGCAGATAATGAGATTGTAGAGAATAAATATTTTAATACTAAAAATTATGTTTTTGATATATCAACTCAAATATACGATTGGTTCAAGGAAAATGTAGTAGATAAACTTTTAAACGAATTATCGGAATTTGCCGAAAAAGATTCAGGATTTGCATTAAATAAAATTATTGCTTTGGCTGTTAATATCAATAAATTTCAACTTGGGAACGGTTCATTTTACATTAGACTCCCAGAACCAATAAAAAAAAGCTTGTATTAATGTAAAAAATACGGATCAGAACTGCTTTTACTGGGCTATCGTAAGCGCTCTTCGGGCTCCTAGACATAAAAGTCATCCAGAAAGAACCTCCTCATATCCATATTTTACAGAAGTTTTACAAACAGAGAATTTAGATAGTCCTATGCCATTATCACAAATTTCAAAATTTGACAAATTAAATAACATTGCAGTCAATGTTTACGCTCTAGAATTAATTGAAACAGAGAAAACATCGTTTTACACAGTAGTACCAGCCAGATTGACGGAAAATAAACGGGACACACACGTTAATTTACTTTTAATTCAAAATCATTATTATCCGCGCTTAAATATTATGATGCTCCACCAACTGAAGAAAATGGTTGTAACGAAGAGATTAAATACCACTATTGTTGGATTAAAAATTTGTCGTATCTTGTTAGTAGGCAATTAAATAAGAACAATCACAAAAAATTTATTTGCAATAGATGTATGAATTATTTTCATCAGCAAAATAAATTTGTTGAGCATGAAAAAGTGTGTTCTAAATTTAATAAACATAAGATTAACATTCCAAGAGAGCCACGTCGAATTTAAAAACTTTACATACCAGCAAACTACTCCTTTTGTCGTTTATGCAGATTTTGAGTGTCAATTAGAAAATTATAACCAAAGCAACGTAAATTTAACTAAAACTTTAAAATATCAAAAACATGTTCCGTACAGCGCAGGCTACTATGTAAAATGTTGTTATGATGATAGTCTTTCTTATTTTGATAGTTATCGAGGTGCAGATTTTAACACTCTGCACACAATTTATATGCCTCTTTAGCACAATTTATAGAACAGGCATCATACCAAAGAAATGGCTCTCCTCTGCTTTTGTTACAATCCCGAAGACGAACAACGCCAGAGAGTGTTCAGACCACAGAACTATAGCATTGATGAGCCACACACTAAAAGTATTTTTAAAAATAATTTACAAAAGAATATTTAATAAATTAGAAGAGAACATAAGCGCCACACAGTTTGGATTCAGAAGTGGCCTGGGAGCACGGGAAGCTTTGTTTGGTCTGAGTGTGTTAATGCAAAGATGTTTGGATGTAAACCAAGACCTCTACGTAGGTTTCATAGATTTTGAGAAGGCCTTCGATAAAGTCAGACACCAAAAGCTGTATGAAATCCTAAGAAGCAAAAACATCGACAGTCGCGACATTAACATCATATCCAGGTTGTACTGGGGACAAACAGCAAAAATCAAGGTTGATAATGAGTTAACCGAAGAAATTGAGATTCGTCGAGGTATGCGTCAGGGTTGTGTACTTTCTCCACTACTATTCAATATATATAGCGAAACAATATGTCAGGAAGCGCTCCTAGAGCAAAACAGTGGTATGAAAATTAACGGAGAGTTAATTAACAATATACGATACGCTGATGACACGCTAATAGTAACAGATAACCTAGCAAATTTACAGTATTTGATGGAAAACATAAACACTCATACCAATAAGTATGGTCTAAAACTGAACATCAAAAAGACTAAATTCATGATTGTTACAAAGAAGCTATACACCAACATGAATTTAACCATAAATAATCAGCCAGTTGAAAGAGTTACGTCCTACAAATATTTAGGGGTTTGTTTCACTTATACTAATGACCAGACAAGAAAAATCAAGAGGCGAATTGAGATAGCGAGACAATCGTTTGTCAAAATGAAAAAGTTCCTATGCAGCCGGGACATAAATATAAACTTAAGAACGAGAATGTTAAGGTGCTATGTTTTCTCCGTTCTGCTGTACGGCATGGAAGCTTGGACTCTGAAAAAGATAAACATCAAAAACATTGAGGCATGCGAAATCTGGTGTTACAGAAGAATGTGGAAAATACCATGGACAGAAAGAGTAACAAATCAAGATGTTTTTCTGAAGATGGGGAAGGAATGCGAAGTCATAAAAACCATACAAACGAAAAAACTGGAGTATCTAGGCCACATAATGAGATGAGAAAAATACTCTCTGCTTAGACTCATAATCCAAGGAAAAATCTCGGGAAAGAGAAATGTGGGACGTAGGAGGATTTCCTGGTTGCGAAATTTAAGGGAGTGGTATGGGTGCAGTTCAATACAGTTGTTCAGAGCTGCAGCCAACAAAGTTAAGATTGCTGTGATGGTAGCCAACCTCCGATAGGAGACGGTACTGAAAGAAGAAGAAGAGGTGCAGATTGTATGGATTGGTTTACAGATCGTATGGTTGACGTTTCTAATTGTGTTGCGTCGAAACTAAAAACAATAGTGCCTATGATTGAAAAACCAAATGCAAGTACAGCAACATCTTGTCATATTTGCAGTAAAAGTTTTTCAGCCAAAGACATTATTGTTAAAGACCACGACCATTTCAATGGGGCATTTAGGCAAAGCCACACACCAAGCATGCAATCTTAACTTTAGAAAATAATTGGTTATAGTGCCCATCGTGTTTCACAACTTGTCCGGATATGACAGCCATTTTATGATTTCAAATTTATGCAAAAAAGGTTACTTGAGTGTACTTCCCATTAACAAAGATAAATACATCTCCTTTACGCTGCATTTAGATAAAAATAACATTAAATTACGATTTATAGACTCTTTTCGATTTATGGGGGCTTCTCTTGATGAATTAGCTTTAATTTTAGTCGATTCAGAAAAGAAAATTTTAAGGAGGGAATTTAATTAAAGGCTTAGAGAATGAGAAATTTAATTTGTTAACGCGTAAAGGAGTTTTTGCTAGGATTACATAGATAGTTTGTCGAAATTAGATGAAACTTCTTTACCTCCAATTGAAAATTTTTATAATAAATTAAATGATGAAAATATAATGATGAGAAGTACGCTCATGTGCAATGTGTTTGGCATCAATTTAACATTCAAAATATATGGGAATATTCCGATATGTATTTAAAAACAGATATTCTGCTTCTTGCGCACGTTTTCGAACAATTACGCAAAAAATGTTTTTCCACCTATGGTCTGGATCCTGCGTGGTACTATAAAATGCCTGGATATACGTGGGACTGTATGCTCAAGTATACAGGATGTAGGCTAGAACTACTAAAGGATCCAGACATGGTGCTGTTTTACGAGAATGCCATAAGAGTTGGAATATCCGTATGTAGCAACCGATTTTCTAAAGCTAACAATACATGATTACGATCCTAAAAAGCCGTCCAAATACCTTATGTACCTGGATGTTAACAATTTGTATGGTTTTGCAATGGAGCAGCTCTTACCCTAAGGAGGATTAAAATGGGTGGATGATGTAACATCGTTTGATGTGACATCAATGGCCGACAACTCTGACGTAGGGGATATCCTACAAGTTGATCTATCATACCCACAAGAATTGCATAATAAGCATAAAGATTTTCCGTTTGCAGGCGAACGCAGCGTACCACCCAGCGGCGGGGTAAAATTACCGAAATTAATGACAACACTTAACGATAAAAAAGAATATACTGTTCACTATAAAAATTTAAAACAAATGCTAGCTAATGGATTAAAATTAACGAAAATTAACGAAAATAACGAAAATTAACAGGCAGCCTGGTTGAAGCCCTACATCGAGCTAAATACTCGAAATAGGGCTGCAGCTCAGACAGATTCGAAATATAAATTAATGAACAACGCTGTGTTCGGAAAAGCTATGGAAAATTTAACAAAACACCGTATTTGCAAAATTGTGAAATCATGGGGTGGTCCCTATGGCGCCGCAAATTTAATTTCGAGTTTTAGATTCCATAGTTGCACAATTTTAGAGGAAAATCTGGTGGTTATCGAATTAAAAAAGCTTGAAATAACGTTTAATAAACCTCTATATGTAGGGCAGGCAATTCTAGACCTCTCTAAGACAGTCATGTATGATTTTCATTACAGCTATATGTTACCAAAGTGGGAGCAGATAGGTGTAAGCTTATGTACATGGACACCGATAGTTTTGTCTACGAGTTGCAGTGCGAGGATGTATATAAGGAGGTAATTAAAGCTGACTCTAGTAAATTTGATACTTCAGATTATTCTAAAAATAACATATAAAATACCGCAAAAAAAACAAGAAGGTGCCAGGTCTAATGAAAGATGAAAACAACGGTAAAATTATGACACATTTTGTTGGGCTTCGAAGTAAAATGTATAGTTACAAGGTGCAGGGTGGGAAGATCGTTAAAAAATCTAAAGGAGTTAAATATAATGCTGTTAAAAATAAAATTAAATTTGAGGATTATGTTAAATGTTTGAAAAATTTTAAAGAAAAAACAGCGACGCAACGCTGTATTAGATCGTATGCACATAACGTCTATTCTATCGAACAAAGAAAAATTGGTTTAAGTCCGCATGATGATAAACGCTATTTAATTCCAAACAGTTTTGATACACTTCCGTGGGGTAATTACAGTATTTTAGAATAGGGTTGTTTTGTTATAGATGAACACTCCAAACTTAACAACATTAGCTGTTAGAAAAATTTGCGATACAATAATATCGGCAGCAGATTTCATGGACCCCCTACCATGGAAGTTAACCAAGATGATTGTCAAAAAATGTCCTTCGTTTAAATGGCGTGCTATGTTAAAAGAAGCTGAAAATGATCTTTAACCTTCATATAAAGGAATTCAATTGATTGCATGTTCCAAAGAAATAGACCAACATTTAATTAACACTATATTAGGGAGATCAGATTGGGATTATGTTTTCGAAGACTATTCTAGTTATTGCCTATGGTCAAGTGGATATTGGCTTCAACAATATTTTTTGGCTAAATTTAAACATACAAATAAAACTTTAAACAAATATATATTTGTTAGCTGTGATCATTTCATGAGATGTACGATGCTCATGATATAATTGAGGATGTATATCAAGAAAAAAAGTATTGGTGCCACAGCTGCTTTAAAAGAGTATTATTTGAGTTAAAAGACGATGAATCGTGTACTCGTGACTTACATGAAATGCCAACACATACCCGATTTGATGATTCCGTTATAGATAGTGGTATTGACTCTTGAAAATAATTAACTTTTTTTTCGACAAACAAATTTAAAAAATATATAAAAATTGTTCATCCCTATCCTAGTTAATATTTATATCTGTATATATTAAACTTTGTAGATGTATGCCTGTAAATAAAAAGACTATTATAAAATATTCTTTATTTTCATTTACATTTTCCCAATACAAATCCCCATTTAGACATTAATCATTCATAGAATAAATTTACTTTGGATAATAAGGATTTCAGTTATTTTATTAATCCATTATCAGGACAAGAGAAACCTAACACATTCCAGTTAAAAGTACCTTTTTCAACGACACTTCTTGTAAATCCATCAAACTTGTAATTAATGTTTTGCTTTAAGAAATATATATGTCCATCAATGTAATTAAATGCTGATGTAATATCATTTGGTATTCCTGGAAAAACGTCACTTATGCGTCCTCTAGAGATAATGGCTTTATCATTAAATGAGTCATCAAAATAAACAAATTTTTTTCCTGGATTTGTTTGAAATAAACCGTTAATACTTCTTACAAAAATAAAACGGGATAATACCCGAAGGTTGGCTGTATACCATCTAGTTAAATAAAATTAACATGAAGTAAAACTCCCTAGTGTAGTTGGTATATTTAATAAAAATTCTAAAAATTTTTAAAAATCCAAACGGATTACGTTCAAAACGTTTTCGGACTTATCAGTCCATCATCAGTGAACCTAAAAGTAAGTAATCTCACTTAGTAAAATTGAAAAGGGTGAAATTTTGAATGTTAAAAATTGAAAAGTGTGGTTACGATTACTTACTCTCTGTCCTTGCTAAATAGCCACAATGCCAAACACTGGTCAAGATGTATGTTCTAACTACATGGTGAAATCTGATCTACAATTTGGCTTACATTGGATGCCAACGGATTAGTACTAGGAACATGATGCTCTACTCCATTAATTAAGAGATTTTTTTTATTATTAGGTCTACATTGAACTACGTTTAGTCTGTCAATGATTTAGAAGGAAGTTGAAATACTTCAAATGTCAGTAACATTGACATCCAGGAAAGGGAATTTTTAAGGTATTAACCAAGGTCAAGATCCAATGTGGTTACGGAAATTTAAGTTTAAGACTGTGTTGGAATTTTAATTTTTAATATTAGAATTTAAATTTACTATTTTTATAAAAATATTACAACCATTACTATAAACTTGACTATAAAATTAAATTTGATCGAACTTATTGTCATAATATGGTATTGAAAACAAAATGTAAGATAGAATTATTGGTTAATGAAAGTTAATAATTTTTTTGGCCTAAAATAGCCTTGTGGGTGAAAGTTAAAACGTTGAAGTGATACAACAGTTGTTTAGTGTGTATAGAAAAATAAATTTGTTAACTGTAATGTTGGTTGTATAAGTCTAGTAAGATATTGATTCTGTATGAAATTAACTAATTAAAAAATTGGTGAGAATTGAGGTAACTGATATAAGATTTTTAAGTGAAAAATATAAATAATTGACGGAATGTGAAAATGTGTTAGTTATAGTCAAAAATATAGGAAGTATTATAACATTATGCATATAAAAGAAAATGGAATTATATGAATGTTAAATTAAAACTAAGTTGATAAAATGTGTAAATTAACAAAAGATTCAAAAGAAGTGCGTCAACCGGATGCACAATACACAAACTGTATTTGGAAAATAATGAAAAGTTAAAAGTAGTAAAATAAGAATAAAGTTGTAAAGTTAGAGATTAGAGTGGCTAGAAAGTTAAATGCAACATATTAAAATTTTGAATTTTTAAGAAATTTTTTTTTTAAAATGAAAAATAAAAAGAAAAAGAAAAGAAAAATAAAATAAAAAGGAAAAAGGACCTGTATGAAAAAGAAGAATTAAATGAATAGCGTAGTAAAACATTTTGGAAAAGATCAACGAACGAAGTAAAGACCCAAGCGGCGAATAGACAAATAGATAAGGTCAATGATTTATGAAGGGAAAAGTAGGGTGAGAAAATGGCAAAGGGTGAATTAGTTGTGTTGGTGTTACTGGGGGTTGTAGAGTAAATGATTAGTATGAAAGGAGATTTTGGAAATAGAAGGAAGTGAAGTATGAAAAAGAATGAAAAAGAAGGTTAAGTTAAAGGTTTTATGGGTGAGGTCAGGAAAGTTGCTAAGTGTGAAGGATAAATTGACAAAACAAGGAATTTAGGAAAAAAGTTGACGGTGAATCGGAGTAAAATTGCGATTAAGGGAGGTTTGTCTATTCACACAATTGGGACTGGACTTCAAGTCTCAGATAATCTCCAAATCCTCATACAAGTCCAATCGGAGTGTGTTTTTCTGCTGTATATTGTGCACCAACTGGACACCCTCAGGAATCTTAAGTTCATGTCTATTGACTTTAAGGTGATGTGAGAAAGAGGAAGTAGTATCTCTCTTACTATGTTCTAGGGATCTGGTGGCAAGAGATCTACAAGTTCTACCGATGTAGGTAGCATCACAATCTGAGCAAGAGAGTTTATATACACCACTACGGTTCATGTAGTTGATTGGATCCTTAGTATTGGTCAAACTCTTGTTAAGGGTGTTATTAACTTTAAAAGAAATTTTTATATTATCACAGGAGTTGGTAATAATGTATTTAACTCTTTCAGATAGATTAGGGTTATGGAAAGGCAATGAAGCATAAATCGGAGGTGTTGTAGATGAAGTAGAAGAAAAAGCTGACTGTTGAAGTAATCTGAGCTCTCTTTTATGTTGGAGTTTATTGATGATATCAGGGTCATAACCATTGTTTATAGCAATCTGTTTAATGATGTTTAATTCTTTGTTAAATTCTGTAGATGAAAGAGGAATAGAATTTAATCTGTGGATAAAACTACGGAATGAAGAAAGTTTGTGGGAAAGAGGATGATTAGATGATGAATGAATTACCTGATCTGTTTGAGTGGGTTTACGGTAGATCCCAAAGCTGAAATGGTCATCTAGTCTGGTGATAGAAAGGTCTAAGAAATTAATGGAGTTAGAAGTTTCTAGTTCCATAGTGAAAGTGATTTTTGGATGAATTTGATTTATTTTATGAAGTAAATTCTGTGCTGAGTTGGAATCGCCTGAGATCAGAAGTAAACAATCATCTACATAACGGAACCAGTGTAAAATCTCAGTATTTTTTATGATATAGTTGGATTCTAAATGATCCATAAAAACATCAGCTAGGAACGGGGATAAGCAACTACCCATTGCTAGACCATCAGGTTGTTTACCTCAGTACCCAAACATGAATCTATTAGTCTGGTTAACTCACTTCTTTTAAATAACTCTATCACCCCTAATACCACTTCGTCTATCATAAACATTCTCAAAATTTGTCTTTTCAAGATTACTTTGTTTCAATAACAACTTTACCAACAACCTGATGGTCTAGCAATGGGTAGTTGCTTATCCCCGTTCCTAGCTGATGTTTTTATGGATCATTAGAATCCAACTATATCATAAAAAATACTGAGATTTTACACTGGTTCCGTTATGTAGATGATTGTTTACTTCTGATCTCAGGCGATTCCAACTCAGCACAGAATTTACTTCATAAAATAAATCAAATTCATCCAAAAATCACTTTCACTATGGAACTAGAAACTTCTAACTCCATTAATTTCTTAGACCTTTCTATCACCAGACTAGATGACCATTTCAGCTTTGGGATCTACTGTAAACCCACTCAAACAGATCAGGTAATTCATTCATCATCTAATCATCCTCTTTCCCACAAACTTTCTTCATTCCGTAGTTTTATCCACAGATTAAATTCTATTCCTCTTTCATCTACAGAATTTAACAAAGAATTAAACATCATTAAACAGATTGCTATAAACAATGGTTATGACCCTGATATCATCAATAAACTCCAACATAAAAGAGAGCTCAGATTACTTCAACAGTCAGCTTTTTCTTCTACTTCATCTACAACAACTCCGATTTATGCTTCATTGCCTTTCCATAACCCTAATCTATCTGAAAGAGTTAAATACATTATTACCAACTCCTGTGATAATATAAAAATTTCTTTTAAAGTTAATAACACCCTTAACAAGAGTTTGACCAATACTAAGGATCCAATCAACTACATGAACCGTAGTGGTGTATATAAACTCTCTTGCTCAGATTGTGATGCTACCTACATCGGTAGAACTTGTAGATCTCTTGCCACCAGATCCCTAGAACATAGTAAGAGAGATACTACTTCCTCTTTCTCACATCACCTTAAAGTCAATAGACATGAACTTAAGATTCCTGAGGGTGTCCAGTTGGTGCACAATATACAGCAGAAAAACACACTCCGATTGGACTTGTATGAGGATTTGGAGATTATCTGAGACTTGAGGTCCAGTCCCAATTGTGTGAATAGACAAACCTCCCTTAATCGCAATTTTACTCCGATTCACCGTCAACTTTTTTCCTAAATTCCTTGTTTTTTCAATTTATCCTTCACACTTAGCAACTTTCCTGACCTCACCCATAAAACCTTTAACTTAACCTTCTTTTTCATTCTTTTTCATACTTCATTTCCTTCTATTTCCAAAATCTCCTTTCATACTAATCATTTACTCTACAACCCCCAGTAACACCAACACAACTAATTCACCCTTTGCCATTTTCTCACCCTACTTTTCCCTTCATAAATCATTGACCTTATCTATTTGTCTATTCGCCGCTTGGGTCTTTACTTCGTTCGTTGATCTTTTTCAAAATGTTTTACTACGCTATTCATTTAATTCTTCTTTTTCATACAGGTCCTTTTTCCTTTTTATTTTATTTTTCTCTTTCTTTTTCTTTTTATTTTTCATTTTTAAAAAATTTTTTCTTAAAAATTCAAAATTTTAATATGTTGCATTTAACTTTCTAGCCACTCTAATGTCTAACTTTACAACTTTATTCTTATTTTACTACTTTTAACTTTTCATTATTTTCCAAATACAGTTTGTGTATTGTGCATCCGGTTGACGCACTTCTTTTGAATCTTTTGTTAATTTACACATTTTATCAACTTAGTTTTAATTTAACATTCAAATAATTCCATTTTCTTTTATATGCATAATGTTATAATACTTCCTATATTTTTGACTATAACTAACACATTTTCACATTCCGTCAATTATTTATATTTTTCACTTAACAATCTTATATCAGTTACCTCAATTCTCACCAATTTTTTTAATTAGTTAATTTCATACAGAATCAATATCTTACTAGACTTATACAACCAACATTACAGTTAACAAATTTATATTTCTATACACACTAAACAACTGTTGTATCACTTCAACGTTTTAACTTTCACCCACATGGCTATTTTAGGCCAAAAAAATTATTAACTTTCATTAACCAATAATTCTATCTTACATTTTGTTTTCATTACCATATTATGACAATAAGTTCGATCAAATTTAATTTTATAGTCAAGTTTATAGTAATGGTTGTAATATTTTTATAAAAATAGTAAATTTAAATTCTAATATTAAAAATTAAAATTCCAACACAGTCTTAAACTTAAATTTCCGTAACCACATTGGATCTTGACTTTGGTTAATACCTTAAAAATTCCCTTTCCTGGATGTCAATGTTACTGACATTTGAAGTATTTCAACTTCCTTCTAAATCATTGACAGACTAAACGTAGTTCAATGTAGACCTAATAATAAAAAAAATCTCTTAATTAATGGAGTAGAGCATCATGTTCCTAGTACTAATCCGTTGGCATCCAATGTAAGCCAAATTGTAGATCAGATTTCACCATGTAGTTAGAACATACATCTTGACCAGTGTTTGGCATTGTGGCTATTTAGCAAGGACAGAGAGTAAGTAATCGTAACCACACTTTTCAATTTTTAACATTCAAAATTTCACCCTTTTCAATTTTACTAAGTGAGATTACTTACTTTTAGGTTCACTGATGATGGACTGATAAGTCCGAAAACGTTTTGAACGTAATCCGTTTGGATTTTTAAAAATTTTTAGAATTTTTATTAAATATACCAACTACACTAGGGAGTTTTACTTCATGTTAATTTTATTTAATACTTCTTACGTTATTTACTTCAGGTACCATGTTATCTGTATGAATTCTTAAGCTAGGAAATGCTGCTGCGTATATACGATTTTTGCTTACACCAATCAAATCTCCATTGGTACTTTGAAAAACATGTGTCACGTTCGTAATTCCCCTTGGAAAATATCTTATAAATTGTTCAGCATTGGTAGGTATCTTTTCATTATTTAAGTCATATTTCCATACCAGATCCTTCCTTACTATATACATTCGGTATGTTGGAAATGATGGAGCGTATGCTAAAAATATTAAATCTGGATATTACAATTCACATACATTCGTTATTATATTTTGCTTTGATTTATTAGTCCTAGCTGCTGTGGTTGTCGTAGGTACTCCTAGATCTTTCTGTTGTGGTTGTCTTTAAAGTTGGTGAACTACTCCTAGTAAAACCAGATTGAGTTGGAATAGATGCGGATTTACTTTTAGGTCCATATAACTTTTCTAAGCCCCTTTTATCATCACCAGTTATGTGGGTATGAAAGGTTTCATAAAACGGATACATTACAGCTTTCTTATCGCTACTGTGTGCTAAACCTAAAGCGTGACCAACTTCATGGAGAAGGACTGCAAAGAAATTTGTTCGACCTTCTGCTGTAGAATTCAAACTGAAATCCCATGTTAGATTGCTATTCATATGAATTTCTATGCATCCAAATGTAGGTGGAAAATAAGAATGTGCTAATACACCAACTGTAAATTTAAAAGGACATTCGTCGTTACCCTGACAATTGTATCGAAAATAGTGCTGTTTTGGAACTACTGTTATAGTTATATCCGGATTTGGATTTGGAGTTCTCAGATAAGTAAACTTAAATTTTGATGCTTCTTCCTATATTTCAAATACTCTTTTAGTGACTGTCAAAGCTTCAGGGGTTGCTTGTGGAAAATACCATTTTATATCAATTTTTTCCATGCTGATTTTACAGCGTAAGCATTGTCTCCTTGTGTACATCGTGGTTTTTGCATTTTAACTCCATCGTTTCTTTATTTAATCTCCCATCCACCGGTAAATTATATCTTTCTTAAAACTGTTCTAGTGTTTCAGTAATATCAGTGTTTGCAGTTTCACTTGTGGTGATGTAACCATATTGTTCTAACCATGATACCGCATTTGTCTCAGTAAAATTTCCACCTAAGCAAAAACCTATGCTGGTTGCGATGAGCAGAACAACTTTATTGATATGCATCTCGAATGATACTGGTTCA
The DNA here is from genome assembly GCF_917563875.1 of Diabrotica virgifera virgifera. Lineage (NCBI taxonomy): Eukaryota > Metazoa > Arthropoda > Insecta > Coleoptera > Chrysomelidae > Diabrotica > Diabrotica virgifera. Next base: position 177,726,310 of record NC_065443.1, read on the forward strand.
AATAAGAAAAAATCACTGTGATATAAGTAAACCCCTCCAGCCGGGGGCTTATATGATTACCCGCGGTGTGTGCAGCAAAAATACTCCTCTTTTAATTTCTTTAGTTTCATAAAATAAAACATCAGATATATCTTTTTACAAGCTTTATTAAATTCTTTCAAGATCATTAGCGATCCTATGTTTACATAAAAATATAAGTTGCCCCAACGCTATATGTTGTAAAGTATATCCTTCCTGTGTAAATGTATACAATTTTTAAATGGCGCCTGAAAACGTATAATTTTGATTACTAAAACTATCGCGAACAATATTAAGCGTGTTTTAATAAAAATTTTGAAATTCAATAGTCTCTAGCATTGTCAGATATGGTGTTAAAAATTCACTATTTGCTTCCAAAAGGGTGTTCACTTGCAGTTCTGAGAGATAAAAGTTAATGTCGTGCTTGGGTATTTCAAGGAATTTCATGTTGTCGTAGATTATTTGTCGAATTCTGCAATAGTCACCGCACTGAATTTCAACAGGATCATCAGGAAATTTAACGTTCTCATATAAAAAACTATTCTCATTGAGTTGGGTAATTAACTGTTCCCATTCATAGGTACTGAAAGATATTTTCTGCCATGGTGATTTCCACATAATTACAGCAGGAATGTATGTTCTGGCTGGACTTAGACCATATCCAAGTTGGTATGATCCATTTAAAAACTGAGTGTACAGCAGGTAATGGGTCTCGTTCTTGGCTGCTTCTTCGTACTTCTCTAGAAGAGCATCCAGCTCATGATCTTAGTCTTCACATATGATTGATGTTTCGGATGATGGTGAAAGGGTGACATCATACTCGCTGCCGCTTGAGTATCCAGTATCTTGGGAATACATTTTTACTAGCTCACTGACTGCAACAAACTGAGAACGAAAAACGTGTTTTTACATGTTTCTCCTTAATTTTGCATACTTTTGTTCCCCCACCTTTTAGATGACAGCATCATTATCAATCCAACTATTATGTTTTGCATCAAGGCCAAGCCATTTGACGTACATTTTTTTATCTTTACAGCGTAAAACTTTTTCAACTAAGTAAATATCAAGATTGGCTGTATTCTGTAACTCTTCATCGTAAAAGGCTCCTTTGATCGGTGCACCTTGCATGTCTTCGAGCATGTACGTTGCAGGGTTGGTAATATTGATTTTGGTAACTTTGAATAATTCTGTTGTCCAACTTTTTTTTATTTTTTTTTATTAATGGCTTTGACATAGCAATTAGCCAGACTATTTATTTTTTTTGTATGGTATTACAATAACAATTTTAAGTTAATATCTAAGCCTACTTATTATCTAAATTTACAGGGTGTTATAATATATTAATGGATACATTTTTCAATTTTGTGTGATATTTTTTTTTTGGAACGTATTCAATTTTGTTGTCCAACTTGGAACGTATCCCTTGTCGAATAACATTTTGGTTTTGCTGATGCGTACAATGTCACCAACTTTAAATTTTCGGGGGCCTGCGATTTTTAAATGCGTAAACTTGTTTTTTTAAATCTCCTTTTCATTGGTTTTGTTTACTTGTGATGGTTTGTACCTCGTTTTTAAATGCTTTGTATTGTTGTATTCAGATGTAACTTTGGGTAATATGTCAATCCACTTGTAAGTGCCGTGTAAGCTGAAATACTTGTAAAGTTTGGATTTCAACGTTCTAATGACGCGTTCAGCCATGTCTGCTTTCATGGTAGTGAAAACAGAGTAGTGATTTATTTTATGTTTTTTCATTAAATTTTGAAACTTGTTGTAAAATTCAGTTCCCTGATCCGACTGCAGATTTTTCGGTGTTCGTTTACTGTGTGCGAGAATATCCGAAAATGCTCGAGTTAGCTCCTCACCCGTCTTTGTCTTTAATGGACGAGTCCAAAGATATTTCGAAAAACAATCAATAAAAACTAAAATTAATTTAAAATTTCTATTGTTATGAGAATGAGATCGCATTTCAGCCAAGTCCATCTGCCATAAATCGTCTAAGCCTTTGATTATTGTACGTCATCTTGGATAATTTTTTCGAGCAGGTTTGTGTAGCTCGTTAACTAGTTGCACCTTTTCCATGGACGACGAAATTTCTACCTTCTAAAGCTTTAACTCTGGACTAATGGGTGTAAATATGTGTTAAATATAGCAAGTGTATCTTGGATTTCTTTTACTGCTGCAGATAAACGTTCATCCAACTCGAACAAAGTCTTCGATAGCTCTGATACTCTATTATCTAGTAAAGATCTCATATCTGATTCATATAGAATGCTTTTCTGTCATTGCTCAAGATCATGAATCATATTATCATTTATGGTTTGTAGATTTACCTGTAACTCGCTTAGTAATTTATTATGTTTTTTGCCTTTCACCTTTTTTGCATCACACATATTCACTCTGCCTAAGCTGTTTACGTTCTAACGCTTTAATTCGTTGTTCAATAGGTTTTATACAACTCGTCCATCAATTGTCTCTTTAGATAATTTTATTAGTTTCGATGTAATCTTCTATTGAAAGACGATTGTCTAAATCATGTGAATTAAGATCCGTTGTTTTAATTTTTTTTTTCTATTTCCAACGATTTCAACATATTTTGTGCGCTTTGGGGAGCAGCATCTGTAACGTTCTTATTCATTTCACGTTTAAATAAATCTAAATAATTTTTAAACTCGTGCACTTGTTTTGATAAAGTGGATATTTTCATACCATTCACTTTGTTCTCATAAAGTGGTCCCACCATCAAATAATTTGATCAAACTGGTTTGAGCAAACTGAAAGTGACAGTGACGTCACATCCTGAGTGTTCATTGTGGATAATAATGAAAAATTTAATTTTAAATAAAGTACAAACAAGTTAGACAACTCAATACAAAAAATTTGATCAAACTAGACTGATAGTGAGAGCACAGATTTTTATAATTTCAAAAAAACTGCAATTCTGACGTCACTTTGACGTACTTCCGGAGTTTGCTCAAACTGTTTGATCAAATTATTTGATGGTGAGACGCGGCCTTCAGACAACAAATTAATTTTTTTATTAGAATCACCTTTTTTTTACTGATGGTGTCTGAGATTTTTTGTTCAAGTTGAACATGCTTTGCATTATATTCTTTGCGTAACAAATTAAACTCTTTTCTTACAAAAGACGTGACATGAACAATGTGGTTATCTACGTATTTCTTGTTGGAAAGATCTCTATCAGCTACAGGAAGATCCCTCTTAATATCCTTATTTACTGCATGTATCTGGTTTTGTACATCCAAAATGGATTGCTTTAAACCTTCACGTAGCTTTTTAACAGCTTGTTCATTAGAACGATAATGATGGCGACCAAACTTGTCAACACTCATATTAAAAATGTTACTGCAATAATCTAACCTAACGTTAATATATAATATCTGCTTTCCGTAATTCGTTGATAATGGCAAGAATTTTGTTATTGTGGGATGTGGTGTTTCCTGCTTTTTGCTCAGCAATCAACAATTTGAGACGCATACAAAGTTCGTTTGGGTCATCCCAATACACATATTCTACATGGTCATCGTTGTATAACCAATGCGTCGGTAATCCTGAGCCGACCTCTTCTCTACCAGATACTGTATTATGACGAAGTGATTTATTAAGATTAGGTTTAATAATTTCACTCTACTTGTAGGTTTTGGTTCCCTTTAGTTTACAATCCCGTTTTTTATGAACATCGGTTAATTATAACAATGTAATATATCGTTTAGCATCGTCTTCAGTGTAATAATCAGGTTTTTTGTAAAATATTAATTCATATAGCCCACGAGTTCCAACAACATAGTCTCCTTTCGTCACAATCCAACCATTATGAGTGAAATCAATTTCAGCTTTTCCAAGTTTCCATTTGGAAGTTATAGGATCATGAGTTGGACCGTATACTCTATCTATTTTATCTGAGTACTGCCAATGATCTTTCACATAAGGACGAATTAGAGGATGGTATTGTTCTAGGTAATCTTGAAATGCTTGTTCGGATACTTCATCTTGGGATTGGTTTGTTCCTACGTTATCTTCGTATTCTTCATCGGATTTATCGTTGTTTTCAAATACCTCTCCATCACTGATAAATGATGTATTTTGTATGGTGTTGAAATCTTTTGCACCTTCTTTTTTAATTTCTTCTTCTTTTTACATTGGTTCTTCTTTTTTAATTGGCTCCGTTTTAACGTTAGCATGGTATTGTGATGTTTTTGCTAGAACACTGGTTATGGGTTTAAACATTTTTTTCGAAGTTTCATCCTCCTCCGGTTTACCTAGTTTTAAAGCTAAATCATTTTTGCGAATAGCTCTAGCTAATTCCGCAACTTTTCGCTTGCGTAGAAGCACTTGTTTGTCCAACATGTTTTTATATAAGGCATGTGTCTCAGCCACGTCTAAACTTTTATAAACTTGTCGAAAGCTTTACGATATCGTCCGTTAGAAATATCAAAATCCTTAACAATAACGAATGTACCATATTTGTCCTTCCAACATTCAGAACAAAATTGTTTAAATTGCTCAAATGTCATGTCAGGAGAGACGTGATCGTCAAAGACGTGTTTTAAGTTGAGCTCATCCTGTTTAAATAATACAATAAGGTTAGCATGATCACGTAGGAGTTGTTTGCCTGCTCGACTGTAGGATTGACATAGGTATGCACAATCGATATTTTTATGTCTCCCCATACAGTAATATTCACGTATTGTTTGTTGCGAATCCGTTGATACATCATCAAATATGAATATAGAGTTTGGTTTGGCTTTACCAGGACTTATTACGTCATCATTATCTTTAAATGGGAAATAGCCCACCTCCTTCACAGATGCCAACACTTTCTTCAAAAATTGATACTTGGGTTGAAACAACGACTTTGAATAAACGTAAACATTTTGAAATTAAGCGCCATTCGAGTCAAACAATAATGCCAACATAGCATTGGTTTTTCCGTACCCACTTGGGCCGCATATGATAGCACGAAAAGAATGTGGTAGCAATGCACCATGTTTACTGGTTCTTGTCACGTTATCGACAAAATCTAAGTTTTCCACTGCTAGTGTCTTGTCTTGTTGAACAACCTTCATCTTGTGATTGAGATGAATTTTATGCACTTGGTTATATAAAAAAGCAATTTTGTGAGAAACGATTCATTTCAATGTTGGTTGTTCAAGGTGAAGGAGTTTTAAATTCTCTAATCAATAGTCTACCATTTGAATTGCACGCTCCTGGCTACCAATATCTAGGACCTGGAACTAAATTACAGAAACGTCTAGCACGAGGAGATCCTGGGATAAATCCATTAGATCGGGCTGCGAGAGATCACGATATTGCATACTCTCAAAGTAATTCCTTAAAAGATCGACATAAAGCGGATTGGGTGTTGGAAAATAAAGCGTGGGAACGAGTTAAAGCAAAAGACGCTTCTCTGGGTGAAAAAGCCACTGCCTGGTAAACTACTACAGCGATGAAAGCCAAACTAAAACTAGGTATGGGTGTGAAACGTGGTAAAGGTGTTAGTTCATTTAAGCGACACGTGCTGCAACCAATTATCAGAAGATTGAAACGTACTCCTCCAGAACCAAATCTGCGAAAATCAGCCCTACTTGCATTTGCAGCAGCTAGAACGGTCGTTAAGAACGTAGGTGGGAAAAAATGTGCGGGTTCCAAGAATTATTCCATTTGAAACAAAATCAGGTGGTATTTTACCTTTAATCCCTATCTTTGCAGGCTTATCAGCTCTCGGTAGTTTAGCGGGATGTGTTAGCGCCATTGCAAGACAGTAATCGACTCAAAGAATGCTAAAAAAAAAACTAGAAGAAGATAAACGTCATAATAAAGCAATGGAACATCTAGGCAAAGGTTTATACCTACGAAAAAACGCTAAAGATGGCTTTGGATTATACTTGAAGAAGTCAAAAAACTCCCGCTGAAGCTACCCAATAGACCTTTAACCAATGTGGACTTGAATAAATTTGCTAAACAATTAAAAATTTCAAATTTTTGTGGAGATTTTATGCGGGACAATTTACCTCAAGTCCCCCGTAAACACGAATGTGCTATTATTAATCTTAATATTTCCAAGAACCCTGGTACATATTGGGTAGCTTACCGAAAGATAAATAACAACATAGAATACTTTGATTCATATGGTTGCTTGAAGCCACCGCGGGAACTAGTATCATATTTGAGTGGTGGACAAATTTTCTATAATAACAACGCATACCAAACTTATAACCAAATTAACTGTGGACATTTATGCTTAAAGTTTCTCTACAATGGAACCATCTAACGACACCTTGAGACGTGCCACATGCATTTTTATGGAAAATATAACGAGCGGTGTTTGGTATAAACTACCCCAAGATATTCGTCTCGCACTAGGAGATCATTTACCTTGCAAGAAAGATCATAATAAACATGAATGGGGTGATGTTTGCGGCAATATGAAATCTACATGTCAATATTGTCAGCAAGATACGTCAAAATAATTGTCAAAGTTAATTTAAATTTGGAAATCTCTCCGAAAAATATTAATTTTTGGCGGATTATTTGATTTATACCGTTCTAATTTAGTTTGTTTAGTTTTGTTAAACTTTTCCTTATTTAGTTTACATTTTGAAAGTGTTCATAAGTTAAACGTTACTTGAAAACTCCTCTATGGAGTCATCTAGTGGAGGCGAACCGCCTGATATTGAGAATTCGATGGATAGTAGCTGTGATTTACAAGATTTAAATGGATTTCTACCCAACCAGCCTCAAAATAAGATAAGTAGTAGTATTAATCTTAACAATATTAATGAAAAACAAAATACTTTAGTAAACTCAGATCAACCAGAAAAAACCAGGCCTGTTTATTTATACGAAAAAATTGATTTAGGACCTTTTTACATTTTCATTGAAAACTCCAGTTTAAATTTTACAGGAAAATTAAACGCTGTTAAAATAGGCGAGATCCTATTTACGTTACATCCAGAAATTGACAATTATATAAAAAAAATTGACTCAATCGGACGCAACCGAGTTAGGGTCTCATTTAAAAATTATAGTAGCGCAAATGCTTTAGTTACTTCCAAATTCCTTATTCAAAAAAATCTGACCGCATACATTCCAAAATTTCAATTGTTTAAACTAGGTGTAGTAAGGGATATAGATTCAGATATATCGGAAGAATATCTTAAAAATAGAATAAAGGAATTTGATCACCATTGCAAATTCTCGGTTGAGTATGTGAAACGAATAACAAGAAAAATAGTAGCAGATGACAAAGTAATATTTAATCCAACAAAATCAGTTATTGTGTCTTTTAAATGCCAGAATATACCAAAGTATGTAGTAATTAATCATGTCTTACACACTGTTGAAAAATACCAGCAAAAGGTAATTATCTGTTACCACTGCTATAGGTATGGGCACATGAGTAAGCAGTGTAAAAGTAATCCTCGCTGTTTTAAGTGTCATGAATCTCACCTTTCCGATTCTTGTTCTTTATCATCGTTTAACAAAAAATGTCTATCCTGTGAAGGTGAACACTTCACTAATGAATGGGAGATATGCCCAGAATTTGATCGCCAAAAGAAAATAAAACATTATATGTCTGAAAACAGCTTATCTTTTAAGGAAACAATTAAACTCTTTCCTAAGATAACTTATGCATCTATAGCAGCCAATAATTCCTCAATAAATTCTCATCAAACTCCAAATATGAATGCACCATCCTCTTCATATTCCTTTACTCAATTGTCCACGTCTCAAACATCTTCCAATCAGTTCGCTCTACCTTCAGTTTCAAATAGATATACAATAATAAAACCACCAAAATACAAACGACCTATCTCTTCCTCACCAGACCAAGTAACAATGGAACATCAAAAAATAATAAAGTTAAACCCCATGTCCAACAGACCTGGTGGTATTATCACCTCTTCTTCGTATCAATCTACATTTAATCCAGAACAAGGATCTAAAATACATGAACCATCAAAAGAATTAACAGAATTAATATCAAATATAGTTACAAGTATTATCTCTAATATAAATCACAAAAATTTTGAAATTCCAGAAAAATCAGTTCTAGTAAATTCAATTCAATCAGTTTTAAGTTCTCTCTTATATAATAATGAATAGATTGGTAATTTGTCAATGGAATTGTAGATCGGCTAACTCTAATAGAGAAAACCTTATCCACCTATTAGAAGACCAGAAAGTTGATATCGCATTATTGTCAGAAACTAGATTTAAACCAGAAAAGTATTATAACTTTCACGGGTACAATATTGTCAGAGACGACCGCTTTTCAGTAACTGTTGGCGGTGGCTCAGCAATTTTAATAAATTCAAACCTATATTACGAGGAAGTCACCATGAAAGTAGATTTAATAAACGTCAATAAAGTAGCAATAAAAATAAAGTTTAAGTCATATACTGTCACATTTATATCTATGTATGTTCCCCCAGGAACCAAGTTATTGTTACAACAATGGAACAATTTCATAACATCTATAGAAAGACCATTTATAATAGGAGGTGACCTTAATGCTCACCACATTGCCTGGGGCCTAGACAACCAAACAGATATGAAAGGTAAAATCTTGATGGACTGTATAGACGATAATAATTTAATATTCAAAAATGATGGCTCTCCTACTTTCTTTAGGAACTTCTCGAAATCGGCAATAGACCTGACCATTTGTACTCCTGACTTAAACCACCTGATCACTTGGAAAACACTTCAAGACCTATTTGGTTCAGACCATACACCTATAAGAGTAGAGTTAGAGGATCAACCAACTCATACATATAATCCATATTCACAAAAGTGGAATTTAAAGAATGCCGACTGGAAATTATATGAACAGTATTCGGAAGATGTATTCTCTCAATTTAAAGATATAAATTCTTATGAACAAATTTTGCACAATATAAATACAACTGCATCCTACTGCATCCCCAAATTTAAAATAAAAAAACCGACTTCCAGAGGAAAATACTGGTGGGATTTAGAATGTGAAGAAGCAGTCAGAAGAAGACAGGAAAGTTTTTGTATATTCAAAGAAAATCCAAACCATGAAAACCTACTTAAGTATAAAAAAGATGATGCACATGTCAAGAAGATCACTAAACAAACTAAAAGAAATAGCTGGAGAGATTATGTCGGATCCCTAAATAGGTCAGTCCCTATTAAAGATGTATGGTCAAAAGTTAACCGAATAAAAAATAGAAAAACAATGAACAAAGTCCCTGTTATTCTGTCGGAAGCTTCGTGGATAGAAGAGTTCCATCAAAATATCACACCGCCGTCTGCAGAATTAGTAATTCCTGATTTACAACTAAATGCTCTGTACGACTATCCAGAACCAATCCGTTTCCTAGTCAAACCATTTTCTGCCACTGAACTAAACTTTGCGTTGAAGAAAAACTCAAATTCAGCACCAGGTGCCGATAATATCCATTACTCGATGCTATCAAATCTTTCAAGAATTGGTAAGGCTGCACTACTAAATATATATAATGAAATTTGGATGCGCCGCATAAAGATTCCTGACGATTGGCACGTTTACACTATTATCCCGGTTTTAAAACCAGGAAAATCATCAAAGAATTGGGATTCTTACCGTCCAATCGGTCTGGCTTCCTGTATACTAAAAACATATGAGAGACTTATTAAAAACCGTCTGGAATTTTGGCTAGAAAAGAACGACCTATTACCAAGAAGTCAGTTTGGTTTTAGAAAAGGTAAATCCACACAAGATAGCCTCTGCCACTTTTTAATAGACATTTATAGTTCCTTTACTTATAAGAAAGCAGTTAGTGCTTTGTTCTTAGATATAAAAGGGGCTTACGACAACGTTAATCTTCACATACTATACGCGAAAATGTTGGAAATAGGAATACCCGAGATAGTAACATGGAACATCATTAACTTATACATTAATCGAGCAGTTCACGTTAGATTAAATGGAGATCAATCTAACTCCCGATACACATCTTTGGGACTACCTCAGGGTAGCATCCTAAGTCCTATATTATATATACTGTATACTGCTGACTTAGAAACTAAACTTCCTCAACACATAAAAATCCTACAGTACGCTGATGATGTTGCGATATATGCAGAAAATAAGTCAATAGATAGATGTAATAACTACCTTAAATCGACATTGAATATTATAAAAAAATGGGCTACCGATAATAACTTAACAATATCAGAGAGTAAATCAACCATTGTTACCTTTACTAAAAAACGATATGTTCCTCAAAGCCATCTACAATTTGATAATACTAGTATTCCTTATAAAACTTCAATAAAATTTCTTGGCGTATTTTTAGACTCCAAATTAAATTGGAAAGAACACACAAATTACATATTACGAAGAATGGAAAATGCAATGAATATCATGAAGACTGTAAGTGTCAGTAACTGGGGAGCTGATCCAAACATATCAATATTACTATACAGAAATTTGATAAGATCAATCTTAGACTATGGATCTATTTTTTATGGCTCAGCATCAAACTCTGTACTCCAAAAAATCGAGAGGATCAAAAATAAGGCACTTAGGTTATGCACTGGTTATCTTCGTAGCACACCTATATTGGTCATGGAATGTGAGCTTAATGAACCTCCACTTTCATTACGCAGGGAATACCTAAGTGAGAAATTTATAGTTAAAACAGCGGTTAACGATAAACTGCTATTAAATAAAATTGTTCATTTAACCACCTCATACCTAACTCATTATTACTGGGAAAAAAAGAAACTGCTTTTAGTTGTGGAAAGCTTCCTCAACGTTTCTAATTCCATTGGCGACATACACCAAATTGAACAAAGCTCGTCTCGAAAGCTAAATTATGAAGATTATTTATCTCCAGTTAACTGTCATTTAAGTAATATTCGTGCGACAGACTTCCTTACTAAAATAGACCACCTTCAGTGTGTACAAAAAAACTGGGGGAGTTATCAGAAATTATATACAGATGGTTCAAAAATGGAAGGAAAAGTTGGATATGCTATATATTACCCACAAAAAAGTATAAAAATAAACAACAGATTACCTGATAAAATGACAATTTTCACAGCTGAACTCATTGCAATCAAAGAAGCATACAAAATATGTATTAATCAAAAAGAACTCAATTATGTTATATTTATAGACTGCCAAAGCATTGTAAAGACATTGAAATATAATGTACATAATTTTGCAGAAAATTATATCATCAGTGACATCATAGCAATGAACAGTGAAGCTTTGAAATCGGGCAAAAATATAATATTGTGTTGGATAAAAGCACACATTGGTATAAAAAACAACGAAATAGTAGATGATCTGGCTAAAAAAGCAACAACGAAGGAATCCACTCTGCATACTTATCAACTTCCTATGGGAGACATAATTTCTATTATGAGATCTATCAAACGGACGAAATGGCAGGAACAATACAATAATTCAGACAAAGGAAATTATTACAAAAAAATCCAGCCTACACTTCCCATCAAGACATGGTTTAATCAAGTTTCCAACAAAGGCTTTATCAAAACTATTTGTCGAATAAGAAGTAATCACTGTCTGACTCCAGTCTACAAAAGAGAAATAGGACTTGTAGATAATGATGAATGTTTATGTGGAGAGCTAGCTGATCTACAACATATGCTGTTAGAATGTCCTTTACATTTTATTGAAATATCAAACTTTTTTGCCAATCTAGTTCAAGTTAATGTACAATTTCCTTTTAATCTTATATACCTTTTACAATCAAACAATCTAGATGTTTATAAAATTTTGTACAACCATGTTAATTGTTTAAAATTAAAGCTCTGAGAAAAAAAGAAAAAAAAAATAAAAAAAAAATAATTAAATAAAATAAAAAGTTACTAAGATCTAAACCTCCGCGAGGTTGAATCGGGTTTAGGTCTTAGCGCGATAAAAAAATATACAAAAAAAAAAAAAAAAAAAAAAAAAAAAACTAAAAAAAAATAAAAAATGTAATAAAAAAAATGTTAAAAAATATAATAAAAAAAATAATAAAAAAAAACAGAGTAAAAAAAAGCAGTAGTACTAATAGTTTTAAATTTAGATACTAAGCATATATTTTGTAAAAGAGAGAATTCAAAACACATTGACTGGCCAGTTGGTTGCTTAAACCAGTGCCAATAAAACATAAACACACACACACAAATCTACATGTGTATTGTGTGGTGCCTATACGAGCGGTATCTATGAGCAAAATGTAAATAAGACAAAACCATGTAACAGTATAATAAGAAAAATAAAGACATTTTTAACATATTATATTGATTTTTAACTTACTACACCCTATATTAAGTATCAGTCATGTCTCGATTGTTAACCTTGACAAATACTACAAACGAATTTTCGTTTACTCCTCAAGTGCCTCTTGTATTTGATCCACTTCAGCAGTATTATGTAGCAGTGTTGGGATTTCATACATTTAATTCAATTCCAAACATCGATGGTGAAAAATTTTATTTCTATGAGCAAAATGATCGTAAAAAGTTGCGCCATACCGAAATTCCATCAGGATGTTATGAAATTACCGATATCGAAGCGTACATTCGAAGTGCATTACACACTAAATACAATTCAGTTCACGAGTTCACTTTAAGACCGAACAACAATAAGCTTAAATGTGAAATTTTTTTGTAAAGAGCATACCATTACTTTCGAGAAAGGTGATGGATAGTCTTGGTAAATTATTGGGTTTCTCCTCAAATATAATATTGGCGCCAGGTAAACTACATTCCTCAGATCAACCTGTAAACATTATAAAAGTATCGAGTCTACTTTTTGAATGTAACATTACCGAAGGAGCCTTCTACGAGGACAGACCTGCGCACACTATTCTACATTCTCCAATAAGTGTTGATCCAGGGTTTGCTATCGATGAACGCCCTCATAACCATATATACATACCAGTAATAAGCAGCAGCATACGTGAAATTACCTAAATTACCGTTAGTGTAGTCGATCAAGAATTAAGACCAGTCAACTTTAGAGGGGAGAAAAGTACTCTGCATTTGGATTTTAAGGAAAGATAGATGGGTTTATATATAAAACACAACTCTACATGGGACGTGACGTGTCTACTGACAATAAAGTTTTTCTTGTTTCTATTGGATTACAGCTGAAGAATGTCAAAACGTCACTATATTCGACGTCAGTTTCATCAGCAGGAACCACATATTTTCGATCTTTACCAAAAACCCCGGTTCGACGATACTATTAGAAAAAAAGAATTTCGTACATATACACCTTACATCAAGTCATTTTATAATAGTGACGTTGTCGAGTTTATCATAAATCAATCAGATGCATTTTTTGCGATACACGACACACTTTTAGAAATTAAAGGAAGTATAAAGAAAGCTGGTAATGGAACTGTTTCTCTTGCACCTAATGCTGGATCCTTCTTGTTTGATACTTGTACATACATCCAAAGTTCACATGACATGGAGATAGTTCGAGATCCAGGTGTAGTCAGCACTATTCGCAGTTTGTTGTGTTATACACCTGAAGATTCCAAATTTCTCAATACTGCAGGATGGAACTATCCGAATTATCCTCATTTATCGGGGGACACCTTTAGTTTACTGATTCTACTCAAACATATTTTCAACATTTTCAATTATTACAATAAATTAACCTATGGTCGTCAAGTGTTTTGATTTGTACGAGGGGTAATGATAGAGATTGCATTGTTGTCCAAGAACCTACTGGTTCCACAACAATAACAACAGTATCATTAACCATCGCCAGTATGGAACTCAAGGTCAAACATGTCTTTCCCAATGATGATGTGAAAATCGAATTAATGACTCCGATTAAGAATAATACACCGCTAACTATACCTTTTCGTAAATGGGAGCTCAATTAACTACCTTTACTTACGGCAGGATCTCGACGAGAAATATGGAGTGTAAAGACAACTTCAGCTGTTGAACGTCCACGCTATGTCATTGCAGCTTTTTAAACTTCTAAAAGAGATGATATTCATGCTGATCCAACGTTATTCGGTCACATTAGTATGTCCAGCGTACGAGTGGTTATTAATGGTGACTATTGACCTAACGAGAGAATGCAACTGGATTTCGCAAAAAATGATTAGGCTATTGCTCACTACAATTATACCGAATTCTTTCCCAGTTATGCTCGTTCGTCAACAAATCATCCCATCTTAGATTACTATGCATTTAAAATATGTGCTTTGTTTGTTTTTGACTGTTCCAAGCAGGATGATACATAATTTATTAGATCAGGAACTGTTGATGTTAAGTTGGAAATCGAAGCAGATGAAGGTTTTTCGGCAAGCACTCGAGCGTATTGTTTAATTGTTCACGACAGCCTACTCGAATACTTTCCTCTAACGGAAGTTGTCAAAAATATTATTTAAATTGGAATATTTCCTATTATGACTTTCAGTATTGATCTCCACATCATGAGGATCGCATTAGTTGACATACAGGGATTCACCGTAGATGGGTGGTTTCTACCCAAAGAGCTTACCATTGAAATTGGTTATAAACGGTGTCATTATATATTTACGTCTCCACAACTGTTTGCTACATTGAGTAATCAAGATAAGAAGACTGTGTCTTACTTGGAGAAAAACCTGCATGGCCTTCGGTATTCTAATGGGGATGTTGAATATTCAAAAATAAATGAAATACTAGAATCTAAGTTGTTGTATGCAGCTGACTACATCTACGTTCGTGGTAAACAAAAAGTGGAATTTTTAAAAAAGAAATGCCATATTTTTGGAGTTTTTCCATCATTATTGATGTTTGTAAATTTGATAATACGGCTCATGATACTGGAAAGTTTATTCACACTGCCAATCCTTGCCACACAACTGGACTATTTTCCTGCACCGAGAGAAATGTGAATCTCCTCCGCCAATGGATTTGTGAAAAGATATTACCTATGTAAATTAGATTTTTGAATAAAAGATTAAAAATATTATTTTAGTTTTATTAAAAAAAACACTGTCTTCCTTTTTTACATATTTATTTTAATACAAGATGATTCCCATTTGCGACTTACAAAAAATTTTATAATGATATTAACCGTTAGAAATACATTTATTACTAATATGATTGTTAACAGTATAATCGATGAACCATATTGGGAGATGTCATCATCATCATTATTAGTTTTACACCACTTTGAATCACTTTCAGTGTTATTTGGGGATATTAACTTGATCTTGTAGAATGCTCCTCCCGACTTTGGTATCGTTTTGAAAAATACTGGAAGCTGACTATAATTCACCACTTCATGATCCATTAAAGTCCATTCGATTACAATCAGTTTTTACATCGTTAAAACAGATCGCTGTGTTCTTAACATTGTTTGGAATGTTTGTATAAAGGATATTGTTAACAATAGCTGTGAGAATGATAAACGATGTCGTTAGTTGAGACATCTTGTTGGTTGAATTCTTTTTAACGGGTATTGTGTTTTTGGTAGTTTTCTAGTAGATAAATAAATGAAACTTAGCAAATCGTTTTTCAAGTGCGATTTTATCTTCGTACCACTGTACCTATATCCGCTTTTAATTTCTGTATTTGTTTGCAAAACTCTTTTAATCTGCACTGTATGGAAAGCATTGATGAAATGAAGCACGTTTAACGTAAAGAATAAATATATATTAATTTTATTTTTCAAATTTGCCTTAGTCCTGACCTAATTTTCCTATATAAAATATTTCCAAATAATGTTTCCAAAATATTTCCAAATAAAAAATTTCCAATATAAAATCCTATTTTATATTGTACACATTCTCCAGTTTATTCTTGAAAGTCGTGTTTAGACAAGGCGAAAACGGCGGGTTCGTTGGGAAAAATATTCCCATGAGATTTTTTGCATAATTACATTCGTGAGACATCCCAGAATAAGGTTCAAGAAGTCGCCCACGTGAAAAGTGGGCCAAATTTTGTTTAACAATTTTTTTTTAATCAAATTGCAAGAATCAATATTTTTCTCCCGGAAAATTTTTTTGCAGGTTTTTTGAACCATTCTGGATAAAAAAGGTCTCTTATAATTTTTCTCTAAAGTTGATCGTTTTCGAGTTATAAGCAATTTAAAATTGAAAAAAACGAAAAATGGCGATTTTTAAGGCTTAATAACTCGGTTAAAAGTTATTATTATGAAAGTCAGTAAGTGAGTAAATCAAAGTTTAATGCCCCCCCTACAAGATCCCGAAGAAATTTTTGTCATTATTTTATTACTAAGCTGTTATTTTTAAGTAATAATATTGAGCGCCATGCTCGTGGTAGCCGCCCGTAAATGCTGAGTGCGAGAGAGATGCCACTCCGGCAGTCCAATTGTGCATCTTACTTGCACTCACATATACGGACGTAATTATTACTTAAAAATAACAGCTTAGTAATAAAGTAATGACAAAAATTTCTTAGGGATCTTGTAGGGGGGCATTAAACTTTGATTTAGTCACTTTCTGACTTTCATAATAATAACTTTTAACCGAGTTATTAAGCCTTGAAAATCGCCATTTTTCGTTTTTTTCAATTTTAAATTGCTTATAACTCAAAAACGATCAACTTCAGAGAAAAATTATAACAGAACTTTTTTATCCAGAATGGTCCAAAAAACGTACAAAAAAATTGTCCGGGCCAAAAATATTGATTTTTAGCTGATAAATAAAATACCTCTCCTGTCGATTAGTAAAAAGTTTATTAAACAATTAGCCTGAGAAAACTGAAAATATTAATTAAACATGTGTAACATTCCGGTAACCTGACTTACAATATTGAACATAACCTTAAAACTTAATTCTTCTTTTTCTTTATATCTTGAATATTACATTAGTTCGGGAGCTTACATTAACACTCCCACTTATTCAAGATTTGACAACAAATGCTAAAACAAAGACCTAATACACATTAACAAATACAAAGTTTAAATTGACAAATTTAACTTATTCAATAAATTATTAAAAACTGTCTTTGACAATGCTTTAGTGAACAAGTCCACTAACTGATTACTTGTATTGACATAGCTTACACATATGTTCTTGTTTTCACACTAATCTCGAACAAAGTGAACCTTAATATCAATATGCTTTGTTCTGCTATGAAATTGTTGTGCCTGTGTTAGCTTAATGGCAGATTGATTATCAACAAAGATGTTGACAGGTGAGACATCAATTCCAATCTCCTTTAAAAAATTTCTAAGCCATAAAGCTTCTCTAACACCAAAAGCCAAGGACACATATTCGGCCTCTGTCGTTGATTGTGCCACTACGTTCTGTTTTTGACTCTTCCAGGTAATAGGGCCATTGCCTAGTATAAATACATATCCACTAGTAGATTTTCTTGTATCCAGACAGCCAGCATAGTCTGCATCAGTGTAGCCTATTACCTTGATTTGTGTAGTTTTTCTGTACACAATTTTATAATGAGCAGTATATTTCAGATATCTAAAAATTCGTTTTACTGCTTTCCAATGTTCATCACTCCAAGCATTAAAGAATCTGCTTACCTGATTAACTGCAAATGTAATATCTGGGCGACTGGTGGTTGCTAGAAATATTAGTGTACCAACAGCCTCACGATATGGTAAAGATTTATTACAATTTAAAATATTTCCTTTAGACAAAGGTACACTAGGCTCTTCAGGAATCTTTAATGGGTTAGCATTAGTCATATTAAATTTAACAAGAAGTTTTTCTATATAATTATGTTGATGAATAGCAATTGTACCTGCACTAAGATCTTGTTCAATCTCTCAAGTCCAACAAAATGTAATTTATTATTTAAATTTATAGTTATTTTAAACATTTGCTTTAAAAATTCTAGAAGTTCATTAATAGCACTTTCTGATTTTGACATGACAAGTCCATCATCAACCTAAATTGCTAAATAAGTTTCAGAATTTGCAAAATCACCAACAAAAACACATTGATCACTTTTTAATTGTCTAAAGTCAAATTTATTAAGAAAAGATACAAACTTCTGGTTCCAGCATCGTGGTGATTGCTTAAGTCCATATAAGCTTTTATTCAATTTACACACTAAGTTGTGTGACTTCTTACTTTCAAAACCAGTTGGCTGCTTCATATACACACACTCTGGTAAGTCACCATACAGGAATGCAATCTGTACATCAAAGTTAGCAAGTCTAAGGTCCTTTTCCACTGCTAACGATAACAAAATTCGCACTGAGTCATACCGCACAACCGGCACGAAAATGTCTTCATAGTCTATTCCACGTTCTTGCATAAAACCGCGTGCAACCAGACGTGATTTATAACGAACAGGATTACCATCTGAGTCAGTCTTAACACGATAAACCCACTTATTGTCTATCACTTTTGCACCATCGGGCAATTTTACTAAGTCCCATGTGTTATTAAACTTGAGGGCATCTATTTCTTCTTCCATTGCTTGTTGCCACTTGCTAGAGTCCTCGCACTTTATTGCACTTTCATCATAACTTATGGATTCAAGTATGTCACAGTAGTTTGCTACACCATAATAGTCAGGCTTAGACAGTGTATTTCTGTTACGTAGCTGTCTATCATTAATAATATCATCATTCTTGTTGCTTGAGACATTCTGTTGCATTCTGTTGCTTGAGACCTACTACCTTGTGACATGTCTAAACTCTCTTCATTGTCACTTTCTTGAATATCGTACATATCATCATAGTCTCTTTCTTCATTATCATCTAGGAGTTCAAATTTTAATCTTAAGTTTTCC
This sequence comes from Diabrotica virgifera virgifera, assembly GCF_917563875.1. Taxonomy (NCBI): domain Eukaryota; kingdom Metazoa; phylum Arthropoda; class Insecta; order Coleoptera; family Chrysomelidae; genus Diabrotica; species Diabrotica virgifera. The sequence goes on from NC_065443.1 coordinate 177,745,060, forward strand.
TTCTTATTTTTAATTGTTTCGTCTTCGTTAAAATTTACATTGCACCTCACTTCAATTCTTCTCTTCTCACAATCCCACAGTCTATAATTTGATGAATATCCATCATATCCAACGAACAATAATTTTCTTGATTTTGAATCAAATTTCTTAAGAAACTGTGATGGTATCAACATGTAAGCTGTACTGCCAAAAACTCTGATGTGCTTTAGATCTGGTTTTCGCCCAAACCATTTTTCGTATGGAGTCATGTTTTGTACTTGACTTAAAGCCGTTCGATTAAGAACATAATATAGAGCAGTATTTACAGCTTCGGTCCACAATTCTTGTAAAACATTTTTGTTGATAAACATAGTCTTCGCACTTTCAACAATTGTCCTTAACTGCCTCTCACTGCGGCCATTTTGTTGAGGTGTATAAGGAGCTGAACATTCATGTAATATACCATTCTTCCTGATAAAATCCTGAAAGTCACTATTGATATATTCTCCTTTACCTTGGTCGCTTCTTAAAACCTTAATCTTATTGCCAGTTTGATTTTCAATAAGTATTTTAAAATCTTTAAACTTGTTGATAACATCGGACTTGTGCTTTAGAAAATAAACACTGCAGTAACCGCTACAATCATCTTTAAATAAAACAAAATATTTTGATCCACTTGGAGAAGAAATGTTTACTGGCTCGCATACATCTGTGTGAATCATTTCACCTGGTTTGTCTGATCTGCTTCTTGTAAGACTTTTATGGGATTTTCTTGACTGCTTCCCATACTAGCATGTCTCACAGAAAAATTCTTCTTTGTCGTCAACTCTCATGTTGTCTACCAAATTAGCTGTTTTCTTAATTGTGGTGAAGTTGATATGTCCTAGGCGATCATGCCATAACTTTATTGATGTTTTGCAAGCTAAATTACATTCTGCAATAGGCTTAACTCTAAATTGCGTAACCCACAGATTATCTCTACGTACTCCAACACATGAAATGTTTCCATTTGGCTCTAGAAATTGACACCTGTTTTTATGAGAATGATAGGTAAAGTTTTTATCTGTCATAGCTCCCACTGAAAATAAGCTGTGACTAAGTTCAGGAATGTATAGGACATTATTTATAGTATGATCATACCACTCACCTTCTACAAATGCCTGTATCTCAATAAGACCCTTACCTTCTTCAGGAATCAGCTTGTCGTTTGCTATTCTAACAAACATAGGTTCTAATAGAGATTCTAATTTTGAAAACAACAATTTTTCACCAGTCATATGTAGGCTTGCTCCTCAGTCACATATCCACTCACTTTTATTTGCGCTGGAGGTTGACAAGTACATGGACGAAATATCGCATATATAAGCTGAACTTGATGCTAGATTACTTTCTGATGACTTATTTTTATCTTGAATTTTGTAATCATGTATTCTCTTTCTACACTCTCTGACCCAGTGTCCCTTGCGTTTACAATAATTACAGGTGGTATTCTTCTTTAAGTCCTGTATATTTGTTTTCTTTTTACTGGTGACTGCCAGTTTACTTTGTAAAGCCTCTACTTGTAAAGCAAGACGGGATATTTCAGAGTCATCATTATTCATTCTAGTTTCTTCTTTAAGCAATCTTGCTGCTAAATTTTCAAACGTTTACTGATTACTAGCTATAGAGTCCCAGGCTGTACGAAAGGCATTAAATCTAGGAGGTAAACTATTAATTACTTTGGAACAAACAGCACTATTACTAATAGTTTCTTTAACATCTTTTAACTGTCTAACTGATAGCTCTATTGTTGATATATGCTCTTAATGTTGTTCTGAAGCTATTTCCTTGTGGCATTTTTATAATTAAGTATTTTCTATGGGAAATAAGCCACAATTTTACTAAAAAATGAATTTATTAACGTTTCGAAGCCCAAATCGGCTTTCGTTGTCAAAATACAAAATACTATTAAAATAAACAAAAATGTTGTTGCTAAGTAAAAAAAATTCTTCTAATAATTTATTTAATCTGACTCATTTATATTGGCAATTCAGACGTATATTATACATTTTAAAGTAGAAGACTTTAAAATGATATCGCCAATATTTATGAGTTGCGTTCCTGGGACGACTTTACTAAAAGATAGTTCATTCGATTACATGAAATCAATCCCAACTCAAGAATATCCGTCGCAAAAAAATCATAGCATGTGATCTGTCTTTAAAAAGACAACCAAATGCATCGATGACAGTAAAATTCTCGCGTTAAAGATTCCATAGTAAATTTTAAGAAGATGTAGAAACAACAATTTAATACCAAAGGGCTTGAGGTTACGGCCAGCCTACTCAAGCAGAAGACTTCAAAATATTCTACATAGAGCCAGTTTATCGATGATTCGGGAAAGGTTACAATTTCATAGGTCAAATTTATTTTTTATCGAACAAGACATCGTAAGTATTGAAGATTTGCTTTTTGGAATGATATCAAATTCTGATTTTGATCGAATTACTTTTAGTTTACAAATAATTTATCAAAATTCATACCAAAAATAAAGAAATATACATTTAAATAAATTTAATATTCTTTAGAACAAAATAGTTTACATGCTTTTGATAACCTAAATAGAAATAATGACATATTAGCGACAGTTGTCAATCTATCAAATAGAAATTTTTTTTTCTCTGATTCTGGCTTTGGTTTAGAACTAGAACCTTTAGCCACGTAATTGTATAACTTATCACTAAGTCAGGGGAGTAATGTGTAGTGTGTGTGTTGAGTAAGTGTCTTGTTACTTTGCAAAGTCGACGTCATTGTCTTTGCAAAGAGACGCTAATTGTTTCCGAACGTCTGCGGTCCCTCCGGTGAGTACCGATCCCACAAGGACAGAAACTATTTTCCATTTATTAATTTATAATAAATGATAAATTTCTGCCCCTGGTAGGATTCGAACTCCCGACCTTTCGTTTCAAAGGTAGGCGCTCTTACCACTGCGCCACAGAGGGGGAAATAGAAATTTAAATGCAACTGAAAATTTAGTATTGTCAAAAGGTTTAAACTATGCTGTTACTCATCCATCTATTCCAAAATTAGACATAATTAGCTCAGTGGAAAAAATATCCCAGTGTTTACCAAATCATGAAAAAGAACAATATAGGGTACTATGTAAACTTGAATTGGAAAAATCTAATAAAATTGAACAGAACATCAGCAAAGAGGAAATGAAAGCTTTAAAAACTTTAAAAAATGATGACTCCATAACAATCCTACCAGCAGATAAAGGAAATGCAACTGTAATAATGGATAAAATACAATATGAGGACAAAATTACAGATCTAATTACAAATGGACCTTATACCAAATTAACTAAGGATCCAACGAAGACATTGGAAAACAAAATCTATAGAACTTTATTCAAATTTAAAAATGATCTAACGTACTATCAAAGACAATTAATGACACCTCATTACAGTAAGACACCACATTTTTATGGAGTACCGAAAATTCATAAAGCGAATATTCCACTTAGACCCATTTGTAGTACCATCAATTCTCCTTGTAGTGAGCTATCAAAATTTTTGTTAAATATTATAAAACCATTTGCAAATAATAATGACACATTTATAAAAAATACACAACAATTTTTAAACAAATTAACAAATATTTAATTTAATCCAAATAATATTTTAGTAAGTTTTGACATAAACAGTTTATTTACAAATGTGCCATTAGATAAAACTTTAAACATAATTAAAACGAAGTTAGAAAATGATAATACATTGACAACTAGGACAAAACTAAATGTATAAGCTATAATGGAGTTATTGACATTATGTACAAATAATACCTGTTTTCAACTAAATAATGAATTCTATAAACAAGATTTTGGTCTAGCAGTGGGCTCTCCTTTATCTCCATATTGGCTAATATATTTATGGAGGATTTCGAAACTAATATCATTTCTAAACAAAATTTAAAACGCACAGTATGGTGGAGATATGTAGATGATGTGTTTTCAATATGGCCTCATAGATCAGAATTGTTGGATACATTCCTGAATATTATAAACGATCAAGAACAGACAATAAAATTTACAATGGAGAAGGAATACAATAACACTTTGCATTTCCTCGATGTTTTAGTCTCAAAGAAGGATACTGGATATGAGACTCAAGTGTATAGAAAACCAACACACACCAACACATATCTCAATTACAAATCAAATCACAACATCAACGTTAAAAAGGGAATCATTAAATCCTAATATGATAGAGCCAAAATTACTTGTTCTAACGAAAATTCATTTTTAGAAGAAAAACAATTGTTAACATCTGTTTTATTAAAAAATGATTATCCTTTATCGTTTATAAATAAGGAATTGACAAGATTGAATCGAATGGAACAGAACAACTTAGAACGGGATCCTAGAACATTCACAAGAAATAATACGAGGAAAATATCAATACCATATATAAAAGGACTATCCGAGAAACTTAAAACAATAGGAAATAAATTCAACATTTTAACAACATTAAAAACAACAAACACATTGAGATCTATTCTATCTAAAACTAAACCTAACAATGAACAAGAAAGAACAAAGAATTGCATTTATAAAATACCTTGTGAATGCGAACAATTTTATTTAGGTGAAACATCAAGACCATTAAACGTTAGAATAAGTGAACATCAGTATTATATTAACAATAGAGAATTTGATAGATCTCAAATATGTCAACACTCATGGGATAATGAACAAAGAGTTCAGTGGAGAGATTCAAGTATAGTCCTGAAAGAATCAGATAGTAAAAAGAGAAAAATCAAAGAAGCGGCTCTAATTTATGCTAAATGAAACCAATTGTGTCGCAAATTCCTCGGTAGAATGCAGTAGGATGTGGTTACCCATACTGAAAGAGGAAGTCAATAGAAAGAAAATACCACGATTAGTAAGTCAATAACATATCGAGTTAGTACAAATTTTATATTTTAGTATTACTTATTGTATATCTATGTATTATTAATATTATTTATAATTTAAACATATTAAAGTCGGAATTTGGTATTAGTTTTTTGAAGGTAAATTAAATGTAAGACCCAATACTTACGATGTCGGGATAGTATCACGAGGTTTTTTCCTGGTTTTCCCTCGTGATTTACTATGGAATCTCTAACGCGAGAATTTTACTGTCATCGATGCATTTGGTTGTCTTTTTAAAGACAGATCACATGCTATGATTTTTTGCGACAGATATTCTTGAGTTGGGATTGATTTCATGTAATCGAATGAACTATCTTTTAGTAAAGTCGTCCTAGGAACGCAACTCATAAATATTGGCGATATCATTTTAAAGTCTTCTACTTTAAAATGTATAATATATGTCTGAATTGCCAATATAAATGAGTCAGATTAAATAAATTATTAGAAGAATTTTTTTTACTTAGCAACAACATTTTTGTTTATTTTAATAGTATTTTGTATTTTGACAACGAAACCCGTTTTGGGCTTCGAAACGTTAATAAATTCATTTTTTAGTCAAATTGTGGCTTATTTCCCATAGAAAATACTTAGATATATGCTCTGCAACTTTTGCATTATGCATTTTATATTAATAAAATTTTTGCCATAGTAACTCTCTAGATATTTCTGTCTTTTGTTCATGTATTGTGATCAGTCTTGACCACATTTCAGAAGCATTTTCACAATTTATCAAATGTTGTATTTGATCTTGACACATACCTAGTAGATAATAAAATTACCTGTGCCTTTGAATTTTTGTCATCCCATTCTTTCCACTCACTGCTAGTTTGGACTGTTGGTTCTTTAACTGTTCCATTCACAATTGAAAGCAGCTTCTCTGCTTTAAACAAGATAGTTACACTAAATTTCCATAGTTGGAAATTTGAGCCATCAAACTTGGTGATATTTCCAGAATCAATTTTCGCAGCTGAGGCCATTTTTGCACTTCACTAAATGTTTATTTTGTAATTGTACGACTTGAACGTAGCGAAAAATAAACACGGGAGCCTCTCACAGGTACGGATAAATGTTACAACCCATTCCGCTCGCTGTGTTGCCAAATGTTTAATCAGTATCGAAACGCGGCAGATTTAAAAACATGTCAAAATATGTTATTACTTTACGCGTTCTAAAAGTGAATCAAATCTACTTTTTCTAATTTGATAGTTGCTTGTATAATATAATATCTTCTGGTTAGTTATCCGGTAGATAAGCTTTAAAAGTAAGTTCGTATTCCGAACACACCTGATTTTTGTGTTTATTTTTATAATTTCAGCTTTAACCTAACCTAAATTTAGATTCAAAGATGATTTTATCGTTTTTATTTCCATTTTGGAAGAAGGAATGAAGGAAATGTAAGTAAATCAAAGAATTACAACTTAAAAAAATAAGTATACAAAGTCATAAGGTTTAGAAATACATTTCCATATTTTAATCAGACAACAATATTGGTTTAGAAAGAAAACATTGATTATGCTGAAAAATTTACTTGAGAGCTTGAACAAGAGGTAAATTCATTTTAAGTTAGTGGAAAACTGTTGATTTGTATGTAAACTAGAAGACAAAGACAAGTTTAAAGACAATCTACAATCTAGCTAATGAAACAGATGCAGTGGTAATTTTGTTTACATAATAATTATATGTACATATTATATGATTATTAATATTACTGTTCAATGATGTAAAAATTTGTTAATGTGGGGTAAACTTTTATTTAAATTCAATACTATATTTCTGTAGTGGTATGGCAAAACTTGATATTGTGTCTGATTTTAGCTAGAATGAGATTATTTGCTTGATATGCTATTTAGTAACATTTCTTCAAGTTGGTAGAGTTTGGTATGTGTATGATGAAGGTAAAACCCCCTTTGTCCCACATATCTTTTGTATAAAAGATATGTCCACTTTTAACTTACAGTAGAACCCCGATTATCCGGGTGCAGATTATCCATGCTATGATTTTCTATTACATACCCAAGTTGCATTTTTGAGGTTTTATCATCGTAAATCACTTGACGGAAACTCTATATGACGAAAGAGAGACTCATAATGAAAGATTTATTTTTTTCTGTTATCTTTTTACGGTAGGTACATATGTATGTGTATATGTACAGTTACGGCCAGTGAATAGTTTACAGGCTGGCTTATCTAGGAGCCGATTTTTCAAAATTTTAACCTCGTTTAAAGGCACCACTTGCGTCAAAGTGACGTTGCCAGTGGTGTACCTAGAATAGGTTGATTAAATTTAAAAAATCAAAATAATAAAAATAAATTTTATAAAATTTATCAAAATGGAAAATATAGAAAGAAGTTTTTTTGAATAAAATGGATTATGGTCTTAATATGGTTTAGTTTCTTATTTTATTTTTCAACACTCACGAAATTTTTGACAAGCATTGCCTTTTTAAGACTTTTTGACTTTGACATTTATCAAATCCGTACGACACTGCAATTTTACAGTATTACAATATAAAAATTAAAGTGTAAACTATTCAGTGACTGTAACTGTACATATGTATTATACATAAGAAATGCATGTTCGGATTATCCCTGCTTTTCAATACACCTTCGGTCCCGAGGAGGACGGATAATCGGGGTTCTACTGTATTAGGTAGTGCAGAACTTGATATATTACTTGATTCCTTATGTTGATTACTTTTCGTTTTTGAGTTGGCAAAACATGATTCAAACTTTCCAAATTCTCTCCTGAAAAATTTGGCTAGATGGACAAATCAATCATTGTCAAAACTCTCCAGATTTATAATCCATCCAACTGATATATTGAATAGTAAACTAGGGCTAAAAACCAACTATGTATATCAAAACACAATATTTTTAAAGATTTGATAATTTACATGGAAGAATCCCAATAACAGGAATAAAACCTAATTTTAATATTTGGATGCCTCAGAAGTCAAACGGTGTAGTCACATTCTCCCTAAAAATGACTTATGGGATATAACACTTATTATTATATATACATAGAAATATTATTATTTCCTTGTTTGTATTTATGAATATGTTACCCATGTTATGATAAATAAAGACAGTTTACAGTCGGAAAAATTAGAGAATACCCATGAACGATCACATCAATCACATATTATTCAGATTACTAATAATCTATCTTTCTCGTTTGTTATTTATGGAAAAAAAACAGCAAATACAAAATATGTGATTGACTGATTGATGTGATCGTTCATGGGTATACGCTGTGAGCTTCGCTGGTGTCGCTTCTAGCGGACTACTAATTCAACTTTCACTGGTAATTTTTAAATTTATTATTTAATTGTTATCGCTTAATATTTACAACGCAAAAAAGTAATTAAATTGTAATCGTTTTTTTTAAGATTTTTCTAATCATTTTGACGTTCTATTGACAAAATATTAATTTCTTACTTAGGATACTTTCACAATTATCGTGTAGATGGCGCTAAGATTAATAGATTAATAGATTAATAGAACATTAAAAAAACTTAAATTTAGTATTTAAAACGTAAGTATATTTAAGGTAAAAATATATACCACAGCTTTGACCAACTAATATTTTTTATAATTAATGTTGTTAATTTTAATTTTAAATTAATCACTTTGACATTTATGTCAAATTTCCGGTAAAGGTTTACAGACTTGTCACTACTGGCGCTCGCGAATTTGTAAATATCCCCTCTACGTACGAGCTCACAGCGTATAGGGCTTTTCATCGATTGTCATTTGTTTCGAGCTTCTGTCATGTGTCACATAATATTAATACATATACGTCATACGTCTTTGGTTTGTATTATTGTATATACCAATAACGTATGTCGTAGATATATTAATATTATGTGACACATGACAGAAGCTCGAAACAAATGACTGTGAATGAAAAGCCCTATTCTTTCATTTTTACGACTGTATTTGTCAGCAACTATTGTCAGAAACATCTTAGTATCTCATTTTAAGCACTTATTGACTTACACCGATTGGCTTCTGGCATTGATTTGTTAATCGATACCTTTCACTTTTCTAAATAAAAAAATGAGTTACAGATATGACAAACATCTAGCTAGAAGATGGAATCCTGCGTTCTTAAAAGAAAAAAAGCTAGTTCCAGAAGTAAGCTACCAATAATAAACTAGAGAATGTATTACAAGAAAGAACAACGCTAATACTCAACATAGCTCAATTGCTTCAGATAGAAAAAGAGGAGGAAAGGGTACAACACAAGCGTGCCAGTGAAAATGAAAGGGCAGAAGAGAGACACAAAATTCATTGATTTATTAAATTTAAAAATTAAATTATACAAAGAACAATTAAATAAAAAATTAAAAAATGATACATGTATATTAATGATCCTTCTATTTCCCCATAAAGCTTGTTACTGACCAGGAGGTATACTATAATAGATATATATTATATCTCATATCGCTGACTCTAGTAATGAGTGAGCCTGCATAAATGGAACCATAATATACATTATAGTTCCGTGTATGCAGCCTCACTCATAACTGTAGTGAATGATATGAGATATAGTATAGCTCCCCGTGTATGACAAGCTTAACACAAAAAAATTTATAAGGTTATCAAACATCTTAACTTCAGTAAATTCAATAATTTAGCTTATTCCTGGTATATACTCTTAGCAAAAAATAATTTTTGAATTAAATTAATTGACGCAAAAAGAAGAATGTGAATGTATGTAATTTATTTAAGCCAAAATACATTGTACGTCTGTCAGTAAATAGAAAAAATGTTTATTTCACAAATAAACATTTCTTTTCGCTTAAATTAAATCACAAACAGCCTCCCACATACCTCTTGGCAGTTTGAACATTTAATTTAAGCGAAAAGCAATGTTTATTTGCCAAATAAACATTTTTTTCTATTTTCTGACGGCGATAGAATGTTTTGAGTTAAATAAATTGCATACATTCTTCTTTTTTCGTCAATTAATTTAATTAAAAAATTATTATTTTGGCCATCCTTTATAAATAATGATATTTATGTTTATATTACTGTATAGAGAATTGAACATCCTTTCAAATGAGGTGCCACACGACCCCTATTCCCATTTAAAAAAATCATCGATTACGTCACCACGCTCAGATGGATGACGTCACTAGTATGAAATATATGGCAAAAAATTGTAATTTGAAAATAAAAATCGACCTATTTCGGAATTTTTCTCTAAAGTCGTCCATTTTAGAGAAAATGAATTTATTCCATTAATTTAGATCCTCTCTGCATGTGTACTTATATTTTATACCTCTATTTCTAATGTAATTAATTATCGAGTTAGAAAAAATACATCTGATTCAGTTTTAGGAAGAAGATATTAAAAAAAGGCAAGTGTTAGGATGTAGTAATTCAATGGATTATTCAATAAATATAGACAAAATATTGAATAATTTTTAGAACGTGTAATGACATGTTTTCAAATCTGCCGCGTTTACGATTCCGATCCTGATTAAAAATTTGGCAACATCGCGGAATGGGTTGTAACATCTATCCCTACCTGCCACTCACGGCTTGAACGCGAAACAACTAAACTTTTTACCGGCGCGAATAACAGGCTAGTTTTCAAATCTCACAATCAAGCCTATTCTGTAACTCATTTCGATGATAGAAGTCAGTAAAATCGAATAGAAGTGGCTAAGTCGAATAGAAATAGTCCAAATCCGTATTCCATAACTACTTCGGAATCTCTACAATCGTAATAGTGAATAGAAACGCTGTGTCTAGGTACACGCTAACGTGTACTCAAATAAAAAAGTTAGGTACACGCTTAAACGTCATTAAGTCAGTGACGTCATTATTTAGCGTGTACTATGACTGGGTTTTTTTGGTAAATACACGCTAATTTGAGCCGCATGTATGCTGTGGTATTAAGTATCTGTAAGTATTGCGAGTGTCAGAGTGTGGTTAGAATTTGTCTAATCGCTAATCGCGTTATGTTTACACCGTTGACAATTTAATATTGATTTATAAAGAGTTTCCTTATTTTTTACTTGCTTAGTGTTTTTTTTTAATTAACTATGGAGTGTGGACAATTATTTAGTTCTTTTAATGAGTTTAACGACATTCTAAAACAATATGAAAAAGATAAGAGACAATTCGTGACTAAGGGTAGGAAGTAATAAGATAAAATATACGGGGCAATTAATTAGTGTGATAAAACTCAGTATATTCGCTAGAGTAATAGATAACAATAAAAGTTAGTAACAAAAATTTTAGAAAACTTTAAGCTTCATATTACAAAATTACTAAAATTAGTTAGAATGTTACAGGACGTTCTATAATATAGTTGCAGACTAAACTTATGTTTTTTAAATGGAACATCCTATATTTTATTTTATGTTCGAAATCTTCTTAACTTCCATATCACAAAAATATAAAGGTTTATTATGTTATACAGGGTATTTACAAAGTTATAACCAATTTTCTATTAAAATCGTAACAAGTTCAACTCCCTGTATATACATGCCTGTATAAATAAAAATAAACACCACAGCAAAAATAAACACCAATATAAACTAGTATAGTCTGTTCGCTAAACTCAGACGCAACTTTCTAGATATTTTAGTCGGTAATTTTGCCAATTTTAGTAAAATTGGCAAAAAATAATTACTAAATAGTTAATAATCACTAAATAGATAGTAATTTTGACAATTTTTGCAAAATTGGCAAAAAACAAAAAAATTATCGACTAAAATATCTAGCCAGTTGCGTCTGAGTTTAGCGAACCGACTATATAATTAACTTACGTATAAAAATTATTTTAGGAGTATTTTGTATATATCATATGTTAACTAATATTTATTTTGCTAATCTGAATATATACTTTTATAAACATATATTGTTTTATTACAAGGACCTCATTGCCTTCTTTATGTATGAATAGAAAACAAAAAAGTTGTGACTGGCTAATTGACATCCAAGTCTATGCCATAAAAAAAGTTTAAAACATCTGAATAGTTTTGCTTTCCTTCCTTAATAAAAATATTTTCTATTAAACAAACAACAAACACTAAACATATCAAAATAGCGTGTACCAAAATATAAAGTCACTGGACACGGTAAATAATGACGTCACTGGCTTGATGAAGTTTAATTCGCGTGTACCTAACTTTTTTATTTGCGTACACGTTAGCGTGTACCTAGACACAGCTGAATAGAAATCACTTCGACAGCATTTAAGGCTCCCCCAAACCAACGCGAATTATTCGCAGCGGATTCATGACGGAAAGTTCGCAGTCGAATTCCTGACGGAATTCGTAAAGAACTTCATATTGAAGCGAATATATTCGCGTCATACTCGTATGTGTCTAGTATTGAGAAGAGTTGGTGACAACGAAAAACAAAGAATACTACTCAGTGATCTCAATTCTTCACAAAAATGTATACATCATCAGATGAAGAAGAAGCTCTTGTAATGTTAGCAATGGAGGACGACAATTCAAGGTAAAATTATTATCTATAGTTATCCTAAAACAACAATATGGACTATATTATGAATTTAATCTTAGGAAAAGAAGAAAATGGGTTCATGATATCAATCTAGAAAGACTGAAATGTGGGGAATATCACACGCTGATGCCTCAATTACGAAAAGACGATAAAAGATGCTACATTTATTTTAGAATGACAATAGATTGTTTCGATGAACTGTTGCACCTTGTAGAAAATGATATTAGAAAATCAGACACGAATTACCGAGAAGCTATTTCTCCCGAAGAACGGTTGGCCATAACATTAACGTAAGAAAATGAAAAAAAAAACTGCAGGCATTATTTATATCATTAATTTACTACAGTAAAAGAGAATAAGGATCAAAATAACTCTAAAATATACTTTATGTATTGTAAGGGTCAAAGGAATTGACATAGTTGGAAACTGATGGATTATGAGAAGCTGCTTGGTTGCAACTCTGCGCCAAGTTGTGTAGTGTAATATAATTATTTTCACAATTCACTTCATAGAACCCAGAAGTATTCGATTGTTTAGGTAATGCAGTGTCATTTGGTAAAGGTAGGGATACAACCGAAATACTTCCGACGGAAGAGGGGTTTTGATAGGTGTCTGTACTTTCAGCTCTAGATTGATGGCTATTCAAAGAACTTTCCTCCAATTGAAGCAACTCCTGCTCCATGATAACTTGCGCAATCTTCATTTTTGTTTCAATTTGCCTTCTAGGAGAGAAAGATTTTACCGTAGAAGCATGAGCCAAAAACAGTTGATCGGTAGCATCATGCACTACTCTCTTTTTGCTCTCAAAATAACTGATCATATCTTTCACAGATGTGGATGGCTCAGAATTGCGTTTTCTGTTTGTTCTGCCTGTAGAAGGAGTTTCATTTGAAAGAGTAACCCTAGGAGCTTCATTTCGAGTAGGTTTCGATGAGGAGGGTTGAATCTTATTCTGGGAATCATGTGTCTGAGTTGTTAGTAGATTTTTACTACACGTTGGTTTCTGTACTGCGGAATTTTCATCCGTTAATATATTTTCGGGTGATTCTATATTTGGGAATGCTTCAGATTCTTGTGTATCAACATCTGTGACATTGGATGCAGTCTTAGCAAAATTTAGGAACGGTTTGAACGATTCCATATGATCTGCCCATATCCATTTTTTTTTATCGCTTGCCGCTTGTCCAGTTCTAGTTTTATTAGTTCTTATGTACTTAGCGTACGTATCGCGCAGATTCCTCCATTTTTTTTTAATCTCATCCCCTGAAACAAAATACTCTTTTTTAGGTATCTGGCTACCGGAGATACATTTTATACAATAGGCCATAGTTTTAGAGTCGGGTTTTCGACTGTAAGTGCCATAGTTGTAGAAGTTTGTGAAGCTTTATGTAGAAATTTGCAACATATTTACTTGCCCGAACCAACTACAGAAATATGGAAAAAATCTGAAGAAGGTTTTAGAAATACCTGGCGATTCCCAAATTGTATTGGTAGCATCGATGGCAAGCATGTTACTATCAAGTGTCCAGACAAAACAGGATCTAATTATTGGTGTTATTTGAATAAGTTTTCTACAGTATTAATGGCTATTGTTGGCCCAGATTATAGATTCATTTCAGTTGATATTGGCGGTTTTGGTAAAAACAGCGACGGTGGAATATTCGAAGCTTCCAACATGGGAAGAAAATTTGAAACAAATCAGATGGGTGTACCTGAGCCGAAAAATCTCCCAGGCCAGAATGAACTTTCCCCCCATGTCTTAATTGGAGACGAAGCCTTTGCACTAAAACCATACTTGTTGTGGCCCTTTCCATACAGTCAAAGCAGAACAGATATTTTCAAGGAAAATTATAATGTGAGGCTCTGTAAAGCGAGAAGAGTAGTAGAAAACGCTTTCGGAATATTGGCACAAAAATGGCGTATATTCTACAGACCAATGGAAACAAAAACTGATACTAGTATTCTCATTGTGAAAACTGCATGTATTTTGCAAATTTTCTAAGGACAAAAAAATGTGATGATAGATTCATAGAACTTTTAAGGCCGCGTCCCACCATCAAATAATTTGATCAAACTGGTTTGAGCAAACTGAAAGTGACGTCACATCCTGAGTGTTCATTGTGGATAATAATGAAAAATTTTAATTTTAAATAAAGTACAAACAAGTTAGACAACTCAATACAAAAAATTTGATCAAACTAGACTGATAGTGAGAGCACAGATTTTTAGAATTTCAAAAAACTGCAATTGTGACGTCACTTTGACGTACTTCCGGAGTTTGCTCAAACTGTTTGATCAAATTATTTGATGGTGAGACGCGGCCTTTAGATCCACCAGAGCCTGAACTTGGAGCATTTCAAAATTTGGACAATGACCCAAGGAGAGCTGCAAGACTGGCATTTTCTGTTCGAGAAAAATTTGCCACGTATTTTAATTCAGGACTATGAATAAATTGTTCACGATGAAAATAATGGACTCTTCTTGCAGTAAATATAGTATTGTTTAGGCCTCTGCTTTTCTTTAGTCTTAGATGTAGAAAAATAAACCAATACAAATCGTAAAACTACTCACCATTTTCGCCTATTTCTTCTCCTATTCTAGTCCAAATCTTGTCCTTTTTCCTTACATTTTTATAATCTTCATGAGAAAGGTCATAGAGAATAGGATACTTCCGAACCAACTCAATAATTCTCTCCATTTTCAATTTTTTCACATGCGAAACCACTGCGAAACTGATAAAAACGCTGTCGAGTGCGAACTAAGATTCCGGACGAATAAATACGCAGACAAAACGCATGCCCGAACGACGAAAATCGTACTTGTCTGAACTTGTATACTTACCACAGTGGAAACAATTCAATGCGAATCGTATGCGGTACGGAATTCCGCAGGTAATGCGAATTTTCCGCGTTGGTTTGGGGGAGCCTTTACCCTGTCGAGGTCAGATTTAGATTATCGGAATTGTGGTTGACGCAACCGCATTTTGTTTTGTTTTGACGTTTATATTTTATATATAAAAATAATTGAGTTACTACTTATTTATAATTATTTATAGTATTTCTACCTTTTTTTTAGCTGCTTAATTTTTAGT
The DNA here is from genome assembly GCF_917563875.1 of Diabrotica virgifera virgifera. Classification (NCBI taxonomy): domain Eukaryota; kingdom Metazoa; phylum Arthropoda; class Insecta; order Coleoptera; family Chrysomelidae; genus Diabrotica; species Diabrotica virgifera. The sequence goes on from NC_065443.1 coordinate 177,760,572, forward strand.
CTGTGGTTTTATTTGTTTAGATAATTATATATTTAATTTAGACATGTTGTAGGACCTAACCTTATTTATTTGCTATGTGACATCTGAATGTTTGCCACTCGCAGTGTTGCCATACTGTTTTGGCTTTTATTTCTTGTACAATTTCAATCAATGGTATAATATAATGTACGAGAATAGCATACAATAGACTTCTTATGCGTTGATTGATAAATATATAGATTTGTATATTATACTAGTATACCTACTTGTATATTTATCAGTCAACGCTCATAGTCTGAACAAATTATAGAAAAGGAGCCATTTTTGGGAAAAGTTTTTTAGCAGTTATTTCAGCTGGAGTCGAATCTTAAAGATTGCATATTATTAGTAATATCAATTTTAAATAATTTATTTAAACAAAATCCGTTCCAACAAAATATGATCGTCATCGGATCGTCCTTCCCACTGTTCCAACAAGAATTGTGATCTTGTAGTGACAGTTTCGTGATGACCATTTCAGTAATCATTTTTTTTCATAAGTTTTTCATTGATTGTCATTTGTTTCGAGCTTCTGTCATGTGTCACATAATAATTAATATATCTACGGCATACGTCTTTGGTTTTTATCATTGGATATACCAACAACAATAGGGCTTTTCATTCACAGTATATTCATTCACAGTGTATAGAAATATTATACACAGATTATATAACATCTGACAGAAGCTCGAAACAAATGACAATCGATGAAAAGCCCTATATACCAGTTATCAGTCAGGTAACCGTTCCAACATCAGTTTCCAAATTACCGTCATCGGACGATAACTGGGCGACACAATTACGAACATGCGCACAACAAACGGTACAAGTAGTTTCGTGACGGTTTCTGGACCGTCCAAAAGTTCTTGTTGGAACAAACCTAAAAACATCAACTTAAATATCTTTGATTTAAAACGCCCGGTTTCATAATCAACTTAAAGTGAACATTAACTAAAGTTCACTTTAAAGTTGACAATTATCCGTATGAATTGCATTGATAAAGGTACCAACTTAAAATTTAAAGTCCACTTTAACTGATTATAAAACCGAGCGTTAAAAGCATTTATACTTCTTAAGACCGCGTCTCACCATCAAATAATTTGATCAAACAGTTTGAGCAAACTGCGGAAGTACGTCAAAGTGACGTCACAATTGCAGTTTTTTGAAATTCTAAAAATCTGTGCTCTCACTATCAGTCTAGTTTGATCAAATTTTTTGTATTGTGTTGTCTAACTTGTTTGTACTTTATTTAAAATTAAAATTTTTCATTATTATCCACAATGAACACTCAGGATGTGACGTCACTAACTGTCACTTTGTGTCACTAACTGTCAAGTTTGATCAAATTATTTGATGGTGGGACGCGGCCTTTATATTCACTTTCACTTATCTTTTTATTTATCAGTTTATCTTCTTTTTTATATATCAATTTTAATTAACTCTAATTTAAAACCATTTATTCTCTTTTGAGCTTTTTGCATCCAGTATTTACACCAATATTTTATTTACTTTTCAAAACTTGAGGATAGTATGAAGAAAGTATGAAAACATTGAGGATATGGCAACGGTGGCATATTTCGAGTAACAACCGGGGCCCGGATTACGTACACTCGATACGCATCGTATCCGCCATGTTTTACTGTAGCGCCTTATGGGAAAACATGGCGGATACGATGCGTATCGAGTGTACGTAATCCGGGCCCAGGTCACAGAACACTGGTTAATGCGCGGTTGCCGCCTCCTCAGAACCGCGAATTATGTATTTGATGTTCGAGAAAGAGTTTTTAAAAAAAGTATTTTATTTTCAAAATATAAATCAAAATGTGAAACAACAGAAGTGTTAAACAAACTGAACTAAGTTAAGCAAAAGTTGAATACAAGTAGCAAAAAGTTATTATGATATGAAAGTCCCTCTATTTATAAGGTATTATTGCGCAGATTCTAGTATCGTAGAATCTGCAGAATCCAGTGGCGTAACTCCTCCCTCACTGAGTCCGAAAAATAATGGAGTTATTTTTGGGATGCTGGTTGCTGGTTGCTGGATCTTCTTCTTCAAAGCCGGAATCTTCTTGTAATTCTATTTCATTCTCGTTCCGTTGCTTTGGTCTTCTTTGTTTAATAATATATAGGATTATCAGGATTAGGATAACTGCTATGACTGAGGTTGTCACTAATGGAGTTGTATGCAATGTAGTATTTGTTTCTCTTATTGGTACTAATTGTTTCGCCATATTATTAATTGCGTAAAGATTTTCAAAATCAATTTTGGTAATATTATGGTTTTGGAATTTTCGTAGATTTTCTGTAGAAAAATATTTTATTTTTGGTAAAATTAGAGCTTTCCCTCTGTGTATTTTGATATTATTATTGAATTTCAATTGATTGATTGTCACTTCACAATTTTCTGGTATACTGATGAGAGATGGACTGTGGACTTCGAAAATTTGGTCTCTCTTGCACTTTAATTGGACTCGTTCAGATGTGGATGGCATTATCAATACTTCATTATTGGTTACTTGTTCGATAATGGATTCTTGAAGAGTGACTTCTGTGGTAAAACATTGGGTTGAACTTTGACCATTGAGGAAACGTAAGGTACAATTGTCTTGTAGTATGGTGTCTTCTTTACAATAATATATTTCTTCTAAAATTGGGCATTCGTCTTTTTCTAGGTGCATTTCGTCGGAGGTTCGTGCCAAATAAGGGTATGTGGGAGTATACATTTTGTTCTTTTGGATTATTGGGTATATATGATAAAAATCAAGGACTTTTGGTTTTAGGATAGGTATGTGTGTAGCAAAGATCAGTTTTGAACTTGAAAAAGTTACTTGTGTCCCTAATAGCATGTAATATGTTAAAATATTTGTAAATTTTGGGATTTGAGAAGGTTGATAAATACTGTGCAAATATTCAATCATGTCTTGAATTTCCTTACTTGAAATAATTGAACTATGCAATGAGTTTAATTTGGAGAACATAATTCCGTTTGCGATATTCTCAATAAAATCTATCATATTTTGGCAATCTAAATTTATCTGACTTATGGTACCTTGAAAAGTAATATAGTTTCCTAAACTATTTATAGTGTTTTGGATTTCTAATTGGAATTTCTGTAAGTTACGTTGCAGTTTTTCTTGGTTTTGCCAAAGTGTGGCTAAAGATTTGTTGTAGTGATCGATTAGTTTTTTATACAAAGATATTTGTAAGTTCGTCTCATGGATAATATGTTTTTGATTATTTTCCAGGACTTCTATCGCTTTATCATATCTATCTCCGTCATCTGAATCTAAGTTTCCAAATAAATATTTATTAACTTTACCTATGCCATCGATTAGGCCTCTTTTTGATCGAATATGGGGATAGATATTTTCTAATTTTTTCTCTAATGTATTAATTAAAACTTCTGTTCTTTCTAACATGTTTTCTGCCAATCCATGGTATGAAATAGGATTTGAGGCATTAACTTTTACTACACTAGTTTTTATTATTTGATAATTATCTTTAAGAGATTCTACTTGCCTAACTATTTCGTTTAAGTTAATATAATAGATAAATGTATGTTTACTATAAATTAATCTACATGTGCCTAATTTAATTGGGAGTAAAAGGTTTTCAAGGGGAGTTATAATGATATCGATGTTATCTCCTTTAACCTGGTGAGACGTCCGGTATATCACTTGTATCAGAGTCAACACGATTATCGTCTTCATTTTGTTGAACCTGTAAAAACTTTTTCTATTAGATCTTGGTTTGCGAGCTGTGCTTTTGTGATAAACTCCTTTATTAGTCTGTAATGTCAGCTTATCGTCTTTAAGAATAGTTGTTTGTTTAAACTTAGGAAGTGCCTTGCTACGGTTTCCACTTTTAATATAAGCTTTGTCTTCATTTGTGTATTCATCAGGTTCTGACCTCGATAAATTGCGTTTATCTATCTGCTGAGTTTTCACGTTGGCATTCCTTTCGTGTATTTTCCCGTATAATATCTTGCATTGTTCTTTATGATTTTGCACATATTGTGATAAAATAAGATGATCATTGTTATCGAATGGATCTGGGTTATTTATATGCCCTTTTATAATTTCGAACGGCGTAAATTTAGTTACAGAATGAATGGAATTATTATATGATAATATACAATGTTTCATTAGTTGTTCAACTGACATGTCTTTATTTGTTTCTTTAAGGCATCTAAAATGTTCTATTAAGGAAGAATGAAAGCGTTCTACCGGAGAATTCGAATTACTATTTTTAGGAGTGGTAAAATGTAATTCTATTTTATGTAATTTGCAAAAATCTTCTAAGTCATAATTTTTGAATTCAGTGCCGGAGTCAGTTGTTATTTTATAGGGTAATCCATGATGTGTGATATAATTTAATAAACCATCGACTATTGAAATTCCACTAATGCTGGGAATTTGATATGCTTGTCCGTATCGAGAAAATGTGTCGATTATTGTAAGAAATGGTGTATTGGATATTCTAAATACATCCATATGAATATGATCAAATGGCTTAGAAGCCGTTGACGTAAGATTAAATTTAATGACTGGTGGGTTTCTATCATATTTATTTTTTAAACAAACTTCACAATTATTGACATACTGTTCTATATCTTCTGACATATTGGGCCAGTAGTATCGTGAACTTAATGACATTTTTAGCTCATTCATGCCACGATGTCCTTTTTTATAAACATGATAATAATTAAGTTTTTCTTTCTGTTCGTCGGTAGTCTCAATATCATCTAATATTTTTGTACAGTGTACAAATTTAAATGCAGAATTTTTAAAATAATTTTGTAATGAAACTACAAATGTTTCAGGTGATAGCGGTGCTCTAAAATACAAGGCGTATAATTTTCTTGGGTCTATATAATTTTTTACAAAATTTATTATTCCTTTTTGTAAATCTCTTTGGGGTAAGATAACAAATAGTCTTGTGTTGTCGAATATCTTTTCTCTTTTAGTTTTTATTTCGTTAATTTCTCCATAAGTTAGTAAAATTTGGTTCTTGTATAAGTTCAAGGCTCGATCTGTTATTGGTATGCTAAGAATTGGATTTTCGGCTGAAGTATGTACTGTATTTCCTTCGCTATCTTCGTTTCCACTTTGATTAATATCTGGAGGTCTAATTTGTACATCAGATATTACGTTTATCCTTTTTTCTTGTTCATATTTGTCTTTTAATGTTTCAGAAATGTCTTCATTACTTAGCTCAGGTAAATAAAGTTCATTTGGATCAAACAATTGATCGGTACTTTCCTGATTTGGAATTGATAAGTTTTCTATCTCTTTTTGTATTATTTCATCTATGTCATCTAGATTTACACACAAAGATTCAGATTCTAGTACATTTATTTCATTGTCGGTGTTTATTCGTGAAAGACAATCCGCAACTTTGTTAAGGGTTCCTTTTTGGTATTTAATTGTATAATCAAATTCTTCGAGTTGTAACCGCCATCTCCCTAATCGTGAGTTAGGTTCTTTTAATGAGAACAACCATTGTAATGGTTTATGATCCGTAAAAATTATAAATTCTCTTCCAAATAAGTATGGTCTAAAGTATTTGCAACTCCATACTATAGCTAATAATTCTTTGTCAATAGTGGAATAATTTATTTCTGCTGACTTCTTTCTTATAAACTTCTGGATATTTATAGTTTCTTGTATAAAATGGGGTATCATTAGTTAAATATATTTTATGCTTTATTTTAATCGTAAAACCTAGGGCGTTCCGAGTTTGTATAAACAATATCTGTCCTTATTACATAATTTACTTATGGCTTCGTATTCTTCGTTGCAATGATATTCCTTGAAGTTTGGTCTAGAAAATTTTCATGATTATATATATTTCTTTTATTTTCATTATATCTTCGATATGTTCTTCTCGTATTTTTGTTATATCGTCTATATATTCTTCTTTTATTTCCATTATACCTTCTATCATTATTATTATAATATCTTCTTCCATTATCGTTATATTTACCATAATTTTGATTATATATTCCTTCATTATAATTATTATACCCTCTATATGTTCTGCTTTTATTTCCATTATTTCTTCTATGTTGATTTTTATTGTATCTTCTCTTCTTATTATTATACATTTCTTCTCTTATATTAATACTCGTTATTTTGTGGTGATATAAATTAATCGGTATCATTACATTGTTGTTATAAATTAGTTTATTAGTTAAATCTATAACTAAATTCATTCTCATCATATCTTCTAATCCTAAGATTCCATCAAAATATTCGTGAAAATCATATAGGACATAATTGATATAAAAGTCACTTCCGAATTCTGGAAATGCTGGTATTTCGGCTTGATATTTGATAGTCTTACTATTAAGAACAGTTTTTATATCTACATTTGACTGGTAGATGCAATTAGGAAAATATTTTTTTGCAATACTTGGTCGTAGAAAGGACCTGGCACTACCGGTATCAATCAATAATTTTATTTTTGAATTTCCTACTTCAATATATTAGGCCTTGGGCCCGCATATACAATTATTATTTATGACCACACTGTTGAAACTTTTTGTACTTGTTATTTTTGTGGAGTCGGACAAATTTTGAGCTTGGCGCACTATGGTAGTGGGGCGTTTGTCTGTCAAGCGGTGACGAAGTTGTCAATTTTATGCAAGAAAAAAATTTATTACCACATTGGTCATTCTATTTTAATCAATGGATTTTATCATATAAACAACGAAAACAATTTTGTCGGACAAAAATATTGGGGCATATGACGCGTCGGACACGCTAAATATGTCAAATTTATGAAAATAATAAATTTATTACCACATGGATAATTTTAACGGTATCTACCATAAAACATTTTTACAATAATGTGGTAACCTTGTCGGACAATTTTCACGGGGCATATGCGCAGTCGGACGCGCCGAAGATGTCAATTTCCTGAAATTTTTTTATTTACAACCACTTTTCCGACAACATTAGTAGGTCATAAGTAATTATATTCTTAATCAAAAAATCAAAGTGTCGGACAAAAATATTGGGGCAACTCGACAGTCGGACAAAAAATTTAATTTTTATTAGTAAAGTATACTTTCAAATTATGCTGGGTTCGTGCATCCCTTATCTTTACAACCATTTTTCCGACAAAAGTAGTAGGTTACAAGTAATTATATTCTTAAACAAAAAATGTAATTGTCTGACAAAAATGTTGGGGCAAACGAACAGAAAACTTAATTCTTTTAGGCTATCGACGAGGAGGTATTATCAAAAAAAAAAAATTAAAACAGTGTTTCTCGGTTACTTTTGAATCGATTTAGCTGAAAATTGGTACACACACTAAGTAAAGCATTTAAAAGGGTATGACGTAGATCGGAACCCAAAATTTTCTTAAAAAATTTTCCGAGAAGAGGGAAAATTTTAGAAAAATTGTGATCTGATAATTTGTGTATATACTCCTTGAACAACGACGAACATAGTTCTGTATTTTTTCTCGAATTAAAAAAAAAAATTTCAGCACATGTATCAGGTTATAAGTAGTTATATTCCAAATCAAAAAATCTAAGTGCCCGACATAAATAGTGGGGCACATCCAAAGTCGGACAAAAAATTTAATTTTTATTAATAAACTATACTTTTAAATTATTCTGGGTTCGTGCATCCCTTATCTTTACAACCATTTTTCCGACAAAAGTAGTAGGATACACGTAATTATACTCTTAAACAAAAAATGTAATTGTCTGACAAAAATGTTGGGGAAAACGAACAGGAAACTTAATTCTTTTAGGCTATGGACGAGGAGGTATTATCCAAAAATATTTTAAAACAGTTTTTCTCGGTTATTTTTGAATCGATTTAGCTGAAAATTGGTACACACACTAAGTAAAACATTTAAAAGGGTATGACGTAGAGCTGTACCCAAAATTTTTTCAAAAAAATTTCGGACAAGAGGGAAAATTTTAGAAAAATTGTGATCTGATATTTGCGTACATACTCCTTGAACAACGACAAATATCGTTCTGTAGTTTTTTTTCTCGAAATAAAAAAAAATTTCCGACACAAGTATCAGGTTATAAGTAGTTATATTCTAAATCAAAAAATCTAAGTGTCCGACAAAAATATTGGGTCAAATCCAAAGTCGGACAAAAAATTTAATTTTTATTAATAAACTGTCTTTTAAAAAATACTGGGTTCGTGCAACCCTTACCTTTAAAACCATTTTTCCGACAACATTAGTAGGTTATAAGTAATTATATTCTTAATCAAAAAATCAAAGTGTAAAACAAAAATATTGGGGCAACTCGACAGTCGGACAAAAAATTTAATTTTTATTAGTAAAGTATACTTTCAAATTATGCTGGGTCCGTGCATCCCTTATCTTTACAACCATTTTTCCGACAAAAGTAGTAGGTTACAAGTAATGATATTCTTAAACAAAAAATGTAATTGTCTGACAAAAATGTTGGGGCAAACGAACAGAAAACTTAATACTTTTAGGCTATCAACGAGGAGGTATTATCAAAAAAAAAAATTTAAAACAGTGTTTCTCGGTTACTTTTGAATCGATTTAGCTGAAAATTGGTACACACGCTAAGTAAAGCATTTAAAAGGGTATGACGTAGATCGGAACCCAAAATTTTCTTAAAAAATTTTCCGACAAGAGGGAAAATTTTAGAAAAATTGTGATCTGATAATTTGTGTACATACTCCTTGAACAACGACAAACATCGTTCTTTATTTTTTTCTCGAATTAAAAAAAAATTTTCAGCACATGTATCAGGTTATAAGTAGTTATATTCCAAATCAAAAAATCTAAGTGTCCGACAAAAATATTGGGGCAAATCCAAAGTCAGACAAAAAATTTAATTTTTATTGATAAACTATACTTTTAAATTATGCTGGGTTCGTGTATCCCTTATTTTTAAAACCATTTTTCCGACAAAGGTAGTAAGCTACAAGTAATTATATTCTTACACAAAAAATGTAATTGTTTGACAAAAATCTTGGGGCAAACGAACAGAAAACTTAATTCTTTTAGGCTATCGACGAGAAAGTAATATCAAAAAATTTTAAAAGAGTTATCTCGGTTATTTTTGAATCGATTTAGCTCAAAATTGGTACACACACTAAGTAAAATATTTAAAAGGGTATGACGTAGAGCTGTACCCAAAATTTTCTTAAAAAATTTTCCGACAAGAGGGAAAATTTTAGAAAAATTGTGATCTGATATTTGCTTACATACTCCTTGAACAACGACAAACATCGTTCTGTAGTTTTTTTTTTCAATTAAAAAAAATTGCCGACACAAGTATCAGGTTATAAGTAGTTATATTCCAAATCAAAAAATCTAAGTGTCCGACAAAAATATTGGGTGAAATCCAAAGTCGGACAAAAAATTTAATTTTTATTAATAAACTGTCTTTTAAACAATACTGGGCTCGTGCAACCCTTACCTTTAAAACCATTTTTCCGACAACATTAGTAGGTTATAAGTAATTATATTCTTAATCAAAAAATCAAAGTGTCGGACAAAAATATTGGGGCAACTCGACAGTCGGACAAAAAATTTAATTTTTATTAGTAAAGTATACTTTCAAATTATGCTGGGTTCGTGCATCCCTTATCTTTACAACCATTTTTCCGACAAAAGTAGTAGGTTACAAGTAATTATATTCTTAAACAAAAAATGTAATTGTCTGACAAAAATGTTGGGGCAAACAAACAGAAAACTTATTTCTTTTAGGCTATCGACGAGGAGGAATTATCAAAAAAAAAAAATTAAAACAGTGTTTCTCGGTTACTTTTGAATCGATTTAGCTGAAAATTAGTACACACGCTAAGTAAAGCATTTAAAAGGGTATGACGTAGATCGGAACCCAAAATTTTCTTAAAAAATTTTCCGACAAGAGGGAAAATTTTAGAAAAATTGTGATCTGATAATTTGTGTACATACTCCTTGAACAACGACAAACATCGTTCTGTATTCTTTTCTCGAACTAAAAAAAATGTCAGCACATGTATCAGGATATAAGTAGTTATATTCCAAATCAAAAAATCTAAGTGCCCGACATAAATAGTGGGGCACATCCAAAGTCGGACAAAAAATTTAATTTTTATTAATAAACTATACTTTTAAACTATTCTGGGTTCGTGCATCCCTTATTTTACAACCATTTTTCCGACAAAAGTAGTAGGATACAAGTAATTATACTCTTAAACAAAAAATTTAATTGTCTGACAAAAATGTTGGGGCAAACGAACAGGAAACTTAATTCTTTTAGGCTATGGACGAGGAGGTATTATCCAAAAATATTTTAAAACAGTTTTTCTGGGTTATTTTTGAATCGATTTAGCTGAAAATTGGTACACACACTAAGTAAAACATTTAAAATGGTATGCCGTAGAGCTGTACCCAAAATTTTCCCAAAAAAATTTCGGACAAGAGGGAAAATTTTAGAAAAATTGTGATCTGATATTTGCGTACATACTCCTTGAACAACGACAAATATCGTTCTGTAGTTTTTTTTTCTCGAAATAAAAAAAAATTTCCGACACAAGAATCAGGTTATAAGTAGTTATATTCCAAATCAAAAAATCTAAGTGTCCGACAAAAATATTGGGGCAAATCCAAAGTCAGACAAAAAATTTAATTTTTATTGATAAACTATACTTTTAAATTATGCTGGGTTCGTGTATCCCTTATCTTTACAACCATTTTTCCGACAAAGGTAGTAAGTTACAAGTAATTATATTCTTAAACAAAAAATGTAATTGGTTGACAAAAATCTTGGGGCAAACGAACAGAAAACTTACTAACTTACTACTTTGTAACTTACTACTTTGTCGGAAAAATGGTTGTAAATATAAGCGATGCACGAACCCAGCATGATTTAAAAGTATAGTTTATTAAAGTTAGTAATGAAACACAGACTTACTCACAATCATTTATTATAGTTACTAATATTTATTATAGTTTATTAATAAACATCAAATTTTTTATCCGACTTTGGATTTGCCCCAATATTTTTGTCGGACACTTAGATTTTTTGATTTGGAATATAACTACTTATAACCTAATACTTGTGTCGGAAATTTTTTTTTTTTCAAGAAAAAAAACTACAGAACGATGTTTGTCATTGTTCAAGGAGTATGTAAGCAAATATCAGATCACAATTTTTCTAAAATTTTCCCTCTTGTCGGAAAATTTTTTAAGAAAATTTTGGGTACAGCTCTACGTCATACCCTTTTAAATGTTTTACTTAATGTGTGTACCAATTTTGAGCTAAATCGATTCAAAAATAACCGAGAAAACTCTTTTAAAATTTTTTGATATTACTTTCTCGTCGATAGCCTAAAAGAATTAAGTTTTCTGTTCGTTTGCCCCAAGCTTTTTGTCAAACAATTACATTTTTTGTTTAAGAATATAATTACTTGTAACTTACTACCTTTGTCGGAAAAATGGTTGTAAAGATAAGGGATACACGAACCCAGCATAATTTAAAAGTATGGTTTATCAATAAAAATTAAATTTTTTGTCCGACTTTGGATTTGCCCCAATATTTTTGTCGGACACTTAGATTTTTTGATTTGGAATATAACTACTTATAACCTGATACTTGTGTCGGAAATTTTTTTTTATTTCGAGAAAAAAAACTACAGAACGATATTTGTCGTTGTTCAAGGAGTATGTACGCAAATATCAGATCACAATTTTTCTAAAATTTTCCCTCTTGTCCGAAATTTTTTTGGGAAAATTTTGAGTAAAACTCTACGTCATACCCTTTTAAATGTTTTACTTAGTGTGTGTACCAATTTTCAGCTAAATCGATTCAAAAATAACCGAGAAAAACTGTTTTAAAATGTTTTTGGATAATACCTCCTCGTCCATAGCCTAAAAGAATTAAGTTTCCTGTTCGTTTGCCCCAACATTTTTGTCAGACAATTAAATTTTTTGTTTAAGAGTATAATTACTTGTATCCTACTACTTTTGTCGGAAAAATGGTTGTACAGATAAGGGATGCACGAACCCAGAATAATTTAAAAGTATATTAATAAAAATTAAATTTTTTGTCCGAATTTGGATGTGCCCCACTATTTAGGTCGGGCACTTGCATTTTTTGATTTGGAATATAACTACTTATAACCTGATACATGTGCTGAAAATTTTTTTTTTAATTCGAGAAAAAAATACAGAACGATGTTTGTCGTTGTTCAAGGAGTATGTACAAAAATTATCAGATCACAATTTTTCTAAAATTTTCCTTCTTGTCGGAAAATTTTTTAAGAAAATTTTGGGTTCCGATCTACGTCATGCCCTTTTAAATGCTTTACTTAGCGTGTGTACCAATTTTCAGCTAAATCGATTCAAAAGTAACCGAGAAACACTGTTTTAAATTTTTTTTTTGATAATACCTCCTCGTCGATAGCCTAAAAGAATTAAGTTTTCTGTTCGTTTGCCCCAACATTTTTGTCAGACAATTACATTTTTTGTTTAAGAATATAATTACTTATAACCTACTACATTTGTCGGAAAAATGGTGGTAAAGATAAGGGATGCACGAACCCAGCATAATTTGAAAGTATACTTTACTAATAAAAATTAAATTTTTTGTCCGACTGTCGAGTTGCCCCAATATTTTTGTCCGACACTTTGATTTTTTGATTGAGAATATAATTACTTATAACCTACTAATGTTGTCGGAAAAATGGTTTTAAAGGTAAGGGTTGCACGAACCCAGTATTTTTTAAAAGACAGTTTATTAATAAAAATTAAATTTTTTGTCCGACTTTGGATTTGACCCAATATTTTTGTCGGACACTTAGATTTTTTGATTTAGAATATAACTACTTATAACCTGATACTTGTGTCGGAAATTTTTTTAATTGGAAAAAAAACTACAGGACGATGTTTGTCGTTGTTCAAGGAGTATGTAAGCAAATATCAGATCACAATTTTGCAAAAAATTATATTGCCTAGCAGACTTAAAATGCGTTTATCTCGAAAACGGTTGAGTTTAACGAGATGAATATAGTAACCTTTTTTAAGTATAAATGTTAAGAGAATAAAAGTGTTGATTCAAAAGGTATGTAGAGTGAGAAATAAAACAATTGATCCTATTAAATGAGCGCTGAAAGGCGTATGTGGCGCCCTCTGGATAATATATCATTTTTGGTGGCAAATTTAGATTTATGGTCCCGAAAAACCCCTGCTTACCGAATTTCGTGTTATTATCCCATGCCTGTTAGGAAATATTCAAGAATAAATAAAATAAAAGTTTAATTTTATCACCTTGTATTTCGGTTATTATCAACTTTCGTACTAAGGTAAGTTAGCTTATATCGACCTATTTTAACCTCAGGAATCTAAGGTTAAGCTATGACCCATTCTTTACCAAACACCCTGTATATGTACACTCTGGACCAAAATTAATCAACCACCTTAAAAATGGGTTATTTTTGATGGTTTGTATTTTATAAACCTCTTGTCCGATTTAAGTGATTTTTTCGTAACATTAGCGCCTTATTCTTTAGCAATATCCCTGTAGTAATATTGTCGGTACACACATAATTTTTATTGCAAAGCTAGTGTATGAATCAAACTGTGTTTTTTCTCAAAGTTCGCATCACCCCGTGGAATATTCTAGCATCTATAAAATACTAAAATTAAAACCGAACTATAGCCTCATTCCTTCTCAACATTCAGTTTTTTCATTCATTCGTTTATGTTGGATAATAAAAAAGTTAAGGACTTTAAAAACTAGCCATGTTTTTCATAGACAAAGTGTGTTTTTAAATAAGTATGGCAATAAGGAGTAATTGTGCATGACAAAATAAAGTCAGTTTGCTTTACGAGAAAAACGTATGTCCACAAATGCATCGTTTCCGAGATAGGGGGTGTTGAAGTTTTTCTGACAAACTGACGATTTATTTATTGCTTTAAAACCAGTTGAGATATGCAAATGAAATTTGGTGGGTTTTAAGAGGTAGTTATTGCACATTTTTTAACTACAATTAAGAATTTAATATTCACCATTGGCGCGCATACGGGTAATATGAGCCGAAAAATACGTAATTTAATATGAGGTCAAAAATGTATAAAAATTAATTTTTTTTAAATTGTACCAAAACGCCCCATTATTTTTGTCTGACAAGTGGGTCCAATATGCATTACACATGTAAAAAAACAGTACAAAATAAAAATAACATCTGTGGTAATAAATAAAAAATTTTCAGGAAATTGACATCTTCGGCGCGTCCGACTGCGCATATGCCCCGTGAAAATTGTCCGACAAGGTTACCACATTATTGTAAAAAGGTTTTATGGTAGATACCGTTAAAATTATCCATGTGGTAATAAATTTATTATTTTCATAAATTTTAAGTTATTTTTTGGGTGTAACTACAATGATATTATGCTAAAAATGATGGTGTATCGCATATTTAAAATGCGTTTATCTCGAAAACGGTTGAGTTTAGGAAGATGAAAGAAGTATACCTTTTTTAAGTAAAACTAATAGCAAAATAAAAATTTTAATGTCAAAATTATACAGAGTGAGGGATAAAAAAAATTGAACGTAATAAATGAGTGCTGAAAGGCATATGTGGCGCCCTCTGGGCAATGCATAATTTTTGGTAAGGAATTTAGATTTCTCGACTCAAGAAACCCCCAGATATAAAATTTCATGTTGTTATCTCATACCTATCAGGAAATATTCAATAATAAATAAAAAAAAAGTTTGATTTTGACACCCTGTATCTCGGCTATTATAAACTTTGTACTAAGGTAAGTTAGCTTAAATCGGCCTATTTTAACCTCAGGAACCTGAGGTTAAGCTATGGCCCATTCTTTACCAAACACCCTGTATGCATAAAAATTACTTTTTCTTTTAATTGTACCAAAACGCCCCATTATTTTTGTCCGACAAGTGATCCAATATGCGTTACACATGTAAAAGAACAGTACAAAATAAAAATGACATCTGTGGTAATAAATAAAAAATTTTCAGGAAATTGACATATTCGGCGCGTCCGACTGCGCATATGCCCCGTGAAAATTGTCCGACAAGGTTACCACATTATTGTAAAAAGGTTTTATGATAGATACCGTTAAAATTATCGATGTGGTAATAAATTTATTATTTTCATAAATTTGACATATTTAGCGTGTCCGACGCGTCATATGCCCCAATATTTTTGTCCGACAAAATTGTTTTCGTTGTTTATATGATAAAATCCATTGATTAAAATATAATGACCAATGTGGTAATAAATTTTTTTCTTGCATAAAATTGACAACTTCGTCACCGCTTGACAGACAAACGCCCCACTACCATAATGCGCCAAGCTCAAAATTTGTCCGACTCCACCCAAATAACAAGTACAAAAAGTTTCAACGGTGTGGTCATAAATAATAATTGTATATGCGGGCCCAAGGCCTATATGGTAGGGGATTATTGAAATATATTTCTGTTGACGGTTTTCTTTCCAATGCTTCCATATAAAAATTTTGATCATCATCATACTCAGGATTTCTAAAATAGTCAAATTGACTAGTATGTTGAGGTTCTCTTGAGTTAATATTTTCGTTTTGATAATTATTTGTGTATAGCTCTTCAGCTATAGTATCAGGAATTCTTCTTGGGAAATAATTTTTTCGATAATTATTGTATCTATTGGAATTTGATCTAGAGTTTGAATTTAATGTATTTCTGGATGCTATAGTCATTGGTTGTGGTTTAGGCAACCTATCAGTAGGAATTCGGTTGGGCCTGAAGACATTACTTTCTGGTCGAAAGTTTGTGGAACGATTCTGAGATGTGGAATGATTTTCAAAATGTCGGGGTCCTGAAGGATTTTGGTTTTGATAACCTTGATTACGATTAAAATAATTAGAATTGAAAGGGTTTTGATTTTGATAAGTAAAGTTTGGATTTGTTTGATATTGATGTGTGGGTTTCGAACTTAGGGGTTGATAATAGTTGTTAGGCTGAGTTTGCCTGCTAGATTGATTAAAAGAATTGTGTGGCTTAAAATTATGATTATTTTTTGGAAAATTATTACTGGAATGTCCATATAAATTTTCAAAATTATGAAACTCGTCTACATATGCAATGGCATCTTCAAGAGAATTTGGTTTCTTAAGGTGCATATTATTTTTAAGAACACCTGTACATCCCGCAATAAAAGTGTTTAGTGCGATCTTGTCGCAATGGTTAATTTGGCATACTTTATCTGCAAGTTCTATACTAGTATCGTTACTTATTCTTTGGGCTACATTACTTCTTAAGAGTTGTATCCTTGTTCCAAAATTATGGAGGCTTTCATTCTTATATGGTTTTGTTCGAGTTAGTTCTTGCATTAAGCAGTCTAAATCACGTCTATCTGCGAAGCATTGTTGTAATGCTTTCTTTATACTATCCCATGTAGTTAATTCCATGCGATTTCCTACTAGTGCTTCTGCCTTGCCAACTAGTTTATCCTGTATGCATTCCAAAATATGTTTATTTAAATCTGCATCCTTATATACAGTATATGTTCGCATTAATTCATCGCATCTTGAGATAAATTTGTTTAGATTATTAGAATCTCCGTCGTAGGGTCTAATATTTTTTAGTTTTGATTTGAGAAAATCCCAATTAAGGGGAGTTTGAGTTTGAGCTTGAGCTGCAGTAGCCATATTGTCAGATAAAATATAAATTCAAATTCAAAATATCTAACAAAATAATACGTATGTAAATAAATAAAAATATATATGCAATATAAATATTTTTCAAATATTTCAAAAAATTATTCAATAAAATTCAATATTTGCAACAGTATATAAATATATCAAAAATGTATCAGAAATGTATCAAAAATGTATTCTTTTTCAAAATTCAAAAATTAATCTATCTTTCCTCACAAAGATATGAAAGGAAAGGCGAAAAGGAAAGGCACTTACAGTTATCTGGAGCACCTGGTTCTCTTCTCCGAACTTTTGCTTCTTCTGGAACTCTGCTTCTCGCTGGATACCACTGTAGGGTAGAGATTCTTTCGATACGCGCTGCGATGTAAAACACCAAAGACCGAAAAAGTTCTATCACTATAAATATGCGTAAAATTGTCTTTTCCGATCCCGCACGTATCCTACTGACTGCGCCAATTATGTATTTGATGTTCGAGAAAGAGTTTTTAAAAAAAGTATTTTATTTTCAAAATATAAATCAAAATGTGAAACAACAGAAGTGTTAAACAAACTGAACTAAGTTAAGCAAAAGTTGAATACAAGTAGCAAAAAGTTATTATGATATGAAAGTCCCTCTATTTATAAGGTATTATTGCGCAGATTCTAGTATCGTAGAATCTGCAGAATCCAGTGGCGTAACTCGCGTGAAATAGTAGTCAGAGATTTCGATTACGATATGAGTTACAGAATACCAATCCAAACACAAAAATGACGCGATAGATATCAAACATTCCGATTTTGGGTAATTACGATTCGACTTGGTCATTTCTATTCGATTTGTTAAAAGTTACAGAATAGGGCTGAATACCGTGTCTGGGCAGCCATTCTCCACAAGGATCTACAGTTCGAGCGAGTCTCGTAAATTCCACGATTTCGAGCCACGCTTCACGCAACCGTATTTGCGTACTTGTGTTTCAAGTTGCGTGGTCGTGCGGAGTTTAATTTACCAAATTTAAATATAATCGTTTCTACTGATTCATAATATGTATACTATAATATATTATATTAAAGTTTTTAAATATTGTTAAAATTTTTAACATTGTATTTTAATATGTTTTGAGTTGTGTGGTCGTGCTCTGTCGAGTGGAGTTATAATTTACCAAATTTAAATTGATTCATAAAATGTATACTATAATAATATAATCGTTGATTGAGGTATTGGGAGATACCCAATACCTCAATCAACCATATAATAAATATATTAAAGTTTTTAAATATTATTAAAGTTTTTAACATTGTATTTTAATATACTTTGTTTTATATTACCTAATGTTAATAATATATTACCTATGTTAATAATATTACCTAAGTATTGCACCTTGTTCAAAAAAAGTTCAAGATAAATACCGCGGTTTTTCCATATGAAAATGCAAAGCAAAATAATACAATTTGCAGAGTTTGTAAATGCTTGTTTTTTGATAAAATAATACAAATTGTATGTAGGTAGGTAGAGTAGCAAAGCGTTGAGTAGTTATAGCAAAAGTAGCTACGCCATCTAAGACACGATAAGGATGAAATTAGTTTTATATTTTCTTTTCTCATGGAGCATGCATGATGGAGAGTTTTTTTAAATACGTAACAAAGCATGTTGTTTTGTTATCTATGTTGTTCAAACACCTCAGCTGACACAGTGTCTCAAGTACGATTGCGCGAAATCGTGGAATTTACGAGACTCGCTCGAACTGTAGATCCTTGTGCCATTCTCCTGTCGATTAGTAAAAAGTTTATTAAACAATTAGCCTGAGAAAACTGAAAATATTAATTAAACATGTGTAACATTCCTGTAAGCATGATTTGAGGTTCCACTAGACTTGTGTTATGGACCGATTTTACGGGCTGTGATTGGTCCTTAGAGTATGGAAAATTTTTTAGAGAGGGTAAAAAATTTTCCATACTCTAAGGATTGGTCGTATTCAAATCAAGGACATTTAGGAATTTTGAATGAAATCATCTGCTCTCTCTCGTTTGTTGCAGTTTTAAGGTTATACATATAAATATATTTATAAATGTAAAGTTAATATTTTTCAGAGTATTTACGTACTTTGTATGCTGTTTTTTATTAAGTACTTATAGTTTTCTCCGATCTACATTCAGCAAAAATTATATAACTAGGGGGTAGTACAGTGGAACCTCGATAAGTCGGCCCCCGATAACCCGAAAGTCCGGCTAACCCGGACCGATTTTCATCAGACAAACATTTCAATAATAAAAATGTATGTATTATGTTAAAACATTTTATCTGTAGCCGCTTCTGGAATGTCTTAAAAATATCGAGTTTCATTGATAAAACTTGGCTTCGACCATAATATAATATTTGAGAGATAATGGGTACTTGTGTAATTTAAACTATACGGTAAAAATGACTCATGGCACACGGCGGTTCATTATCCATTATCGGGTTATCGCAAACAACAGGCATCTTTTATTCCTTTATTTATTTTCAACTGTCTTTTAAAAAATTATTTTTAGAACAATGGTCTTTTAAACTTTAAACAATGAAAGAGCCACTGTTCTTCAATAACATAACATCGCTCCGATGGCATACGAAATTGACACAACCGAAACTGACTGAGTTTTTTTCTACCTAGAAATGAACCATACTCTACATATACTGTCTATACTACAACTATAATAGGTAAGTTAGATGTGTACTGTGCATATATATTTCATGTTGTTTTAATTATAACGGACTTTATCTATAAGTATACCGTATTTTATTAATTTTTACAATGCTCTCCGGCTAACCCGGATTTTCGATAACCCGGATCGGCTGCGGTCCCGATTAATCCGAGTTATCGAGGTTCCACTGTAATGTTATAAGAAAATTAAATACTATAATTTATACTTATAAAAGAGATAATATTATATTTATTTGTGTCTTAAAAATGTATGATTAACTTTCAGACTTATTTGATCAGATGTACTAAATTGGCTCCGAGACTGTAACAAAGTATTAACATATAAAAGTTTAAGAGTTGTAAGAACTTCAGAAGGAAATTTTAATACGAGAGTGGCTATTCCCCTGCATAATTAATTGCCATAAAATAAACAGTCCTACTAACTTTTATGATGGAATTAATGGTAGGTATAGAGAAAAAAACGAATAGAACGTTTTTTAAATTGTTTATTAGTGAGCTGTTCTTTAGATCATACAGAAGGTCGATCATAGACTATGCCAGCATCTTGTATGCATCTGCTAGCACCAATTTATTAAAGAAAATAAATGTAACGATCAATTGCTGAATTCAATTGATTGTTTCTCTAGGTGCCATGAGATCCACTCCTGCTGAAGCGTTATTTGGAGAAGCCATTGAATTACCACCACAGTTTAGAAGAACCTATCTGAGTGACAAATTCTTAATAAACATTCTTCTTTCTCGAAACTCCTTATGCCCCTCAGGGGTGTCGGAGGTATTTTCATGCTCTATCCATCTCTTCCGTTTCTTGCGGTCCTTTGCTAACTCTTTCATTTGTTTATGTGTTTTTCCTGCCCAATTTCTATAATCTGATCGATCCACCTTTTTCTTGGCCTCCCTTTCCTTCTTTTACCATACCTTTTTGATTCCATCACCTGCTTTGGTAGTCTTCCCTGGTCCATTCGGTGAATGTGTCCATACCAATTTAATTTCTTTTTTGGATCTTCGTTATTATCGATTGCTGTTTTAGCCTTTGTCTAATATCCTCATTTCTTATTCTGTCCAATTTTGTTTTTCCTGCTACTTTTCTCAACTGCTTCATCTCCGCTGCGCTTATTGTACTGTCTATTTTTGCATTGTTTACCCATGTTTCACTTGCATAATATTAAAGTTGGTACGTATATTGCATTGCATACCTTTAGTTTTATTTCTTTCTCTATTTCTTCCTTTCCAAATATTGTTTTATTTAGTGCATAGTAGATCTTATTTGATTTTTTCGCCCTGTATTGAGATTTCTTTGTATACCTTTCCATCCTCTGATATTATTACTCCCAGGTATTCAAACGTCGAGATTGTTTCCATTATTTCATTTTTGCGACTAAATAACGTTTGGTTTATTTCTTCCATTTTCTTTTGGGTTACTCATGGTCTTCGTTTTCTTTACATTTACCTCCATTTTCAAATTTTTTATTTCTTTCACCCATATATTCTTTAATTTTTGCATTTTTTCTTTATCGTCTGCTATTATTTCTAGGTCATCTGCAAATAGTAATCCTTCCATTTTCACTGGTACTAAATTCCTATACTCTATTGTTGACTGTTTGCCTTGACCTTCTTTTAGCACTCTTCATTACTCGATCCATTACTAATATGAATGACACTGGGCTGAGACTGTCCCCTTGTTTTATTCCTCTTCTTAGGTTTATTATTGGCGATCTGTTTCCGTTTATTTGTACTTTAGCCAGTACATTTCTATATACTTTTATATGTACTTTTTGCCACGCTTATTATCTTTTGTGGGCTTTGCAGGTCTTCCATTACTGACCATATTATTTCTCTACTTATAGAATCAAAAGCAGCTTTAATATTTATAATCGTAATATATAAGTGTTGCCTTTACAACACAAAAATTCCTACCCAACACTATTAACTGCTCAAATCAACTTAATCTTTCACTAAAAAAAATAATTGTTGGAAATAATGGGAGTGTATACTAAACTCATAAAATTTTGTGGAATTTATTTCTATAAAATATTTTTATTTTGTACAATAAATGCTTTTCTCATCTGTTATCAATACATTATAAAGGTGTAAATAAATAATTATTGATTGGTGTATGGTGTATGTTATGTTATTTATGCCTGTTTACTGTTAATAATAATATTGGCTACGAGTAGTTATGTTTGGTTGTGTAGTCTTTTCCAGTTACGTCTAGCAACCTAACTTCTCAAAAAAAATTACCAACGTCACTAGTTGTGTCTCATATTAGCAAATAGACTTTATCTTTTCTTACTTGATTGTTTTACTGTAATTCTTAAAAATGCCTGACAGTTAACATGTTTAGATGACCGATTTTTTGTCTTTGGCACCGATAGTCTTTTTGTAATAAAAAAAATCTATTTAATATCTTACAATATATGAATATATGTTTTGAACTTTAAATCAAAATGAACACAAAATTTGTTGCTTAGCAAAATACTTCTCTCCAATGTTAATTATTCATCCCTACAAAATATAAAACCCATAAAGTTAGAAAGTGAATATATTAACATCAATATTTACCTTGAAAACAAGCTTCATAGAATCATTTGGATAAGTTCTTAGAACTCTAAAATTTACTTTATTAACATTTTCATATTCTTTTTGACAATTTTGAGCATCTTCTTGTGTTGTTATATTAGCTCAAATCACTGCATTAAATGCGCCATCCTTTCCATTTATTTCGGAAAAATTAACCACCCTATACTCAAATGAGTCTGGGAGGAAGCTTTAAAAATTTACAAAATATAGGAAGCAAGAAACAAACAGGAAGTAATTTGTTTTTTTTATAAATATTATTATCTGTAAACGTTCCATAACTTTTGATGGAAATAATATGGCTGTTTAAAAATGAATACCATAAACAAGTATAAACGTATAAAATAGTCTCAAAATCCAGGATTACCTAATAACTAAAATATCAATATTTTGCTTTTGTATAACATAAACACACTGCATAAACAAAAACAAACGAGAAAACAGGGTTACCGTTGTTGACGTATTTCTTTTAAATGTCATCAAATATGTCATTGATTTGAATACGACCAATCACAGCCCGTAAAATCCGTCCATAACACAAGTCTAGTGGAAACTAAAATCATGCGAACGGATTTGGTATATTTGGAAAAAGAAGAAGAAGATTTGACAACTGTGAAACAGAAGATTTGACAGTGACAACTGCGAAACAGAAGATTTGACAGTTGACAGTTGCGGAAAAGAAGATTTGGTAGCTGCGAGATTTCAGTTTCTCCCAGGAGGTGGATCACGAAACTCGATTATCGAGTTTAGTCGATCGAGTTAACTCGATAATCGGGAACTTTGTTTCACGACATTCGATAAATCGACTCGACTCGACCAAAATCTCTCGACAACCCTAAAGGTGTCGAGTTAACCCATAGATATATTATACTCTAGATTGCGCCCTGCGATCTTAAAATGGGTGACGGTTGCGACAGAGATAAATGAGCCTATTTGGTCGGTAGTCTCTTTTTAATTTAAGGGGAATATCGACGACGTGAATATCCCACTTTATCGAGTAATATGCATAGAAAAAAGTGTTGTGTGATTTGGTAGAATGCGATCTTACCCTTCAAAAAATATGTCACGTATTTCAGCACCTGGAAAATTGGAAGGATACTACAAATCTGGCCTCCACATAAGTGGTCTGTAGCTTCGACATGATAGGTGTGAAATTTTAAACGTTCTTGCTGTTGATTGGATAGGAAGGGTAGCGTTATCTAGCCTCCACGCTAGGTACACCATAGCCTCCATACGGTACTTCCAATATTTAATATTACCCAAGTAGCAATTTGTCGACGCGACAACGTTGTCTACCGCGTGGCAACGTTTTGTTACAACGTTGTTATTGCCTAGAAGACGACCCAATTCTGCACTAATTTGGTGGACGATTTTTGAGTTGTCTTGACGTTGCCTAGGCAACCTTAATCGTTGCATAAGACAACTGAAGCGACTATAAAAAGTGCCTGCGTGCAATGGTTGCTCAAAGAGTCGGACTGGTTATGTTTTTTTACCTATATAAAAAGTAAACTATTTTGACATCATATCAGGTATTTAAATTTATATAATTACATAAATAAGGACTTAAACAAAATTACCTGATGTGAAATTTATAAACGCATCTCAGATTACCGTCAAATATGGATATTCCACCTTTAAAAAACACACGCGCTCATTTTTTATCACCTTTTTAACAAAAAATATGTAAATTTAAAAAATCTAATTTTAATATAAAAGCCAGAACTTATGTTAAAGATGTTTTGTATAAATTTAATGTATTGATGGTGCTTTTAAAGGTATTAGAAAATGCCTGCATTTTTTATATTTTGTGTTTTTATTTTCTTTACATCCCAAAAAAACCAAAATGGTGCATTAAACAACATTACTTAAAATATACCTTATTACCAACCATAGACGGATGAGACAACCGAGAAGTCCAATCGCCGACCAAACACGGCCTGGACCGACTATCCCAACCACTTTAGAACGCACTCTCTTATTGGGTGACAGAGGTCATGTGACCAGTGCAATGAAGGTGACCAGTGCAATGAAGGTGACCAGTGCAATGAAGTGCATCATTCTCCTTAACAGCGTTGCCACATTTAGTAGATATCTACTGTTTTGGTATATTTTTGATATTATTTAAAAAATTCTAGTAGGCAATGATTTTTATTAGATGTTTGGTATATTTCAATATTTTGTTATCACTAAAATAAAATTTGTTTTTTAATAGTACTCACCCCATTTCTAAATTAATTTTCAGACATTTTGTTACAATTTCCCAATGTCATTACCGAAAATAAGATTCAGGACGTAGATGATGATAATAGATGGTCAGAGAATAGACAAGGCGGAAACGGCGGGTTCGTTGGGAAAATATTCCCGTGAGATATTTTTGCATAATCACATTCGTGAGACATCCCAGAATAAGGTTCAAGAAGTCGCCCACGAGAAAAGTGGGCCAATTTTTTTTAACAATTTTTTTAATCAAATTACAAAAATAAATATTTTGACCCGGACTAATTTTTTTTAGATTTTTTTGGACCATTCTGGACAAAAAAGGTTTCTTATAATTTTTCTCTAAAGTTGATCTTTTTCGAGTTAGAAGCAAGTTAAAATTTGAAAAACGAGAAAATGGCCATTTTTAAGGCTTAATAAGTCGGTCAAAAATTATTATTTTGAAAGTCAGAAAGTGACTAAATCAAAGTTTAAAGTCACCGTTACATGATCCCGAAGAAATCTGTTTCATTAATTTACTACTAAGCTGTTATTTTTAATTAATAACAATGAGTGGTTGTATCGTATTGACGCTGCTGTAAATGTGAGTGCGAGGACTGCTGGAATAGCTTCTCTCTCGCACTCAGCATTTACAGCCCCGCACACGTGAATGGCGCTTATTATTATTACTTAAAAATAACAGCTTAGTAATAAAATAATGACGAAAATTTCTTCAGGATCTTGTAGGGGGGGCTTCAAACTTTGATTTAGTCATATATTGACTTTCATAATAATAACTTTTAACTGAGTTATTAAGCCTTGAAAATCGCCATTTTTCGTTTTTTTCAATTTTAAATTGCTTATAAGTCGAAAACGATCAACTTTAGAGAAAAATTATTAGAGACCTTTTTTGTCCAGAATGGTCCAAAAAATTAAAGAAAAAATTGCTCGGGCCAAAAATATTGATTCTTGCAATTTGATTAAAAAAAAATTGTTAAAAAAAAATTGGCCCACTTTTCACTTGGGCGACTTCTTGAACCTTATTCTGGGATGTCTCACGAATGTGATTATGCAAAAAAATTTCATGGGAATATTTTTCCCTTCGAACCCGCCGTTTTCGCCTTGTCTAGAAATGAAACTGGTAAATACCAGATCTAAATAAGGAAATCTTCATATAATTGGTTTGGAGAATTTTCAAAATGATTGTAACGCTCGGTTTCATAATCAGTTTTTTAAATTTTAAGTAAGTTGGTACCTCTACCTTTATCACAATTCATATATGGGTAAATGTCAACTTTAAAGTGAACTTTACTTAATGTTTACTTTAAGTCGATTATGAAATCGGGCGATTTTGACAGGTAACCGTTAACACAGATTTTACTGTATTTACAGGGCCTAAAAGGAATCTACTGATTTCTATTGATTTTTTGAAAGCAAAACTACTATCCGCTGCAAGATAATTCGGATGGAATTCAGACAAAATATGTACAAAAAGTACATATTTTGTCGGAGTTTCAGCCAAATTATCTTGCAACGGATATAGTACTGAAAGAGTAAGAACTGGCCTGGCAACCCTGTCTAGCAAAGCTGATATAAAGATTAGAGCTTATCAAATCTACTGATAAAACAATGGACATTGGAGAAACCAGCTAATAAAAAACAAATAAACAGGTTGTTAAATAAATCGAAAATTTCCAGCAAAATAAAATATAAAATAATAAGAAAAAAGTAAGGTTATAAAGTAAATTCTTTTTTTGCTCCTGAAGTTGCCGTAAACGTGTCAAGTATCTATAGAACTATACGTAAAGGCCCTGTGGTCGTGAGAGACAACTACCTAGTCGGCCAGAAAACCCATGGGCGTAAATTAGTTTAGCATTATAACGTTTTTAAGTAGTTGCGATTGTTGAAAAAACTTGACTGTGATATGTAGTTGTCACAATAGTAATAACTTAGTTGCCCATATAACTAAAGATATTACTTAACGTTGTAACATCGTAATGTCAGTCGGGTTAGGGGTCGTTGGCCGAAACAACTGAAAATGCTCTCGGGCAACGTTATATACAGTGCATTTGTTTGTACTGACAACCAATGCGTCGAAAAATTGCTACTTGGGTATGTTATTCAAGTGGACAATAAAGGTAAAACACAAACAACTTTTGTTTCTTAATTATTTATTTATACAATAATGTGACATTTTACATAGAAATATGAGTATTTAATTTCGATTAAATATATGTTTACTTGTTGAATTTATCGGCTGCACACAACAGCTGATCGGCCATTAGACCCAACAACAAAACGCGAAATAAAATGTGTATTTTAAAACTGTTGGATAAACAGTACCTACAATCAAAAAAGCTTACCTTTAAAAAGGTACTCGATTATGAAATAACAAAAATATCAAAAAACACGACTGAATATCAGCTTTTTATGGTGACACAAACTAAACACAAACACCAAACACATCACATAACCCGTAACCGACCATATAAAATAAGTGAACGACAACGAACGAACGAACACGAACACAGATTACAGATTCACAGATAGCGCAGGATTTGTCAAAAGTCATGTTCCACCAA
This sequence comes from Diabrotica virgifera virgifera, assembly GCF_917563875.1. NCBI lineage: Eukaryota > Metazoa > Arthropoda > Insecta > Coleoptera > Chrysomelidae > Diabrotica > Diabrotica virgifera. The sequence goes on from NC_065443.1 coordinate 177,787,282, forward strand.
TCACAATGCCGACATCAGCGCCTCTGACTAAACGGAAGGAAAATAAATACGATTACATGTTTTTTATTAGAGTTAGCGGGGCATGGTAATATGTGTTGACAGTTGGAGCGGGTGGTGACGGGAAATGGTCTTTGGTCTTCGGACGTGGATAATCGTGGTTCGAATCCCTTTCGAACTTTAATTTTTTTATTTTTATTTAATCAATATTGCGTTTATTAGATATTTTTACATCTGAAAAATGGACCTAAGTAAATCTAGCAGATAATAAATGTATGTATAGTAAGTTAATATTGGAATACATAATTTGTGAACTGCATAGTAAAATAAAAGTCATTCGTTATTAATATAAATTCGTCCTTATTCGAATGATGTGAATGTTGTTTTGCTTCTACTTTTTTAAAAAATTGTAACAATAGTTTCATAAATAAAAATAATGTCTAATTACTTATAATTGAATCGGTCATTTCAAAAACAGCAAAGTCCACAATTTTCAGAAACTAACTTTTTGAGAGGAATAGACTCCTTTAAGATAAACGTTGTGTGCAAAAACGACACCAGTCCAGTAAAAACATTAGGAACAAAACTACAATATAACTCTGAATTTTGATGTCATCCATTTCATCCATCTTTCGACTATATAGTGAGTTTTCTTTGCTCTTCTGTAAAATTAGGAATATGTGACTCATGTTGTTTTTGAAATGACTGATTCAATTAATAAATCGATGGTACATTATGTTGATATTAATTATTGGTAATTTTTCACGAATATTTTTAACAATTACTTTATACTATTCTACAATTAACTTATTAAAAAAATAACATTGGCTTTTATATTTTTAAAAATCTATAGGTACCTACACAGTTTTTCTTATTTGTTATATATTTCTTTGCATAGATTTACTTTAGAGATGTAATAATATCTAATAAACGCAATATTCATTAAATAAAAAATAAAAAAAAAGTAAAGATTGGTATGGGATTCGAACCAGGATTATCCACGTCCGAAGACAAACGACCAGTTCTCGTCGCCATCCGCTCGAACTGTCAAACCATCTAAAATACTCGACGACAGAGTAGGATAGTGACGTCGTCGATACTCCCCGTGAATTAGAAAGAGACTACCGACCAAATAGGCTCATTTATCTCTGTCGCAACCGTCACCCATTTTAAGATCGTAAGGCGCAATCTAGAGTATTATATATCTATGAGTTAACCAGTTTTTAAGGTTATGCTATTATTATTAGTGTGTTTTGGAAGAAATTAAAAAAAAATTATATAAAAACTCTAATATTTGTATTATTTATTATTTATTTGTATATTTACTTATTTTCCATGATACTATAAATAACATTAACTTTATTTATAGTACCTATGTTATTTTCTATAAAAACTTAATCTTATATAAAATCACAAGTGCTTTGGACCAAATTTGTTAATTTCTTAATAAAAATCACAAGTATGCTGCCAATTGTTCGAGAACATTTACTACAAATTCAAAGAAGACAAGAAAATCTTGCATTGGTTCGTAAACGTGAACAACTCAGACGAAATCAGGAACCATTTGAACTGCCTGAAAAAAGATTTATAGAGTTATTCAGACTCTCTAAGGACTTAGCATCAATACTCATCCAATTTGTAAGCCATCATGTAGCAGAGAGAAAAGTAGCTAGAGGAATAACTGTAGAAAGTATAGTTCTTTGTAGTTTACGTTTTTATGCAACAGGGTCGTATCAAAGGTGTTTGGGAGAAGAGTTTAATTTTGGTATAGCCCAGAGCACTGTTCATAAGTATGTCCATCTAATAACTGATATTTTAAATGAACATTTTGTGCCTCAGAAAATAACATTTCCTATAAGTGAAGAAGAACGGGATGTTTTAAAAAATGATTTTTTAAGGAAATGGGGATTTCCTGGTTGCATTGGGGCCGTTGATGGCACCCATGTAAACCAAGTATTGAAGAACACAATTTCATTAACAGAAAGGGCTATCACTCTTTAAACTGTCAAATTATTTGTGACACTCAATTAAAAATTAGAAGTGTATTTGCAAATTTTGGTGGCAGTACTCATGACAGCTTTATATGGAGGAATTCAACTGTCAATACATATATGAATCAACTGGCAACTAATAATGAAAGATGTTGGTTAGTGGGGGATTCTGGGTATCCTCTTTTGCCTTATCTAATGACTCCATTTCTTGTACCAGCTAACAATGCAGAGAGGCGTTACAATGAAGCTCATGTACAAAGTAGGAACTGCATTGAGAGATGTTTTGGAGTACTTAAAACAAGATTTCGATGTTTGTCAAGAGAACGCACATCAAGATACAAACCAGAGTTTGTTTGCAAATTAGTTAGAGTGTGTGCAACATTACACAATATGTGCATAGAAGGGGACATAGAATTTGTAGAAGAACTGCAAAATCCAGAGGGGGCTATGGAAGATGGCCCAGCGTACCATGCCCATAATATCCTTGCTGGACAACATATGAGAAATCTTATTGTTACTACTTACTTTCAATAAATGTTATTTTAGTGCCTTCATCTTGTTGTTTGAATTTAAATTGGGTAAATTGATTAAAGTACTTGTTGCAGTCTTCTTTGCTATTGATATGTAACTACTCCAAATCAAAATGATTCATTATTTAATTTGAAGCCTTTGCTTGTATACAATATAATAAACTATGGATTTCTTGGGACTAGCCCCTGGGATCCATAGTTTGTCTATAAAGGCTTAATAAAATAAACTTGGAGTGTTAGTATGCCATTTTTTAATTTAGTTTTATTTATTTATGAGCAAGCCCAATTTAAGATAAATAAGAAATTTACAATTTAGAGCAGTGCTATAACAAAAAAATAGTTGACTAGTAAATAAAATGAGTAATAAAACCAGTAAACAAATATTTATTTTATGAACAAACAAAGTATACTACATTTTCTCTGCAATAATTTTTAACGAATCCGCTATAGAACCTAGCTTTTGGTTGATTGACTCCAGTTTTGTGTCCATGTTTTTCAGTATGTCAATTGTTTCCACATATGTATCTTCAACACTCACTTTCCTTTGTTTCACATAACTATGTTCATGTGTTGAAATTTGTCTCTTTTCAACTCTAGGTTTTGTAGATATTGGGTTGATGGGAACACTAGATGTAGAGACAGAGGTAGGAGATGAACATACCCCTTCTTGCCAACTGGTGGATGCACCATCATTTATTTTTACGGATATTGGTAAATGCAATTGTGATTGGGCCAATGTCTGAGGTGGTTCCAACTAAAAAACAGTTAAATAATAAAATTTAAAAAATCATAAAGCTGCTTTAGTAGTTAAGGTCGGTGTGGTGAAAGCCTTCTTAAATCAACCTTAAATTTAGGGAAAGCTTAAATCAGTTAGGAGACTATGAACAAGTTTGTTCCTACAGAAGTTTCCAACTGTGACCGACTGTCAGATGCATGCGCAATAATAATTTCGCCGTTCCAACAAGATTTTCTCTGATTACTAGTCAACAAAGTACACTGTTTCATGAAATATTTAATCAGTTTGAGATTAGTTTCTGACAGTTTGAAAAGTTTCCGAACTTTTTGCAAAATGGTAAACACAGAAGAAATGTTTATATAATAGATTCTAGAATTATTACAGTCTCTGCTATCAAAGTAGTAAAATTTTTGGAATATTGTATATAGAATCCCTTCTCTTAGTAATATTTCCTTATTAAATGTTTTAGTATCACCAACTGAGATTTGTGTTGTAATCTAATAGTCAAAATTATGCAAATATGGGTATCTATGTACTCATTATATACATTTTAAAAAAGTATAAATATTAGATTACAAAATAAGTAATTTCAGTTAAAGAAACCCAAATATAATACAGATTCTAGAGTTACAGTCTCTGCTATCAAAACATTATATGGCCTTGGTAAGACTATACATTTATTATACTCATATTGGTGATCTAATATTTTAGATGTTTTTATTATGTAAATATTTTAAAGTTTTATTATTGAAATAATAAAAAATTTCTTTTTGATGATGTTCAAATGGTTTTTAATCATAGAACAGTGATATTTTCGTGCATTATCAAATATGGAATATGGGTAAAATAGTAAGGTTAAACTTCTCTTGTTCCAGTGTTCCCATATATCAAAGTTTGTCCGACTAGACACCCTTAAGCTATTAACAAATTTGCAGACCTATAACCTTTTTGTTTGATTACAATGTTTGGGATTAGAAAGTAATAAGAAGGTACTTACACCTGCTTCTGCCATATTTAGTCCAATAAAACTACTCCCCAGTAATTTCAAAGCCCTCTCCTCGTAGGAAGTCAATTGTTTTCCACTTGGGGGTCCTCCTCCAGTTCCAGTTTGTTCCCGTTTTATTTCTGCAGCTTTCTTTTTCAATGCCGACTTAAAATCGGTCCAAGTCTGAAAAGCATAATTATTTTAAATGATTTTTGCCATATAAGAATAACTAAATATGTTCCTACCTTTATCCATTTTTCAACGGGTTTATTAGTATACCCCAAACTATTAAGCTGGGTAGCAAGAGATTCCCACTTATTTCTTACTATATGTTTGGCATTGGGACCCGAAGCTCTTCCAGAAACCATTTCAGGGTTAGATTCAAATGCATCTAATAAAATTTCCCACTGTTTTGGGGTTGGTCTGGTTGACATTGTTATTTCAATTTTTAAATCAGCCGTAACAACAATATCGACAATAATTAACCATCTACCGTAAACAACGAAAAAAACGTATGAAAGTAGGGAGTTTTTGTTGCTACGTAACGTACGCATCTCCGTATACGTAAAGCAACTAACGTGTCGTAGAGGAAGAACGTTAAAATAGGTAGTTTTTGTAGCTGCCTTAACGTAACGTAAAGCAAATCGTAAAGTCATTTTTAAATTCCGTTGACATTAAAAAAATAAAACAATGTTCACACAATATACAATTAATATACAAATATAAAAAAAAAGATAAATGAATGATGAAATGGTATGGTTTTAATTGCTTCTATTTAAATATAAAAATATTATTTTTCCTTAGGTTAAAATTTTTTTATTTTTGTTTATACCTACTTTTTAGTTGTAAATTATTGTACCTACATCAGAATTCCAGTATGTAAATAGTTTGGTCATATTTATTTGAAAATTTTACTGAAATTAGGTCATTTGTTTATCTAGTTATTAATTGTGGTGATCACTGTATTTCTTAATTAAATTAATACAAGATTTGTTTGTTTTGATTTATTAATAGACAACTTAAAAACAATAAAATTTGAAATCTATTATGAAGTTCAAATTTCCAATTACAAACACAGAATAATTTTACTCAAATAGACTAAACCAATATAACCTTAAAATGTTTATAAACGGGTAGTACGCTGATGAAATGTTCATTTTGGTAGGTAATCGGGCAAGATCCTCGTGTGCATTCGGTGACTTTCGTCTTGATAGGGATGCGTTCTCACGTACGTAGCAGAACGTTACTTTAGGTAATACGCATCGAGATACGGGAGTTCAACCATTAATGCGCAATCGTATATGTCAAAAAGATGCGTTACGTTTACGTATTTGTGTGCACAAAAACTCCCTAGTATCTTCGGTTGCTTAGATAAACTGAACAGAAGTTAGGTACAATCGAGAAACTCGATTTTCTACTCGATCGGGGTTTGTGAACAACTCAATAGACTCGATAACGAGTTAAGTCGATTTAATCGAGTCGACTTTCGTGATCCGCCTCCAGGACTTGTGTTAAGGGAGAATTTGGACCAATCACGGGTCACAGATTTGCGATTGAGCGACGTGACAGTCGATCGTCAACTTTCGAAAATAGACCTTATAGACCTTAGACAAGGAAAAAAGAGAGGACGGGTAACACTCATTTAAAACACACGTTCCAAAAGTGAAGCCAGTTTTTGGTTTGTTTGTCACCAGAAACATGGCGGTCACGTCAAAAATAACAATGGGTTGCCAGTGGTGGGTGTTCGTTGAAGGTTAAAATTTCATAAAAAATAAATTAAATCATCATCTAAAATTCGTAATAAAAACATATGTATGTATTGAAACATATGTACGTAATATGAGCAACTTAATAAAACATTTACCGTACACAAATTCTTCATTTTAAATACATTTCATGTTTTTATTTTAAATACTCAATGCATAAAAATACCCCAAAGATACGTCGATGATCAAAATCGCTGGTGTCAGTTTGGCTTCACTTTTGGTCAAGGATTACTCGTCCTCTCTCTTTCCTTGTCTAAGTTATAGACCCGTTTATCACAGTAAGCACAGTAAACAAATTTATTTTTATTACTTTGTGTTTACCTCTTTCATTTTTTATTTGTATCCATTTTTATTTTGTTCTGTGCTTTCATTGATCTTTTTAGGTTAATTGGATTTTCATTTTTATCAAAATAGAGTGAACTCTGAAAATGATTTCAAATTCAGAATAGGTAGTGTAATGTTCTAGTCAGTAGATTCCTTCGACAGCGCGTCGGGGCATGTGACATCATCTGTCTCTCTTTAACACATTGATATAACGCTCTCTTTAACACATTGATTTCCCTATGTGGCACCATTGCGGCATAACTAATCTACTAGTAGTGGTCAGAATTTGGTCGTAGCCAGTGTTCCTGTTTTTTTTTACATGGTTCTGGCAGTGCCTGATTTAGAGTATTTGCGGCCCTAGGCCAAATTACGCCGAGCGGCCCTCGATAATTTCACGATTATGTAATTAAAGCATACAGACTTCATAATAATAGTAATAATTAAAACTTTTATTTTAATTTTACTTTTTAAATTTCGTAATACAAAGTATAACATAAATGAATAGAAATGCCTCTAATGTTATATTTGATTACGGACATAAATAGGTTGAAATGTATTCACTAATTAAATAATCTTGGTTTGCAAAATTTGGCTAAACCCCCAAAACAGCTCTAACGACAATTTCTATATTTATAGAAATTTCGAAAAAGAAAATTTATAGAAAGAATGCTGAAGATCTCTTGGACAGATCACGTGGCCAACAACGAGGTGCTGAGAAGAATGGAGACTGAAAGAATACTCCTAAATATTGTACAAAATAGAAAACCGAGATATCTAAACAGAATTCACAGAGGAGAAAGATACAACTTTTTACGACTCATAATGGAAGGAAAAGTGGAAGAAAGAAGAGGTTCAGAAAGAAGAAAATGCTCCTGGCTGAAAAACGTGAGAGACTGGACAGGTATGGACACACATTCGATACTAAGAATTTCTCAAGATAGAGAGCAATTTGCTGTAATTATAGCCAACCTTCAGTAATGGAGAAGGCACCTTAAGAAGAAGATATAAAATATATAATTCAAAATGTTAGCAAACAGCAGTTATTTGTAAAATTATTAATATTGCTAAAATTATTATATTATAAATTAGTATTGTAGTTAATTGTTAAAATTAACCATTTGTTTCATTCGGAGGGAAAAGTACAGATGACAACACCAAAGACCAAAATATCGTTAGAAAGTCTAGGTGTATACGAGATTCCGTGTGGGGATTGTGGAAAGTCGTACATTGGACAGACCAACCGAAAAATCCAGGTAAGACGAGAAGAACACCAAAATGCTATCGAAAGGGGAGAAACCACGTCATCCCTGGCTCAACATGTCGCAAATACAGGACACACAATAAACCTGAACCAAACAACGATGTTAGCTAACATCGAAGTAAAAACAAAACGGGAAATCAGAGAATCGATAGAAATTGAAAGAAATCCCAACGGCTTAAACCAAAGAGATGATGCGCAACGGCTTCCTACAACATGGAAAACGGTACTGAAGAAAAAGACCAAAATAAATCAGGCCGCAACATCCACGCGTAACATCCCGCCGACGACTACCACCTACACCGACCAATAACAAGAGCCCGAGTTCGCGCAGGGCAAGCAGCAGCATCAGGATCAACTACATAAGTGACGGTATCGTGAGTAAGAATTCAGTTTACTTCAAGCAGCAGCGAGAAGCGGAACTACCTGACTTGACAATGGCAAGTGAGATCTTGCCGAAACGTCGTCAAAATAATGGTTTTTCTCAAAACCAAAATTATTCAACGCGGAGTCAAACCCGGAAAACAACAGAAAGCACATATAGCTCCCGCGGAAACTTCAAGTGTAACATATATATATATATATATATATATATATATATATATATATATATATATATATATATATATATATATATATATATAACGGTTAACGGAGAAACGTTATTGAAGAATGTGTAGCGAATAACGTGGCTTTGTAGACAAATCTGTGACACAAAGGGGTGTCTTTTGTCGTTCATCGTCTTTTATGAAGACTTTGAAATTTACATTTTCGCGTCCGCTACGGAAAAGATTTCTTCTGTATATCAGAGAAATCTTTTCGTTTAATTCATATAGATGTCGTACCAAGTGTACTGAAGTCTGGTTATTTTATTATTACCAGAAAGGCCAAAAGCATTTTCTTACACCTCGACCATCCACCTAGATGTTCCTGACGAGAGCTTGACATGAGCTCGAAACACGTCGTGTAGAATATCGGTGGTGGTCGAAGTGAAATAAAATGCAATCGCCGTTTCCTTTCATATCACGGTTTTTCTCCGTTATTGAAGAATGTGTAGCGAATAACGTGGCTTTGTAGACAAATCTGTGACACAAAGAGGTGTCTTTTGTCGTTCATCGTCTTTTATGAAGACTTTGAAATTTACATTTTCGCGTCCGCTACGGAAAAGATTTCTTCTGTATATCAGAGAAATCTTTTCGTTTAATTCATATATATATATATATATATATATATATATATATATATATATATATATATATATATATATACATATATATATATATATATATATATATATATATATATATATATATATATATATAAAACAGATGAAATAGAGAATGTGGAAAAATCCCCTTACGAACAATTCACACATCCACCATTTCGGGTTGGGAAAAATTTTTTGAATAGAATCAAAGATCCAAACACCAGTTCTTAGAAATGTGTTTCGCCCTCTTCAACCTCTCTGGGCTTATCAATAAAGATGAGAGGTTGAATATCTTTAGACACATTCCAATCAAAAAACAACATTCGAGACCTAGACATAGAAGGTGCGTAAATCTACGGCAAGTCCGACAATGACAGTATCAAGTTTTAATTCCCTAATTACTTAAAGTAAGTAAAATATATGTTTAAAAACATGAGATGTAGATTCCACATTCTCTATTTCATCTGTTTGATTTCGTACGAGTGGTCGTCAAACCATTAACCTTGGATCTTTTGATCACTGAGTGTGTTTCAAGGATCTACATCTCATGTTTTTAAACATATATTTTACTTACTTTAAGTAATTAGGGAATTAAAACTTGAGACTGTCATTGTCGGACTTGCCGTAGATTTACGCACCTTCTATGTCTAGGTCTCGAATGTTGTTTTTTGATTGGAATGTGTCTAAAGATATTCAACCTCTCATCTTTATTGATAAGCCCAGAGAGGTTGAAGAGGGCGAAACACATTTCTAAGAACTGGTGTTTGGATCTTTGATTCTATTCAAAAAATTTTTCCCAACCCGAAATGGTGGATGTGTGAATTGTTCGTAAGGGGATTTTTCCACATTCTCTATTTCATCTGTTTGATTTCGTACGAGTGATCGTCAAACCATTAACCTTGGATCTTTTGATCACTGAGTGTGTTTCAAGGATCTACATCTCATGTTTATATATATATATATATATATATATATATATATATATATATATATATATATTGATACATGTATCCATGTGACTTCCAAAGTAGATTCTCGTAATACGTTGTTACTTCATATATACCGTTATGACTTCCGATTTCGGAAGTCACAACGTTTTGCCTATATTTTTACGAATTTGGCTACTAGATGGTATCAGAAGGCTTATATTAAAAATTTCGCTGGAAGTCATATCGTATCTAACATACTCATAAGATCAGATTTTAGTTCGACGGTATATCACCAGCGCTAGTGTCGCTCCCGTGCTACTATACAGGCTATGTACACAACGCGTAGCGTCTTCCGTATACCACACCGCTCGGTGTGACTTCCGTTTTTTGGCAACCCTGTGTAACGGTTTCCAGACATTTATCTGTTGTAGATTCGCGGTCCTAATCGTACTTAGTGTTTTGTGTGCCTTTTGTTTTTAAACATGAATAATAGCAGATCTGCTTTACTTTTAAAGTTAGCCTTAAATGAAGGTACAATAAGTGATTATATATCTCTATAATTATATATTTTCTGTACTTATTTTAATCTATAATATTTACTTACCTATTTACTTATATAAATTCATTTTTCTCGTGTTTTTGTTTACTTCCTTTTTTACAATGAACTTCTAATTTAATCTACACTCACCGGCACGAAAAACGGGCACCCCAAAAAAATGGGTAATTTTTGATGTCTCGTATCTCCCAAACCTGTTGTCCGATTTAAGTAATTTTTTTTAATATGTTATAGCCTTATTCTTTAACAAAATAGCTATGATAATATTGTTGATAGACAGGTAAATTTTCATTGTATACCGGGTGTACCAATCAAACTGGGTTTTTTTTCTCAATTTTCACAACACCCTGTGGAATATTCTAGCCTTTATAAAATATTTAAATCAAAGCCTAACTATAGCTCCAGGTTTTATTAACATTCTGTTTTTTTATTCATTCGCTTACGTTGGATAATAAAAAGTTAAGGACTTTAACAACTAGCCATGTTCTTTATCGATACAGGTGTTTCTAAATATAAGTGCGACAAACTTTAAGGGGTAATTTCTGCATGAAAAAATAATGATCGTTTGGCAAAAGAATTTTATATTTGCAAGCATTTGCGGACATAGCTTTATCAAGTAAACGATCATTATTTTTTCATGCAGAATTACCCCTTAAAGTTTGTCGCACTTATTTAGAAACACCATGTATTGATAAAGAACATGTTTAGTTGTTAAAGTCCCTAACTTTTTTATTATCCAAAATAAGCGAATGAATAACAAACAGAACGTTAAGAAAACCTGGGGCTATAGTTGGGTTTTAATTTCAATATTGTATAAAGGCTAGAATATTCCACAGGGTGTTGTGAAAATTGAAAAAAAAACCAGTTTGATTGGTACGCCCAGTATACAATGATAATTTACCTGTCTAGAAACAATGTTATTACAGCGATATAGTTAAAGAATAAGGCTATAGCACAGGGGTGGGCAAAAGCCGGCCCGCGGGCCGGGTCCGGCCCTTTCGCTTACTTTGTCCGGCCCGTTGAAAAACCCCGCAAGTACCTAATCTTTTTAATCCCTTTTATGTGATTTTGTTGAAATCAACAGTAATAGTTTGCATAGTGTTCACATAAATTATTAAATATATAAATAATAGAGAGTATTATAATTACGAACAGCCTTAGCTAACTATATTTTTAAAAACTGTTTAATTGTAACTATTTACTTTAAATTTCTTTTAAAATATAGGGAAATCCCCGGAGATTCATAATTGTTTATTCGGTATTAATAATCGTATTTAACTCTCAAGGTCTCAAGACAAGCACTCGGTGTTTGGGTATCTATTTCAACCATATCACTGACAGTTTATGATCTAAATACCTCAGCACTTTGGTCCCAATAATATGATTCTTTATTTATTAAATCTGAATTAAGTATGGTTGTTTGGAATACCTACTTCAGTATAAAATTCATTGTTACCGATTTTTGCCGAAGTTTTACAACTACTTCGAAAGACCGTATAAGTTTATTTTGATTTAGCACTGGTCGTATTTCCTATTACTCCTCATATTTCTTTTGATACAGTGTGTGTTATTTTGCAAATATATAATAAATTGAAAAAGTGGAGGACATTTTGTAAGTAAAATTTGAAAACATTGTTTTTATTTTATTGTATTAAAATATTTATTTGTAAGCATTTGCAAAATGATACAATCTAAAAAAAGAAAAGTTGATTTGGAATGCAGAAATTTTAATGAAGCATGGACAGAAAAATACCTTTTTACGAACATTGGTAAGAAAGCAATTTGTTTAGTTTGCCATTAAACCATTGCTGTTTTCAAGGAATATAATTTAAAGAGGCATTTTACATCAAAACATCCAAAATATGCATCGTTTTCTTTAGAAGAACTTAAAAATGCTGCAGACAACTTAGCAAAAAACTTAAATAAACAACAAAATATTTTTAGCAAACAAAGTAACATCGAGAAATCTACCACACAAGCAAGTTATGTTATTGCACACAAAATTGCTAAGTTATGTAAACCTTTTTCTGAAGCAGAATTTGTTAAACAGTGCATGGTAGAAGTGTCGGAGATATGTTGTCCTGAAAAAAAACATATTTTTGAAAATTTAAGCCTGTCAAGGAGAACAATAGTACGACGGATCGAAAATATTTCAGGAAATTTACTCGACCAGCTAAAAACAATAATTGCTGATTTTACATATTGTTCTCTGGCGTTGGAAGAGTCCTGCGATATTACTGACACAAGTCAATTATTAATATTTATTCGGGGCATTAACAAAAAATGTGAAATTCGCGAGGAACTTCTTAGTGTGCATCCAATGAAAGATACAACTACCGGTGAAGACTTCTTTAACGCTGTTGAAGAGTGTTTAGTTAAAGTAAATTTACCTTGGAACAAAATAGTAAGCATCACTACGGATGGCTGTCCTAGTTTAACAGGGAAAAATGTGGGCTTACTAAAACGAATCAGCGACAAAGTAAAACAGTTGCAGCCAGAACAAGACATATTATTTTTACACTGCATTATTCATCAAGAAGTGTTATGTAGAAAAGTTTTAAAATTGAATCACGTCGTTACTGTTGTGACAAAAGTTGTAAATTTTATCCGGGAACGTGCCTTAAATCATCGACAGTTTGTTGAATTTTTGAAAGAAATTGAAAGTGACTTTTACGAAATTCCTTACTACACTGAGGTGAGATGGCTTAGCATCGGTAAAGTTTTGGACAGATTTCAATATTTGCTTGATGAAATAGTATCCTTCTTGTCGATAAAAGAAAAACTACATGATTTTCCTGAATTGCAAAATGAGGCATGGCTAAACGATTTGTCGTTTTCTGTAGATATTGTAAAATATTTAAATGAACTTAATGTAAATTTACAAGGGAAAAACCAGTTCGCTTTCAATATGCACTCAAATGTCAAAGCATTTATGATAAAACTAAACTTATTTGCTGAGAACTTTAATAAAAAAATATTAAACCACTTCCCATCATTACAAACACGACGAGAATTATTGAAAAATTCTGATTTTCTTAAATATAGTTCAGTAACACAAGACCTGCATACTGAATTCCAAAGAAGATTTCAAGATTTCAAAGCTATTGAAAAACCTTTGTCATTAATTAGTCAACCTTTCAATTTCGATGTGCAAGAAGCTCCTGTTGAAATTCAGCTAGAATTAATTGACTTACAGGCAAATAATTTATTAAAAGAAAATGTTCAATCAAACGAATTGAGTGCTTTCTACGGTGCTTTGAATACAGAACATTTTAAACATTTTTTAAACTATGTTCAAAAATACCTAGTTTTATTTGGTTCGACATATATTTGTGAAAGAACTTTTTCGTTGATGGTTTCCACGAAAAATAAATATCGATCACAAATTACTGACGAAAATCTACACTCGGTATTAAGGATTGCTACAGGTGATTTGGATCCCAATTTTGAAGAAATAATATCACATGAACATTCGCGATTTCACGTTTCGCATTAACTATTATAGAAGTTATACTTATAATGAGTATTCTATTAATTTTAACGTTTAATGTTTGTCTTTTTTTTATAATTTTATTTAATATTAGGTATATTTACAAAATATGTATCAATATAAATTAATTTGTATCGTTAAAATATAAATAAATAAGAAAATAAAATCTTTCAATAACTGATTTATTTAATTACCATTAATTTATTATTATTCTTCTAACGCCGACTCCACTAATGATGGTTGGCTAAAACACCATTGCAAATTCGTCTCTATTTTCTGCTTTTCTTAAAAGCGTCTGTGTGTTTAACCCGGTCCAGTCTCAAATGTTTTCAGTCAGAATATTTGTCGTCTACCAGGACCCCTTTTTCCTTCGAACAACTCGTACATATCATTTCTGAGCATGTGCCGTAAATATGCTGTCTGTCTCCTTTTAATGGAGGTCAAAAGTTCTCTGTCTCTTTCCATTTCGTGCAACATCATTTTGTTCGTATATGATCGGTCCACGGTATTTTCTAAATTCTCCCAAAAAGCCACATCTCAAAAGCTTCCGGCTTTCTCATTAAGTCAGCATTAACAATCCAAGCTTCGGCACCATAAAAAAGAATAGAGTGGATATACAACATTTTATCAACTAATATCAGATTTGCAGATTGAGTCTTTGGTGACTCAGAAATGTCCTCATCTTCAAAAAGTCTACCCTCAATTGCTCTATTCTTGATCGAATTTATGATTTCGAATTTAAATCTTCCGTAATCCAGACTCCTAAGTAAGTATTTCATTTTGTCCACTTGCTCAATATCTTCATTTTTTATCTGGTTCTTTTTCTGGATCTTCTTATGATTTAATATAATGACCATTTTTTTTTTCAATTACGTGACATATTTTACTGGGCACAAGTTTTTCGCATGTATTCCCAAGTAGGACAATTTATTATTACCATTTTCTAATTATTAACAGTCAAATTTCTTTGTCCAAATGCTTTAAAATAATACTTATAGTATTTATTTCTTGGGCAGGGAATAAACTACACCAAAAAAATTCGCGTGGGCACAGCGTACATATCCGGTATAGTCCTCCGGCCCGAGAGACATTTTGAAACTTTCATTTTGGCCCGCGCTTAAAAGTAATTGCCCACCCCTGATCTAAGCGGTTTTTTAAAATTTATGGGTTTTGCAATATTTTACCGTCAGCGAACGGACTAATAGTAGAGGATCCGATATAAGGCCGATCTGCATCGATCTATTTAATGGATAACGTGTGCGTGAAGTAACAATGTATTTTAAACGGGATTTACTTTTTCGCACTGTTTTTGACACACTTTCATATAATCAAATATCCTTAACTTTCGCGTTGTCATGGTGATGACATAATGAGCAATAAATTACAAAAAAAAAATTTGACAGTTTTGTGGTTTGAAAGAAATTAGAATGTT
This sequence comes from Diabrotica virgifera virgifera, assembly GCF_917563875.1. NCBI lineage: Eukaryota > Metazoa > Arthropoda > Insecta > Coleoptera > Chrysomelidae > Diabrotica > Diabrotica virgifera. Next base: position 177,802,483 of record NC_065443.1, read on the forward strand.
TAAATAAGTTCTAAAAATTGTAGAATAGGAATGAATTCCAGTGATGAAGAGTTACAGTTTTTTTATTTGTTTATCGTAGATAAAATATTGTATGAAACTGTGCGTGAAGTACTTTTTGCGAACTTAAGCGATGTATAGCACTCGCTTCGTTGTCGCTTGTGCTCTAAACATCACGTGCATTCGTAAAAAGCATACTTCACGAACTGTTTCATAAATAACTATTTTCATATATTAAAAAAAATGTTTCGACCCGGGTAGATATTATTCCAGATTTTCAGATTTCAGCACAGTGTTAGATGGTTGGGGCATATATGGAGAGCAGGTAGCGTAACAACTATAAACTCAATTTTACAATGGAAACCCGGAGTTAGAAGGAGACGCGGAGGAACTAGAATAAATGATTACAGGAAGTAAAGGAAAATTTATATAGGGCAGGAATTAGAGACTAGCAGAAAAAGACAGAGGATAGAAAGAACTGGAGAAGCACAGTCAATAGTATCGAGTAGCAGACTGGGACTAATCTGCTCTAAAAAGATGGACCTAGATAGCTTTTTAGCAGCTCAACCCCACCTGGTGTATTTAGCCATTTAATTTTCTTATTACACATTATTATTGGTACATCAAAAATTAAAAGGACGGTGCCTGTAATAAAATCTAAAATTCAAAATTTAATCAAGAAAAATAATAAATATTAAAATTTCCTATAAGTTCAAATTTATTTATTAAAATTTTTGATATAATTTTCATAAATAAATTACTTACTAATAACACTTTTTTAATTAATTCCAAAAAATCCATTTTGCAGCAATAATAAAATATTAGTATTTGTAAAATAAATATCAATCATATCATAAATAATACAGGTTTACAAAAAAAAACTAAATTTCGGACTATTTGACGAAACCATGTTACAAGGAGGTTTTTGGGGTGGCTGATCACGAATCCGGGGTCCGCTCACCTCTTTCACGCCAGGTAAAGGTCATTTCAAGGTCAAATCAAGATAAATCGACAGTCGCTCTGAGAAAGTATATTAGGGCGTTTTTGGTGTCGCTGATGACGAATCATTAGTCCGCTGACCTCTATCACGTCTAGTTCAAGGTCAAATCAACATAAATCGACACAATCGCTCTGAAAATATAGGGGTTTTGGAGTCACTGATCATGAAAACTGCGGTCCGTTGAGCTCTACCACGTAAGGTAATGGTCATTTCAAGGCCAAATCAGGACAAGTCCACAAAACTGATTTGACCTTGAAATGACCTTTACCTGTCGCGGTTGAGCTCAACGGACCCCAGTTTTGTGATCAGCGACCCCAAAAACCCCCTAATATACTTTTTCAGAGCGATCGTGTCCATTTATCTTGATTTGACCTCGAAATGACCTTGAGCTAGACGTGATAGAGGTCAGCGGACACAAATTCGTCATCAGCGACCACAAAAACCCCCTAATATACTTTTTCAGAGCGACTGTCGGTTTATCTTGATTTGACCTTGAGATTACCATTACCTGACGTGATAGAGGTCAGCAGACCCCGGATTCGTGACCAGCGACCCCAAAAACCCCCTAGTCATATGGTTTCGTCAAATATTCCGAAATGTATTTTTTTTGTAAACCTGTTTAATCAAAAGAATATCAATCTTTTAATTTAAATAGACAACTTTAAAACATAGAACTGCATTCACAACTGTATTCACAGTAAAAGTTTCAAGATCACACATTACGCTTAAAGTAAGAGGTAAATCAGCAGACGAGTCGTTGTGACTTCCAAAATATGACAACACCGCTGGAAGTGACAACGCACCTTGAACTACCCTATATATGGAAGCCATAACGTATGCTGTACGCTTCGGTATATACGTATATATATACAAAATTTATTTTGGTAAATCCTTTCCCCTCAATAGGTAGACCCATTTTATAAGCCCCCCTTTTACCAAATACACAATTTTTAAAAAATAATTCCTAGTAGAAAAGGTGGAAGTCGGACAGCCTCTTCTGTATACCGGAAGTCACAACTTAACGTGCATCAATATATATATATATATATATATATATATATATATATATATATATATATATATATATATATATATATATATATATATATATATACATATATATATATATATATACATATACATATATTATTACATATATACCTTACATATATATATATATATATATATATATATATATATATATATATATGTAATACACAAAAACTACATCATCAGAAAATATTATTAACACTTCGGCTTTAAAAGTAAAAGTCTACTGCATCAAATCTATTGATAAAGCGTGAAAGTTAAGTAACAGTTTTAATTTTACCCAAACCATAAAGTACTATTTCAAAGGCTGCAACAGATGCTAAAAATTTGTATTTTCGAACTTATTCTAACATTATTCTTCTCCTCAAAGACACTAAACAACAGCAAACATCAGATCCTTGATCTTTTTCTAGACGATAAAAGGAAAATATGTTTAAGTAAGCTAAAATAATTCTGGATTTAAAAAAGCATACATTTTAAAGTACACATAATGTAAAATAATAGAATCAATCACTCACAAAGCAATACAAGTGAAGCATCCCCTTTTTTTGGCTGCACTCCTCCGATTATCCACCTATCCATCCTCAATATCTCTTTAGCCTCAATAAGCAATCAAACTATACACCTACAATCAAACTTTTATCCCTTCAGAAAACCCGAAAAGTAGAATTATATGATCTAGTATAATCGAGATTTATCAGCAAAATAGCACTCAAAGGGCTACACTATCATCAATTATGACATAGCAGTAAGACGTCAACCATATATAAACATAAATACGGAAACAATCGCTTTAAAAAAACTATATACCCTGTTCTAACTATTTCAAATCTACTACTAGTGGTCAGGGCCGGATTTACATGTTGAACCCGACTAGGGCTCTCCCCGAGACTGTAATTTTTCCTTGCCGTTGGTGGGAGGGCTGAGTAACTGGTCTTGGTCCCTTATTTTGTGAGGGGAGCACGACCAGCGAAACCAAACACAGTCTCAGCGTCCAGTGCCTGTGCACCGGGTGACCGCCGGACACCGCCACTGGACGCGAAAAGGCGCAGCAACTGAGGCGAACAGTTGCTGCGCCTTCGCCTTCAGCAAATACAGATACAATGCTCCCCAATAAAACAAACCCCCCCTTTTTCTCATCCTCTGAATGAGACCCCCTATCAGAAGAGAGTGGCCGATCACACACCCCACACCGGCCCCCCGTCCCCCTCTCCTCCCCCACACACATCCCACCAAACCACCCCCAAGAGGAGTAAACCTCAAGAAAAAATCCCCAATACTACGGTGGAAGGCATCCGGTGGAAGGCATCGTGCCAAAGGTATGCGAGATGCGAGGTTCAGAGCATCGCGAACGATCCCTTCGGGATACCTGGCGACCCCCCGAAGTATCCAGCCTTGGCGCGGCAAGGGCGCACTGTCGCGTCCGACATATAGGACGTCCCTACTCGTGGGTATTATATGGAACAACCTAACAAAAAAGAACGGAAGACAGAATCAGATGACGAATTTAGGCACTTGAACCAGGATCAGGATAAGGAACGGAAAGAACAGACTACAGAAAATAAAGAAACAAAAGACCAACGGGAAGAGAGAGCGGAAGGAGTATGAGGAAGAATTTTTAAGAAATTCGGAACAGAACAGGATCAAGATAAACAGGTCAATAGACCAAGCTAGACACTCAACATTGATTGAGTTTGAAGAAAAAGACAATGTACAAGAAAAAGAGGACCTCGAACTCGAACAGGAGACGGGCAGTGTCTTGATGGACATACTTTTCGGAAGTGAGGAATTTCAATCGTCCAAAAAAAGGAAGGCGGGTAGCCCGGAGACAATTGGGAGATATAAGAGAGACAAAAGGGACGACCAGGAGGAACCGGAAGAAACGGAGGGGGAAAGGGACCTCAGGAAGCTGAGGGAGGTCCTAGAGATTCTTACCATAAAAGGACCGGTCAATTGTGAAAATAAGTATAGGGTGGTCAATATACTGGCAGAGCTCTATAAAGGGAACAAATCAAGCCTATACTTAGGTAGCCAGACCTCAGCCATAGACTCGGACTCGTCAACCTAGGAGCGGGAAATCAAGGACGCTATGAAGCCAAAGATGGTGGAGATGGCCACGCAGACCGATGCCTGGCACGGTCCTCCCGGGGCAGTTAAGGCGGCGAGCCTAGAGGGAATTAAGACATATGAGGAATTTCAGAGGCACGTCCGCCTCGATTGGCCCGAGAAAATATACAAGAAAGTAGTCATAGACATTGGTAACCCTGTAGAATCGAAGGCCAATGTGAAGGTGGTGGTCACTGAGCCGAACGACCCCGGAATGAACTTCTCAATTCAAAGACTTTACAGAGATAGATACCCTGCACTCGCGACCCTCAAGGGCGCCTATGAGGATATGGAACTAACGTATACGGTAAAAGAAAACGGGGTGAGGGTTTCCACGACGGAACTCATCATAAAAACTAAGAGCCACACCCCAGAACAACTGTGGGACGCCCTGGTGAAGGTTAGGGAGGAAGCCAAAGAGGAAGACTTAGTGGCCCTTCACCACACAAGTTATATGCCTGTTGAGGATTTAAGGAAGATGGCAGAAGCCATCTTCCATAAGACATCAATAAAAAAGATAATAGTACACACAACAGCAACCCTTAGAGAGAGGCCGACCTACGGGTTCATCGTAAAGAAAAAGGAGCCACGTACACACAACTTCTTGAAGGGGTGGAGAAGGCGGTTGGCGGCACAGAGGCTAAGGGCGCAATCCAAAGCCTTAGGAGTACTAAGGACGGTGGCCTTTTAATAACCCTGGACAAGGACCAGGCAGCGGCCTCCGAAATCAAAAAGGCAATCACCCAGAGGGAGAGCGGGCTCACCGCACAATTGGTGGGCTCAGAAAGGCAAGAAGTCATCCACGTTAGAGGGATGACCGCCAACACAAGTGAAGACCAAATCAAAGAGGCCATACGCAGGGAAGTTGGAGCATGGGAACCGTGCTTCACGATAAAACAAATACGCCCCATGAGAGGGGACACGAAGGCCGCCACCTTAGTACTCAGCGTATCGGCCGCGAGGAAGTTACTTGACCTGGGGCATCTAAAAGTCGGCCTCGCCAGGTGCGAGTTAGAAAAAAGACTCGTGGTAAAACGTTGTCAGAAGTGCTGGAGTTTCGCGCACGAAGTAAATAAGGGTAACGGACCGGACCGCACGGGGCATTGCCTGAAGTGCGGCAAACATGGTCACATCATGGAGGGATGCGAGGGGGAGGAACACTGTGTCCTGTGCAAAGAGCCGCATAGGCATGGCAGTGGTAAATGCTCCGCCTTTAGAGAAGCCCTGCAAAAGGCGAGAGCGGCGGAGCGTGGCATGGTGCCCGGGGTTCCTCCTCCGCGTTTCCCCCCCTTACGAAGTAGGACAGAACCAACTAAAAAAGCGCAGGCCCCAGTGACCACCACGGAAAGGGAATGCGGGGACACTGACCTCCAAACCTGCGACGTCGACGGCGCGGTGACCATCCGGGATCCTTCACACACGCCCCCGGGAGAGGAACGGAGGGAAGGGCCCGACTGCTCTGTCCCTTCACCATCCAATGTCCCCCAAGGTCTCTAGGTGTTTTCTCAGTCGGATAGTTCATACGTGAAATATATAAATAATAATATTTAATGAACAACAAAAGTTTAAAGGTGTTACATATTAACGTCGGACGGGCCAAGGCGGCCCACGATCTGGTCCATGCGAAAGCCCTGGACATCGGGGCGGATCTGATAATAGTACCTGAGCCAAACAAAAATATTGCAGGGAGGTTTGGCTGGATATCGGATACGCGTTCCGATGTCGCTATCCATCTTGTCAACAGAAACCTAAGAATCGAAAAAATTACGAGGAAGGAGGGTGTAGTAAAGATCAACTTTGTTGATGTGGCTATTATAGCCTGCTACATCTCTCCAAACGTCAATATGACGGTGTACCTTGACAAGATGGAGAGCATCACGAATATGGCCCTGGCGGAGAAAAATTTCATCATTGCGGGTGACATTAACGCAAAATCCGTCCTATGGGGATCCCCGAGGAACGATAGTAGAGGAGAGGTATGGAGTGAGTGGATCTCCTCTCTCAATGTAATGGTCGTAAATAACGGCAAGCACACCTTTGAGAGGGGCGACTCGCGCACCCATATCGACGTAACAATGGTGAATGACAAGTATTCCAGTAAGGTCACTAAGTGGGATGTGATGGATGAGAATCTATTCACATTCCATAAATACATCTCCTACGAGATCAGTACCGCGGGGACCACCGGTAGCGGCAGAAAGGTTATGGCATTCAATAGGGCGGCCTTTAGGGAGAGGTTGGATGGCTTCTGCGAGGGGGCCACCGACTTCCCTAGCCTTAGAAGTGCCATAATACGCGCGCACAGGGAGAGCACGAATAGCAATCTGGTATCGTATACGGTACCGTATTGGTGGAACGATGACGTTCAGGGTGCCCGTACCCAGTGCCTCAGACTGAGGCGCATCGCACAGAGGGAAAGAACGCCTATGGCGAGAGAATTATACAAGAACACAAAGTAGGACCTTAATAAGATCATAAGGAGGTCCAAGCGAACGTGTTGGACCAATCTGTGCGATGCGCTTGAGGAAGATGTATGGGGTGAGGCCTACAGGTTAGTGATTAAAACCTTGAGAGTTGAAACCCCATACAGACTTACTGACAGGAGGCGGGACATCGCGGGCGTCCTCTTCCCCAGGAAGCCAGAGATGCTGTTCGAGCCCACCATGTGTGAGCTCCCGGAAGCCGTTACTCCCATGGAACTCTCCAGGGCAGTAGACGCGATTAAGACGGGGAGGTCGCCGGGACCTGATCGGGTGCCGCCGGAGGCCGTTAAGATCGCGGTTGCGGCGCAACCAGAATTGTTTAGATCAGTGCTGTCCCGGCTTCTTGTGTCCCAGGCTTTTCCTGACGACCTGAAACGGGCACGCCTCACGTTGATACCCAAACCGGGTAAGAACCCGGAAGAGGCCAGCTCCTACCGACCCATCTGCCTCCTAGATTGCCTAGGCAAACTATATGAAAATATAGTTAAGAACCGCTTGGAAGCGGGATTAGATGCCGCAAACGCCATCTCCGATAGGCAATACGGCTTTAGGAAGGCTAGATCGGCGGTGGACGCTGTCAGGTACGTCACGAGGAGCGTGAAGGACTGCAGGAAAAAATGGGCAGTGCTGGTCATGTTCGATGTTAAGAACGCCTTTAACACTGCGGGATGGGGGCATATCAACACGATGGAGGCCCTCAGACTGCCCACATATCTCACTAATATAATTAAGAGCTATCTGACTGAGAGACACTTAACGGTAAACAAGGGCGAGAACGTGAAACTCTCTGCGGGCGTCCCCCAGGGATCGGTCCTCGGACCGACCCTATGGAATATCTTATACGACGGGTTGCTACGTGTAAATTTCGGTCGCATGTGTAACGCGGTCGCGTACGCCGACGATCTCGCGATCCTTATCACCTACGATTCCTACTGGGAGGTGGTGCATAAGGCTGAGAGGTGTTTTCGTCGCGTGAACGCCTGGATGTCGGGAAAAGATCTGGAGCTTGCAAGCGCTAAGACAGAGGTGGTGATCCTCAAGGCACCGCGAGCGGGGCCTGACCTGGTTTTCCGCTTCGGAGCCAGCGAGGTGAAATCGTCCTCTTGCGCAAGATACCTGGGCATAGACCTCGAACGGGGACTGGGGTTCTCCAAGCACCTCGCAAGGGTGGTAGAGAAGGCCGAGGCGCAAACCGCAGCCCTCCGAAGACTAACACCAAACATCGGAGGGCCTGGTAGCGCCAAACGGAGACTGTACCTACATACCGTATAGTCTACCCTTCTCTACGGGGCCCCGGTCTGGATCGAGGTTCTAAGGCACAAGAAGTATAAGGAAGTCTTGATTAAAGCGCAGAGGAAGCCTCTGTTGAACGTATGCAGTGCATATCGTACTGCATCAACCACGGCCCTACAGGTCATCGCGGGTGCCCCTCCTATACACCTGCTTGCCAGAGAGCGCACAACACTATACGAGTCAGAAAACGGTCACCTACCTGCGGTTAGAGCGGCCGCTAGAGAACGGCTTCTGGCTGACTGGCAAGCGGAATGGGAGGCAGAGACAACCAAGGCACAGTGGACCAAGAGACTGGTCCCGAACATAGGGGCGTGGTACGCTTGTAAGTTCCGGAGAACAAGTTACTTTTTCACGCAGTTCCTGACGGGACACGGCTCTTTCACGGACACGTGAGGGAGGACGCGGAACACTGCGTGTTCCGGTGTGGCGTGTTCGCTCGCGGGCAGACCAGGCTCAGGAATCGTTTCGGAGACGTCGGCCCCGAGAATATAATCAATCTAGCATTGGGTTGCAGGGACGATTTCGAATTCATCATTGATGTAATCACAGGTATAATAAAAGAGAGAGCAGCGCGAGAAAGGGCAGAGCAGGCCGGTTAAAAACAAAAAAAAAATAAATAAATAAATTAAAAAAATAATAAATAAAAAATTCTACGTTTTTTGGTGGTACATTATACTTACTCTACTGAATTTAGGTATGTAGGTATATGCGTAGGTAAGTAGACAAAGGTAGAAAATTGCATCAACTCTTTGAATTTTGGTATAATTAGGTATGCAGGTAAGCAAGGACAAATGTAGGAAAAAAAAAGAAAAAAAATAAATAAAAAAAACTCTACGTTTTTGGCGGTACATTATATTACTCTATTGAATTTAGGTATGTAGGTATATACGTAGATAGGTAAGTAAAGACAAAGGTAGAACGACCCTCCCGTTGAGGGCCGCCCCCCAGTCCCATGAATTGTCCCAATCGTGTTTTCGATCCCACATAGGGATCAAGTACCTCAATTACGGCCCTATCGTTTCCGATAGGAGCCTAGGAAACCCCCTCCTTGTAGGGACAGACACTCCAACTCTCCCCCTACCGCTTCTAGGTAGGGGGGAGGATATAGGCCATGTTCAAGAACACTTTACTTTAGACAGCGCGGAATGTCCCCATGTATCGTTCTCTATAGAACACGTCCAGGGACATTCCGGGTTGGAAGAAGGGGTGGTTTTAGTTGGTAGGCGGCTGGTTATGGGGGGCACGCGGGATGCATTGACTACGTGTGGTTGAAGCATCCTAGCGTGTTCTCCTCTCCTGTCCGAGTCCAACAGTACTAGGGACACCTTCCTTAGTCTGCCATGAGCGTTCCCCTCAGTCCAAAAAAAAAAGGTATTCAAACGTCGAGATTGTTTCCATTATTTCATTTTTGCGACTAAATAACGTTTGGTTTATTTCTTCCATTTTCTTTTGGGTTACTCATGGTCTTCGTTTTCTTTACATTTACCTCCATTTTCAAATTTTGTATTTCTTCCACCCATATATTCATTATGTTAGAAAGTGAATATATTAACATCAATATTTACCTTGAAAACAAGCTTCATAGAATCATTTGGATAAGTTCTTAGAACTCTAAAATTTACTTTATTAACATTTTCATATTCTTTTTGACAATTTTGAGCATCTTCTTGTGTTGTTATATTAGCTCAAATCACTGCATTAAATGCGCCATCCTTTCCATTTATTTCGGAAAAATTAACCACCCTATACTCAAATGAGTCTGGGAGGAAGCTTTAAAAATTTACAAAATATAGGAAGCAAGAAACAAACAGGAAGTAATTTGTTTTTTTATATAAATATTACTATCTGTAAACGTTCCATAACTTTTGATGGAAATAATATGGCTGTTTAAAAATGAATACCATAAACAAGTATAAACGTATAAAATAGTCTCAAAATCCAGGATTACCTAATAACTAAAATATCAATATTTTGCTTTTGTATAACATAAACACACTGCATAAACAAAAACAAACGAGAAAACAGGGTTACCGTTGTTGACGTATTTCTTTTAAATGTCATCAAATATGTCATTGATTTGAATACGACCAATCACAGCCCGTAAAATCCGTCCATAACACAAGTCTAGTGGAAACTAAAATCATGCGAACGGATTTGGTATATTTGGAAAAAGAAGAAGAAGATTTGACAACTGTGAAACAGAAGATTTGACAGTGACAACTGCGAAACAGAAGATTTGACAGTTGACAGTTGCGGAAAAGAAGATTTGGTAGCTGCGAGATTTCAGTTTCTCCAGGACTTGTGTTAAGGGAGAATTTGGACCAATCACGGGTCACAGATTTGCGATTGAGCGACGTGACAGTCGATTGTCAACTTTCGAAAATAGACCTTATAGACCCGTTTATCACAGTAAGCACAGTAAACAAATTTATTTTTATTACTTTGTGTTTACCTCTTTCATTTTGTTATTTTTATCCATTTTTATTTTGTTCTGTGCTTTCATTGATCTTTTTAGGTTAATTGGATTTTCATTTTTATCAAAATAGAGTGAACTCTGAAAATGATTTCAAATTCAGAATAGGTAGTGTAATGTTATATGCAATAATGATAATAATGTTATGTACTATAGACTGCAAAATAAATACACCTTAAATATAAATAAAAGTGTTTTAAATTATCAAAACAAATTTTTAAATAATAAATGAGGTATTTTGTTAGATCTAACTTCCAAAAAGACAAGTTAGGTCCGGTCTTTTCACCTCCGAATAACTATTTATTAGGAAGTTTATCCGGCAGATTACATGTAAATCTGTCAAATAAACCTACGAATAACTTTTATTCGGAGGTGAAAAGACCGGGCCTTACAATCAAAGAAATAAAATAATTAGGATTAATTTCCTAGTATTTATTTTACCTTAATATAACATTTTTCTATGCTTGGAGTCACACAAAAAAAGGGTAAATTAATACTTTTTGATTTTTTATAAATTCTTTATAGAAAAACACCAATATCATTTTGTTCTTATTATGGTATTCCCTACAGTACATAGCATAAATATTTAAGACTTTAAATGAATAATTCTTAATTGCCTTAACTTGTAAAACAATAATTTAAATCTACACGCGCCACATATAATCACACACATTACCCATTAAACCGTTAAAGGTACATACCTACACACATTTAAAAAGTGGCCAAAAAAGCCTAAAATGAAATAAACACGAATGAAATAAATATGATTCTAAATCCTTATTTTACCCAAATTATTTATTATTATATTCTAATAAGTAAAGTGTCAACACAAAATTGATAAAGAATGATATGATGAGCAACAGCAACAGCTGTTCAAGTGTCAGTGTCAAATCGAAAATCTGTGTCTCGTGATTGGTCCAAAATTTCCCATAACACAAGTCCTGGAGAAACTGAAATCTCGCTTGGTAGCTACATAATTTATAAAAATATTATGGAACAATGGCGGATGACTAGTGACGTCTAGCGGATAAAAGTTTAACTATAAGTCGGTAGCTACATAATTTATAAAAATATTATGGAACAATGGCGGATGACTAGTGACTACTAGTGGTGTCTAGCGGATAAAAGTTGAACTATAAGTCAGTAGATTCCTTCGACAGCGCGTCGGGGCATGTGACATCATCTGTCTCTCTCCAACACATTGATATAACGCTCTATTTAACACATTGATTTCCCTATGTGGCACCATTGCGGCATAACTAATCTACTAGTAGTGGTCAGCATTTAATCGTATGATTAAATCGTATGATCAGAATTTGGTCGTAGCCAGTGTTCCTATTTTTTTTTACATGGTTCTGGCAGTGCCTGATTTAGAGTATTTGCGGCCCTAGGCCAAATTACGCCGAGCGGCCCTCGATAATTTCACGATTATGTAATTAAAGCATACAGACTTCATAATAATAGTAATAATTAAAACTTTTATTTTAATTTTACTTTTTAAATTTCGTAATACAAAGTATAACATAAATGAATAGAAATGCCTCTAATGTTATATTTGATTACGGACATAAATAGGTTGAAATGTATTCACTAATTAAATAATCTTGGTTTGCAAAATTTGGCTAAACCCCCAAAACAGCTCTAACGACAATTTCTATATTTATAGAAATTTCGAAAAAGAAAATTTATAGAAAGAATGCTGAAGATCTCTTGGACAGATCACGTGGCCAACAACGAGGTGCTGAGAAGAATGGAGACTGAAAGAATACTCCTAAATATTGTACAAAATAGAAAACCGAGATATCTAAACAGAATTCACAGAGGAGAAAGATACAACTTTTTACGACTCATAATGGAAGGAAAAGTGGAAGAAAGAAGAGGTTCAGAAAGAAGAAAATGCTCCTGGCTGAAAAACGTGAGAGACTGGACAGGTATGGACACACATTCGATACTAAGAATTTCTCAAGATAGAGAGCAATTTGCTGTAATTATAGCCAACCTTCAGTAATGGAGAAGGCACCTTAAGAAGAAGATATAAAATATATAATTCAAAATGTTAGCAAACAGCAGTTATTTGTAAAATTATTAATATTGCTAAAATTATTATATTATAAATTAGTATTGTAGTTAATTGTTAAAATTAACCATTTGTTTCATTCGGAGGGAAAAGTACAGATGACAACACCAAAGACCAAAATATCGTTAGAAAGTCAAGGTGTATACGAGATTCCGTGTGGGGATTGTGGAAAGTCGTACATTGGACAGACCAACCGAAAAATCCAGGTAAGACGAGAAGAACACCAAAATGCTATCGAAAGGGGAGAAACCACGTCATCCCTGGCTCAACATGTCGCAAATACAGGACACACAATAAACCTGAACCAAACAACGATGTTAGCTAACATCGAAGTAAAAAGAAAACGGGAAATCAGAGAATCGATAGAAATTGAAAGAAATCCCAACGGCTTAAACCAAAGAGATGATGCGCAACGGCTTCCTACAACATGGAAAACGGTACTGAAGAAAAAGACCAAAATAAATCAGGCCGCAACATCCACGCGTAACATCCCGCCGACGACTACCACCTACACCGGACCAATAACAAGAGTCCGAGTTCGCGCAGGGCAAGCAGCAGCATCAGGATCAACTACATAAGTGACGGTATCGTGAGTAAGAATTCAGTTTACTTCAAGCAGCAGCGAGAAGCGGAACTACCTGACTTGACAATGGCAAGTGAGATCTTGCCGAAACGTCGTCAAAATGGTTTTTCTCAAAACCAAAATTATTCAACGCGGAGTCAAACCCGGAAAACAACAGAAAGCACATATAGCTCCCGCGGAAACTTCAAGTGTAACATATATATATATATATATATATATATATATATATATATATATATATATATATGAGTTAGTTAGAAGCAACCTACCTTGCTCGTTTCGGTAGGTTTCGGAAGCTCGTTTCTGAGAGCTTGGCTGATGAGCTGTAGACAGCGAAAACGTTCCCAAGATGGCAGCACAGACGAAGGTAGAATATTTATTTCCCGTATATTTTACATATTATTTTCATACTTTTTAAAAAGTAGAAAGTTGCGATTATTTCCTGCTTGTTTGACGCCGTAGGTATTTTTCAATAAATACCAGGTGACATCTCGTGGCCTCAAAGTAGAGGCACAGATCGGTTTCGTACCGAAACGAGCAAGGTAGGTTGCTTCTAACTAACTCAGATTGCGCTAGTCCCATAAGGACTGCATGGCTGTCTTACGGCCTCGGGTATACGGAGGAAATATTCTACATCTTCGTCTGTTCTGAGAGCTTGGCTGATGAGCTGTAGACAGCGAAAACGTTCCCAAGATGGCAGCACAGACGAAGGTAGAATATTTATTTCCCGTATAATATTTTACATATTATTTTCATACTTTTTAAAAAGTAGAAAGTTGCGATTATTTCCTGCTTGTTTGACGCCGTAGGTATTTTTCAATAAATACCAGGTGACATCTCGTGGCCTCAAAGTAGAGGCACAGATCGGTTTCGTACCGAAACGAGCAAGGTAGGTTGCTTCTAACTAACTCAGATTGCGCTAGTCCCATAAGGACTGCATGGCTGTCTTACGGCCTCGGATATACGGAGGAAATATTCTACATCTTCGTCTGTTCTGAGAGCTTGGCTGATGAGCTGTAGACAGCGAAAACGTTCCCAAGATGGCAGCACAGACGAAGGTAGAATATTTATTTCCCGTATAATATTTTACATATATATATATATATATATATATATATATATATATATATATATATATACATATATATATATATATATATATATATATATTATATATATATATATATATATATATATATACATATATATATATATATTGATAAGGGGTACCCTGTCGCCTCAGAAACGGTGAATCGGTAGACGTTGTCGCCTCATATATGACGTTGTCGCCTCACTTTGGTGAGGCGACAACGTTTTGGGCTGAAAATTTCAGGACAGCTTCCCAACCACCTTATGAGTCGATGTGCAAAAAATAGTTTTGAGGTGACAACGTACCCCTTTTCACTATTTTTTGGTTTGTTAGTTCGGCAGTATATTACTGGCGCTAGTATCGGCATTGCAGCAGTGACTGGCTGTATGTTATCGCCTCAGCATATAAATTCTACTTTTTGGTTAACAACCGGTACCTTGTCGCCTCAGATTTTGGCAACGTCGCTTTCAGTTTGCATTGGGTATTATGTCGTGAAATATAAAAATATGCGCCGTCGGTACCGTAACAAGGCAGCTAAAAAGTTTATGATATAAGTTGCAGCTTACGATTTAAAATTGTTGCCTTATACAGGGTGTCCAGAAACTCTACCGACAAACGAAAAAAGGAGATTCCTCAGATAATTTTAAGATAATTTAACCCAATTCACTTAGTCCGAAAATGCTTCCTAAGGGAGCTAGAGCTCTTTGAAGATGGCGTCTTGTAATTAGTTTTTCTTAAATACCGCCAGAACGCTTCTATTTAGAAAAACGAAAATTATTACGCATATTTATCATCCAGATATAAATCGATTCCATTCATTGTGAATTCCCAGTACCGGTCATAGCCGCCAGTTTTGGGTACGGCAACGGTTATTTGTTATTTTATCCCATACCTTTTTTATATTTAATTTTTAAGCATTTTTGACTATGGATTATTAAATTGTGAATTATTCTAGTACTAAAAGGTACCCTTGCTTTAAGTCCATAGAATATACCATTTTCTAGAAAAATCGATTTGAAAATTATTCGTTTCTTGAATTAAAAAAGAATTAAAAAAAAACTATATAGAAAACAAAAACTGGTACGTTTGTTTTTATTCCAGAGTTAAATCGGTTTCATTAATTGCAAATTTTTAGTACCGGTCATATGCGTCCGTTTTGGGTAGGTCAACGGTTATTTTATCGCATAACTTTTTGTCTTTAATTCTTAAGCATTTTTGACGCTAGATTATTAAATTATGAAGTATTCTGGTACTAAAAGTTACTCTTGCTTCAAGTTGGTAAAATACACCGTTTTTTTAAATTCTTTTCAAATTCAAAAAACGAAAAGTTTTCAAATAAATTTTTCTAGAAATCGATGTGTATTACCGACTTAAAGCAAGAGTACCTTTTAATTCTAGAATACCTCACAATTTAAAAATCCAGAGTCAAAAATACTTAAACGCTAAAGACAGAAAAGTTATGCTATAAAATAACCGTTGCCCTACCCAAAATAGACGCCTATGACCGGTACTTAAAATTTACAATGGATGGAATCGATTTATCCCTGGAAGATGAATAGGCTTACCAAATTTCGTTTTTCTGAATAGAAGCGTTCTGGAGGTATTTAAGAAAAACTAATTACTAGATGCCACCTTCCAAGAGCTCTAGCTCCCTTAGGAAGCATTTTCGGACTAGGTGAATTGGGTTAAATTGTCTTAGGAAAATATCTGAGAAATCGCCTGTCTTTGTTTGTAGGTAGAGTTTCTGGACACCCTATATAAACAAATTCTATAAGAGAGAGAGCATGCCGGAATAAAAATATTTTAGCTGGTCGCATAGGAATTAATAAAAATTACAAACAGAATATTAGTAATCATGGAGCGTATGTAATACTTAAGTAGTTATTATAATATGGAACTGAACAAATCTATGCCCAAAGGATCATGAAGACGAAGGGATAGGAAAATTCTAACCAATTATTAATTTAATCCTAAAAATAAAAAAATCATTATATTATGTGACTTTATTACAAAAGTAAGAACATAAATGATTTTTTCTGTAACCGCAGTAGGAAAAAAAAATAACAGTTATGACAGAGGATAAACACTGATATACTATCGAAATTACAGAAAGTTGAAAAACACAAAAATGAACCTGAAAGGCTTAACTCAAATAAAAATAAACTAAAACCAAAATAAATATCTTTATGTGAGTGACATGCAAAGTGCATGGGAGTGAACAGTTTCAAAAATATCAAAAATGAAACAACAAAACACTATCCAACATCAGAAGTTTACTACTTCTGCTCTGAAAGAAAAACCCGTATTCTGACATTAAAATGTTTGAATAGAAATGACAACAGTAATATTTCAAGCAAAAAAATATAGGACGATAAAATGAGAAACTAACAAAAATAAATTGACAAGACATCCAAAAAAACGTTGTCCCCAAATTAAATGTTAAGCGGCGTCCTCATTGAGTCGACGTTGTAGATCGACTGTGTTTATCGACACTCTCGACTGAGTGTGTACGCGGCAATCGACTTTGTCGATCGATAAAAGATGTCGATCGACGTGTCGACTGATTTTCCATGCTCTGTCGGTAAAATCAAAGGGTAGTCGAGTCGAATCCGAAGTGTGGACGTACATTCAACCTTCGACCTTCGACATTTAAAAATACAGTAAAAATAATTCAGCGTGCGGCGTAGTCTGCCTCATCTAAAGTCTCGTGTTTTGTACTTGTCGGCAAAATGGAATGGGAAAAGAAAAAGTGATTGCATTTATTGAAGCTTACAAATTAAAAACAAATGTGTACACTAGAAGCAAATATTATATGGACCGAAACATGAGACACGATGCTTTGATGGAAATTGCCAGTGAATTTAATATAGAAAAGCAGGTGATAGAATCTTCTTTTACGCGATGATTTACGTTTTTAGTTGTGATAATAACAAATGCGGCACAAACAATAATGGCGTCATCTTCGTCACACATTTTCGTTTCGACTGTCGACAAATATTCTGCCTACCTAGTGTGAACATCGAAGCTTTTTCGATTTGTCGGTCGACAGTGTCGATAGACAGAGTCGATTGACAATGTCAACTCAATGAGGACGCCGCTTTAAGGAACAAGAGTCTTCGACAAAACGAAAGATGTATAGCATTTACATTTACGTTAATTTTGGTAATTCTTACTTAAAAAACCATAAGAGAGGGTATAAACTATGCATGTAGTGGAAGAATGCGAACCCTCTCTATATTTCTTATTAAGTATAGAACGATGGTAAATAATAATACGATTGCTTTAAAGCATATTTTAAGACCCAAAAATTTTGATGATCTCAACTGTTCCAAGAGTTTTATATGTCAAAAATGAATAACCATTTTCAATTTCGTTGCAACGCGAAACTACATGGCGCATCATATTCTAGTCCAATCAGAGAGCGCTGCAAGCGCCTCTACAGGTTTCGAAACTTATTAGTCTCTCATCAGGAGGCGGATATACTGCTCTCTCTGACCCAACTAGGACAAACCCCGGCGTGAAGTCACGAATTGCAACGAACGAAATGGCAGGGATGCTCTAGCGGCAACTGCTAGCAAAAGACTAAGTTTTCAACCTAATAGCACATAAAACAACACCAAAAATGTTGCTCCACATCCTACCAGATTGAAAACAATGGGAACCTTCTCTGGTTACACCTTTGAGGCTTCTAAAATTTCCAAGCCGTAACGGATGCTGAGACTAAGGAAGATGAGGGAATTTTATAATTCAGTCTCATCTGCTCAGCGCGGTAAAGTTCCAACGAGAATGGTTTCCTTCGTACTCCAATCAGAGTAAACATGTAAATCAAAAATGAATAACCATTTTCAATTTCGTTGCAACACGAAACTACTTAGTCTTTAGTTTTATATGTATATAATAGTTTTAAAAAGCCCTTCACTTCTCCTACTCGTATTATCGCGTTGCACTTGGGTACGTATCTAAAACTATGTTGCTATGAACACCTCCATTTAATACTAAAAGGATCAGCTGATTTTACGTGTTCAACAGAAAGACAAATACAGGAATTGCCCAAGGGCTATAAATACATAATTTGAAAACGTTGCTGACAAATCGTTGGAGTTTGGAAATTGCTTCTCTCGCTAACAAAGATATTCAAGAACAAAAATTGCCAAAGCTAGTACCACTTGTACGTGATATTAAAATATTCTGAGAAGAAAGTATTAAAATTGGTGTGAGGTGTCAGAAGACGTTTGAGAGCAATACTGATAATTTTGAAACATAAAAATTTAGTTAACTATGTTCTAGCATTAGCCATTATTTTTAACAGAAGACGAATAGGTAATGTTAAGTATTTAAAAATTCAGCACTAGTAACGAAAGATAAACGGACTTCAGTGATTTTGAAAATGTTTTAACTGAAGGAGAAAAGGCACTTACGAGAGGACAAAAAATTCCAGTGTGTTCTAAATTACGCAAAAATATTGCAACAGTAGCACAAATTTTAAGTATGTCCAAAAATTAAACTAAAGAATTTGTCAAGTTTATGGGGCATGACGAAAAAATGCATGATGAATGACATGAATTACATGCTGACATTTATCAAACCGTAAAATTGTCAAAATTTTTAATAGTAATGGAAAGGGATTCTCTTCCTTTAGAATATAAAGGAAAATCGCTTGAAGAACTAGATTTTCACCACGATTTAGAAATGCGGAAGAAAATAAAAAAAGCAATCTTCAAAATACGAATATTAATTTTCCAAATATTGCAGGTATGCACGAAGTTAAAAAAAGTAAAGCGTTGGTTGCAAAAGATAACGTTCTGGCTCAAACAAGTAAATAATTTAAAACGGACAGTGACGATAAGTACTATGCAAATAAAAAACTACTCAAAGCATCAAAAAACTAAGCAAGGGAACATTCCGAATGAGATTCATATGAGATTCATATGTGCCTTATTCATGTGTGTCAACACTTTTCAAATTATATTCAATATGGCGTATATCCATCTAGATAAAAAGGTGAATTCCAATATTATAAAATCAAAAATTCAACATCTTATAAAAATAAAATATTTATATCATATGTAAGCTTTTTATATGATGCTTAAGTGAAAATATAGAAATATTTTATTTTACTTTTTGTTGCTATTTTTATAATTTTTTTTTTATTCTTAGATATAATAAACATCTAACCAACGCCTCAATTAAAGGGTTTGACATTTAAGCAAAACATAATGAAATCATTTTTGTAGAAGAAAAAAATTAAATAGGTACCTAAAAACCTACCTTTGAGTTTTTCTCAAAATTTTTTGAGATTAGGATAAAAAGACCACTACACAAATTGTAGATTTTTTTATCGCCCGCAGCTTTTGCGTTGAATTTTTTAAACGATGCAATGTTTAGCCAGAAATTTCAGAAAACCATTTTCGCCCTTAAAACCACCCCACCTTCACCACCTTATGGATTATTTTCGTACACTTTGCTGTAAGAATACGTTTTGTTGGAACATTTTTACAGCTATGTATACTAGTTCACTGGTTTTTAATTAAAATTTTTAAATAAACCGTTGACACTTTTTTCTGTGAGATAGGTAATAATATGTTTACTGCAAATAATAAATTATATCGTAAAGAGCCTTTATAATTTTACTGTATAAGAGCAATAATTCACACAAAATAATTTGGCTTAGCTTAATTTATTGCAAAGTACTAGCTTTGAAATATCTACTAATAAAAAATTTTTAAACATATAATCCAAACAAGCCATGTTCATATCTTAAGCTTATTTAACCTTCCGATGACCAACCTTTTTCTGTTACACGGATGACCAAGGGGGGGGGGGGAAATGACCCCAGGTCAAAAATGACAATTAACAAAAAAATAAAGTTTTTTTTTCTTTAGTTTTTTTTGGCATGGACTTTATGTCTTTCAGCCAGTCACAACATGAGTATTAGTGTCATGTGTAGTGTGTATGTTGAGTAAGTGTCTTGTTACTTTGCAAAGTCGACGTCACTAGCGTAAAACTACTTGTAATTACACATAATAGACGCCATTTTACTAAACATCAACTTCAGAATATATTTTTTATTCGTAAAATATAGGGAATTTTTTTTATTTCAAAATATGAGGATATCTAGAATGATATTAAAGTCAAATAAAAAAATAATGAGTTAAAAATTGAAAATACTTTTGAATTTATTAAAGAAAAACATACGCTGGGGTCACAATTTCCCCCGCTTGGTCATCCGAAGGTTAAAATATCAAAAATAACCATCCTTTATTTTTAATGTAAACAACAATGGAACATGTGAACAAATTCCCACTATTTCTTTACCTATATCCGTAATAAATACCTATACTACCTCTCGCTGTGCACCAAAGTTCGACCCACTCAATCCTTTATTCATTTTCGAATATTTGGCAACGCCGTCTGAGGCAACAACGTACCGGCTTTCATTCTTAGTCATATATAGTTGTGAGGCGACAGCGCATTGGATTTAATCGTATTTATATTTAAAATTTATATATAAAAAAAACATTTAAAATCGTTTCCCCTCTTTAGAGATTCTTAATTAGAAAGTTCCCCTCATTGTATATATGCATATATTTTTTGAAAAATAGAACTACAAAAGGGTGAGGCGAGGTCGTCATAGTTTTCACCGCGAGGCGACAACGTACCTTTTATCGATATATATATATAATCCCCGTAAGGGGATTTTTCCGCATTCTCTATTTCATTTGTTTATATATATATATATATATATATATATATATATATATATATATATATATATATATATATATATATATATATATATATATATATATATATATATATATATATATATATATATATATATATATATGTATATATATATATATATATATATATATACATCCTACTATCAATTTGGCATCGATACATTATGCATTTACCATCGATTTGGCATCGTCTTGCAAAGTGGCATCTGTATATCGATGCCACTTTACACTACCTTAATAACTTTATTCCTGTACTTGCTACCAGAAGTCTAATCAGCTCGGTAGTTAGAGATTTGATTCCTTGATGTTACTTTAATATATCAGCTTTCCTTGTTTACCTCTTACTAAGTTATATAAGTTTATTCCATAAAATGTTTGAGTCCAAAATGATCGTACAGTGAAAATATTATATACATTTAGTTCAGTGTTTTACCGTTTTGTCGCTGCCGTTATATACATGAAAACGTATATCCCACTTTCATTATCAATCATTTTGGCATCAGAAATTTGGCATCACTGTTGAATACAATATTATTCACAACGAAAAATAGACAATTTGAGAATGTATATATTATTTTCATAAAGGAATCAGTCTGGCATCATGTTTTATTGTTTTCACCCAATTTTGAAAAAATGTGAAAACTTTGTATTATCCACGTCCGTCTGTCCGTCTGTCTGTAACCACAACTCCTCCGTCAATATACCAGCTAGAATGACAAATGAGGTATCAAATGAAAGCTGATAATCCAAGGATGGTACTAAAGGTGAGATATTTGACCTTGGCGGTCTGTCCGTCGGTCTTTACGACCGCGAATATAACTCCTCCATCATTATACCAGGTAGAATGACAAATGAGGTGTCAAATGAAAGCATATAATCCAAGGATGGTACTAACGGTGAGATATTTGACCTAGGCTGTCTTTCCGTCGGTCCCTCCGACCGCAAATATAACTCCTCCGTCATTATACCAGGTAGAATGACAAATGAGGTGTCAAAAGAAAGCTTATAATACAAGGATGGTACTAAAGGTGAGATATTTGACTTAGGCGGTCTGTGACTCGGTCCCTCCGACCGCGAATATAACTTATCCGTCATTATACCAGGTAGAATGACAAATGAGGTGTCAAATGAAAGCTGATAATCCTAGGATGGTACTAAAGGTGAGATATTTGACCTAGGCTGTCTTTCCGTCGGTCCCTCCGACCGCGAATATAACTCCTCCGTCATTATACCAGGTAGAATGACAAATGAGGTGTCAAAAGAAAGCTTATAATACAAGGATGGTACTAAAGGTGAGATATTTAACTTAGGCGATCTGTGCGCCGGTCCCTCCGACCGCCAATATAACTCCTCCATCATTATACCAGGTAGAATGACAAATGAGGTGTCAAATGAAAGCTTATATTCCAAGGATGGTAATAAAGGTGAGATATTTGACCTAGGCTGTCTTTCCGACGGTCCGTACGACCGGGAATATAACTCCTCCGTCATTGTACCATGTAGAATGAGAAATGAGGTGTCAAATGAAGGCTGATATTCCAAGGATGGTACTAAAGGTGAGATATTTGACCTACATGGTCTGTCCGTCGGTCCGTCCGACCGCGAGTATAACTCCTCAATCATTATACCAGGTAGAATGATAAATGAGGTGTCAAATGAAAGCTTATAATCCAAGGATGGTACTAAAGGTGAGATATTTGGCCTAGGCAATCTTTCTGTCGGTCCGTACGACCGCGAATATAACTTCTCCGTCATTATACCAGGTAGAATGACAAATGAGGTGTCAAATGAAATCTTATATTCCAAGGATGGTACTAAAGGTGAGATATTTGACCCAGGCTGTCTTTCCGTCGGTCCGTACGACCGCGCATATAACCCCTCCGTCGTTATACCAGGTAGAATGACAAATGAGGTGTCAAATGAAAGCTGATAATCCAATGATAGTACTACAGGTGAGCGATTTGACCTAGGCTGTCTTTCCGCCGGTCCGTACGACCGCGACTATAACTTCTGCGTCTTTATACCAAGTAGAAAGCTGATAATCCAATGATGGTACTACAGGTGAGCGATTTGACCTAAGCTGTCTTTCCGCCGGTCCGTACGACCGCGACTATAACTTCTGCGTCTTTATACCAAGTAGAATGATAAATAAGGTGTCAAATGAAAGCTTATAATCCAAGGATGGTACTAAAAGTGAGATATTTGGCCTAGACAATCTTTCTGTCGGTCCGTACGACCGCGAATATAACTTCTCCGTCATTATACCAGGTAGAATGACAAATAAGGTGTCAAATGTAAGCTGGTAATACAAGGATGGTACTAAAGGTGAGATATTTGACCTAGGCGGTCTGTCGGTGGGTCCGTCCGACCGCGAATGTAACTCCTCTATCATTATACCAGCTATAATAATAAATGAGGTGTCAAATGAAAGCTTATAATCCAAGGATGGTACTAAAGGTGAGATATTTGAGCTGGATACTCTTTCTGTCGGTCCGTACGACCGCCAATATAACTCCTCCGCCATTATACCGGGTAGAATGACAAATGAGGTGTCAAATAAAAGCTTGTGGGTGAAAACCTAGGACTTACGAAGTCCAATTTAAAAATAGGGCATATCAGAGATATGCCTTAGACATCATAGAAGACAATGACACAGAAAAATCAAACAAGCAATATGTCAAAAGGGCCTTAGTTATGTATCTTCGGTCCTGTTGGTCCAATCGTGATGTATAGCACCTCAAATGATAGGATTTGACAAACAGAATACAATGAGAGAAAAATCAAATACAACCTCATGTCAAAAGGGCCTTAGTCGCGTATCTTCGGTCCTATAAGACCAATCGTGACGTACGGCATCTCAAATAATAGGACTTGACAAATAAAATACAATGACACAGAAAAATCAAATACAGCAACAAGTCAAAAGGGCCCTAGTTATGTATATCTAGTCCTATTGGTCCAATTGTGACGTACAGCAGCTCAAATGGTAGGGTTTAATGAACATAATACAATGACACAGAAAAATCAAATACAGCAATATGTCAAAAGGGCCTTATTTACGTATCTTCGCTCCTATTGGTCCAAACGTGGCGTACAGCACCTAAAATAACTGGATTTGACTAATATAATACAATGACGTATGAAAATCAATTACAGCATCATGTCAAAAGGGCCTTAGTCTTGTATCTACGGTTCTATTGGTTCAATCGTGACGTACAGCGTCTGAAATGATGGGATTTAACTGGCAGAATAAGATGGTGTAGACAAATGAAAATGACGGCATGTAATAACACTTTAAAATTGTAGAAATAAAATGGATTAACACACATGGTATGACATATTAGGTGAGAGTATTTAACAAATAGAATACGATTACATACGTCCAGTTTTTGACAAGCAACTTCTCTACATATGATAAACGCGAAAGGGCCCCAACGTTCACTGCTCGACATAGGCCTCCCGTTCACTGCATATACCCACTGCTTTCTGACGCTGTGACTTGAGAGGATAGGATTTAACGAATAGAACGACAAAGAAGACTAAACAAGGCAGCTCACGGGAAAAACACAACTGTCCGTTTTATACTCTACAGGGAAGCATCAAATATTCAACGTAAGAATATATTAGAGTATAACGGTATGATAAATCTTTTTCTTCTTTTTTTCATTTAGTGCATTCCGTACGTTTTTTAAACATAATCAGGAGAAGTTGTTGAATTTCTGAAGTCTATAAAAGAATTTCTTAACAAACCTTTTTTTAATTGTGTTATGGATTATTTTTAAGAATGTGTTTAAAAGGCAGTTCGCAGGCTTATTGTTCAATGGTCTTATCACTTTCAAGCGCCTGTCTTTTTTGTAGGACTATTAATTGTTACTTGTGATTTCAACCATTCTAGCGGGGCAATGCCTTTTCTATAACTGAAATGAATATTGTTATCCATTTAATTTTTTTCCTCAATTAATTGAATGCCTCCTACTGGTGTTTGGTCTAAGCTTACCGCTTTTCCCCATTTAAGCTAAACTGCTCGTCAAAAGTTAGGGATATAGAAAATTATGCTCATTTTCATAGCTAATTTTTTCGAGAACAGATTAACGGATTCCACTATTTTTTTTTTAATATTTTAGATTTTTCTTTAGTATTTACACAGTTGTGCAAAGGTTTACACAAACTTCTTTTTTGTACTTATACCGAGTGGTAGGTATAAGTACAGAAAAGAAGTTTGAGTAAACCTCTTGATAGGTATTAGTTACGTATCTTCACTCCCATTGGTCCCAACGTGTCGTACGGCGGCTCAAATCATTGGAATCAGCCAAAGAATACAATGACTAGGGAGCGGATTTATATGCGATCAATTTTGATGAAATATTCGCATATATATGCGGTAAAAAATTACGAAATATGCGCAAGATATGCACAAAAATTCAAAAAATGCGCATTTCGGGAAACCACAAATTTTCTGTCTTATTTAGTAATCTTATTTATTATTTTTCAAATAAAATCATTTTTTATATATGCAATTTATTCACAGTTTTTACAAAAACTGCTACCAATAGTTACCTATTTAAAATAAAACAACAATATCACTATAAATATATCTTCGATTATAATTCACTACAATGTGTTTTTCCAAATTCTTTACGAGGAAACATATTCTTTGATCAGACAAAATATTTTTATAACTTGAAAAACTCCTTTCAACATCGATAATTGGTGCGTATTTAAAATAACTTGTTAATTTCCGTTAGAAAATCGTAAAACTTTGGCTAAAGGTGTAAATTCTCTTAACAATAGAGGATTTAAAAAATCACCAGAATTATAGGTAGGTACCTACCCTAATAGCACAAGGACGTCCAATGGACGTCCTTCACGGACTTTAGGGACGTCCATTGGACGTCCGTTTTCGTCCGAGGAACGTCCTTTATACGTCCTATTTTGGTCCAAATGTCGCGCTACCGAACGTCCATTGGACGTCCATCTAATGTCCGAGGGGACATATATTGGATCTTAATCGGACGTAAATTGGACCTTAATCGGACGTCCTAGGGGACGTAAATTGGACCCTAATCGGACGTAAATTGGACCTTAATCGGACGTAAATTGAACCTTAATCGGACGTAAATTGGACCTTAATCGGACGTAAATTGAACCTTAATCGGACGTAAATTGGACTTTAATCGGACGTAAATTGGACCTTAATCGGACGTAAATGGGACCTTAATTGGACGTAAATTGGACCTTAATCGGAGTAAATTGGATCTTAATCGGACGTCTTAGGGGACGTGAATTGGACCTTAACAGGACGTCCAATTTTGGTCCAAATTCCACGTTGCCAAACGCCCAATGGAGGTCCACCTAACGTCCGAAGGGACGTTCGGTGGACGTCAATTGGGCCTTCATAGGACGTCCCAGTTTGGTCCAATGTATTGCTGCCGATCATCCATCTAACGTCCTGGGAGGACGTTCGGTGGACGTCTAGAGACGATATTTATACCTGTGGAGAATGTATTGTGGGAAATAAAAAATATATTTTTTAAGGAACTTATATTACATCTTATATTAATTTACAATTATTGGATATTAGATTATTTACATTAAATTATAATTACATTTCTCCAAGAAATTAACGCACCACCTTAAAAATGGGCCATTTTTGATGTCTCGAATTTCCTAAAGCCATTGTCCCATCTAAGTGATTTTTTTAATAATATTATAGCCTAGGCTATATGGGCTACCTCCATAAGCTTGTCATGCACGGGGAGCTATACTGTAATAATATTATATCACATCGCTGAGGGAACTCTACATTACATATACTTTTCGAATCAAAACTTTTATTCTCTTAATATTATTACTTAAAAAATATATACTACATTCGTCTCGCTAAACTCGAAAAATAACTTATAAACCATAAAAATCTCCAAAAATATAAATGACATAAATGAGAATTGGCACAATTATTATTATGGTTTTAAGTTGATTTTTCGGATTTAACTACAATATTATGCAAAAAATTATGTTATATCGCAGATTTAAAATGGGTTTATCTCGAAAACAGTTATATTAAGTTTAGCGAGATGATTGTAGTACACTTTTTTTAAGTAAAAATATTAAGAGAATAAAAGTAGACTGGTACGCAGTCTGATTTTTGCATAAGAGTTTAATGAAATGGTAACAAATCAATTGGAAGTTCTGTCCGACAAAATACATGGAACGTTTTCGGTAGTCTGATGTTCCAAGTTTTTAACCTGTTCCACAATTAAAACTTCCCCGGTTCCAGTATTCCCGTACATCAAAGTTTGTCCGACTAGACACCGTGAAGCTATTAACAAATTTTCAGCTTGCTGTTAATCAACTTTTTTTATTACGCGGGATCCAGGTCTATAAATGAATACAATAAATAAGTAGGTAGGTACATATTATACACTTATTTATACGAGTACAATTAATAGTAGAGCTGGTTTTTGGGATGTTACAAGCAGCATTTGCATTTCCACAGAGATACTTATGACAGAAATAATAAAATACCGAGACGGACTATTATTATAATAATTTACAATAGGACCCGACGGCCGACGCTACCCTAATAGCACACGACGTCCTTTGTACAGTATACAATATCAGTATATTCGGTACGAGAATATACTTTAAAGTATATGCAAAGAACATGAAATTTAGAATGTTTTTTAAGGTACATGCTATGCTTGTACTACGCATATATTAAACAAAATATACTCCGACGAATGTTGGTAGTATATGCTTAGAACATGATACGAACATCATTGTTATGTGGGTATAGAGTCGTTTTTCATTCATCACATACCGGAACTCACCACATAAATTTTGAAGACCCTGACATCAAAACTGTATTAAATTATATGTGATCTATGTAAGTTATATAAAAAGTCAGAATAGATAGAGTAGAACACTTATAAAAAAATTGTAACAAGCAATTGGACATCGTAAGTTCTAATTTTTCACCCAAGGTGACCGGAAGTTGAACCGGCAGTCGATATTTGAACCCTTCGTGTAACTTTTTGTCAGCTGATATGACGGATGAATTTTGTTCACCTACAGATATGGACGAACAGACAGGCATGAAACCGGAAGTATGTATTTGTTCTGGTCTTTCTTAGTCGTGTTGACCAATAGTTTGTACTATTTCGACGAATTTAAAACAGTACTTTCGGTTGCAACTCTGGAACAGGCAGTCCGAGGTCAAACTTCTCACATGTAATATCATATTTTGGTTATAGGCTTTCATTTGACACCTTATTTGTCATTCTTTCTGTCCTACTAATAGACGAGTTGTGTTTATTGACGGACAGACATGGATAATTCTAGGTTTTCACATTTAATGATAAAAACAATAATTATACAATTCAGTTAACCTGACTATATCATTGTGATAATGACTTCTTATCTAAAAGTGACAACGGCAATAATTGCCGTTGTAATAATTATTATTCCATTCACTCACGATAAAATATCGCAAAACCTCCAGATTTTAAAGAACCGCTTGGATTGACATAAAATTTGGCACACACGTAGCTAAAATGCCAAAGAAAAAAGTGAGATTATGCCGATATGTTCTCTTGTCCTGGATGTGACTTTCACCCCTTCTTGGAGGTGAAAAAACATACGTGCAAAATAAGTCCGGAAGTGGATAAACTGACTAATTCTAATTCTAAGCAAATTTTGTTCTATAAAAGTTTTAGGTCAATACTTTTCGAGGTATGTGCGAGTGAATATGTTTATTTTTCATAGAAAAACACGTTTTGGACGGATTTTCGCAAATAACTCAAAAAGTAAGTATGTACATATTTTATCGAAGAAAATATTCCTAGCAATAATATAGCTTATGAAAAAGAGGTGTCAGTATAAGGTCTGTAGACCCAGTAGAAGCAGGGTTGCAGTTGCAGCTAATGAAAAATAGGTTCTTATTCGTCAAATACCAAATCGAATATTTCAACGTAAAATAACCAAAAAAATAAAGCACTTTTCGGGAAACACTCATCATCACTCTTTTAAAGTGTTTAAAAAAAATTTTTTTTTGGTGTTTTTAAAACAGTTTCTAGCGTGAAAAGTAAGCAAGTTACGCTGAAAATAAAATCGTTCCCTTTTTTTTTGGCAAAAGAAAGTCCTGAAAATTAATTGTTACCGCTTCACACGTTACTTTAGATAAATGTATTGTTTATACAGGGTGTCTCCGAAAATAGTGCGTTCCTTTAAGGTGTGGATATAATACACAATTTAGAACAAAAAGGTGTTGTAACATTTTTTCCTAAAGTTAACCGTTTCAACAAAAATTACGTTGTTCTCCATAAGAGTAAATTTTTATTTTCATAAATTTATATGACCTGGCAACATGGCGTAGAAGAACCTGTGACTGTGAAATTTAATCTAATGGGACCCCTTGTTTATTTACTAATTGAGTATCAATTTGCATATCAAAATGTATTTTCGTTTTTTGGTCAAACGGCTGAATTTAGAATAAAATGTTATAAGACTTTTTTGCTCTACATTGTGCTTTCTATCTATACCTTTAAGGAACGCACTATTTTCGGGGAAACCCTGTATATGATCTGTAAGTTGCATTGGTTCAAAATGCTTATTTTTGAAAGGGGTTTTGTTGAAAGGCCTCGAACGAATCACTAGTCACGAGTATGTATATGCAAATTTTGAACAGCCATATCTTAACCAATTTTTGTCTTCCAGAAAATCAAAAAATTCCAAATATTTAAAAAAGCAACACCTACATTTTTTACTGTTTAAGATATTTGGTATCACTAATAATTTTTAAGTTATTTTGACAAAAGTCTTTTTTTCAAAATTAAAGATTTAAAAAAATTTACTTTAAAACCAAATTTTTCCACAAATAAGCACTTTGAACTGATGAAACTTACAAACACAAACAATACATAAAGTTACTTGTGAAGTGGTAACGATTAATTCCATTTGGGCTGTTAATTAGAGGGAGTTTTTAGAATATTTTTAACCAAAAAAAAAAGGAACAACTGTATTTTGAGCGTAACCTGCTTACTCTTGCTGCTGGAAACTTAAAAAAAAATAAAAATAAACGTTTTCTTAAACACTTTGGGAAAGTTGTAATAAGTTTTCCCAGAAAAGTGATTCATTTTTTTTTTATTTCACGTTAAAATATTCGATTTGGAATTTGAGATATAAGAGCTTATTTTTCACTATAGTCTGTTTTTAAACAAGAGGAGTCATTCAAATTTCCCGCGCCGTACACCTTGTTTGTAATTGGTACAACCTCAGGCAATTTTACTCATATCAAATTTTGACACTATTGGCATTTCATAGGTTAGTTTATTTATTTTATCAGCAATTTTTGTATTTTCTGCGTTCTTCCTTTTATTTTTAGATTTTTAGTCAAGATTACCGTCAAAGGCCGATATGATCAACCAAAAAAGAAGATTTATCTGATGATATTTCTAGTGACTTTCTTGGGTGTGAATCTGCCATTTAGTTTACCTACTCCTCTTGGTTTTAAAACAAAGCTTAGCAATAACTCTGCTTCTACTGGGTCTACAGACCTGACACATATACCATTTTTTCACTTTTTTATAAGCTATATTTACTATTTGCTAATTTTTTTTCAATAAAGTACCTACTTTTTGAGTTATTTGCGAAAAACCGTATAAAAACGTTTTTTTTTTTGTTGAAAAATGAACATATTCACTCGCAAATATCTCTAAAAGTATTGACTTAGTGAAAAACGCTATAAAATAGAAGTTGCTTAGAATTAGTCAGTTTATCCAATTCCGGACTTATTTGAACGTATTTGTTTTCATACCCTATAACCGACGAAACTCACCTCCAGATCAAAAGCACATATCGGCACAATATCACTTTTTTTCTTTAACATATTAGCTATAGGTACGTGTCCCAAATTTTATGTCAAACCAAGCGTTTCTTCAAAATTCTGACCAAAAGCCCTAAGTAAATTAAACGAAAATATAAAATGAATTTTTCAAACAAATATTTTAAGTCGGTATGAGAAATTTTAATTTAACAGATGAAATCAAATAAACACAATTCAACTCGTAAAATATTTAGACCCTTGCTTGGTAATCCAGCTGAACAGGTAAAGAACCTACCTTTTATGTAGTTTATAATCTGAGAGGATGGAATATTTTACCAAAATATTCCATCCTCTAAGTTTACAATAGACCTTTTCTACCTGTCCTCAAAAGATCGGTATTTTTAACTCGTGGCAACGTCGAAAAGCGGCAAAATGATGGGAAATACACATTTTTATGTGGTGGAAGTCAAAATGGTTATGAAGTGTAAAAATTTTTGTATATAATTTAAATTTTTAAAATTAAAATTTTAGAAAACTGAGAACGATACAGGGCGTTAAAAAATGCGCTCAACAAACATACACGAATTAAAATTCGAAAATGATAGTATTTCTTGGTGATGCCAAATGACTGCAACATGAAAAGATGACATAATGATAGCGGGATGTATATATATATATATATAAAATGAATAATTTTGGGGAATGCAGTCAATGTGTTTTGGGCTGATTAAAATAAATAAATAAATAGCTTGATTAAATACAGTCACTACATATTAATAATTATACATATAATACATATATGTAATACACAAAAACTACATCATCAGAAAATATTATTAACACTTCGGCTTTAAAAGTAAAAGTCTACTGCATCAAATCTATTGATAAAGCGTGAAAGTTAAGTAACAGTTTTAATTTTACCCAAACCATAAAGTACTATTTCAAAGGCTGCAACAGATGCTAAAAATTTGTATTTTCGAACTTATTCTAACATTATTCTTCTCCTCAAAGACACTAAACAACAGCAAACATCAGATCCTTGATCTTTTTCTAGACGATAAAAGGAAAATATGTTTAAGTAAGCTAAAATAATTCTGGATTTAAAAAAGCATACATTTTAAAGTACACATAATGTAAAATAATAGAATCAATCACTCACAAAGCAATACAAATAAAGCATCCCTTTTTTTTGGCTGCACTCCTCCGATTATCCACCTATCCATCCTCAATATCTCTTTAGCCTCAATAAGCAATCAAACTATACACCTACAATCAAACTTTTATCGCTTCAGAAAACCCGAAAAGTAGAATTATATGATCTAGTATAATCGAGATTTATCAGCAAAATAGCACTCAAAGGGCTACAATATCATCAATGATGACATAGCAGTAAGACGTCAACCATATATAAACATAAATACGGAAACAATCGCTTTAAAAAAACTATATACCCTGTTCTAACTATTTCAAATCTACTACTAGTGGTCAGGGCCGGATTTACATGTTGAACCCGACTAGGCATTATTATTCCCCAGCCCCACGCCTTGGTCCCCCACGCCTTGTCCCCCCCCCCCAACCCCGTCATAACTGCCCAACTTTTGGCTTTCGCTGCTGATTATTTTAATAAAAACTTATACTCTAGTTGTGGAGGCCTCTAAAAATCTACCCGATCTTAACAAACCCCCGAGATTCGAAATTAAATAAAAGACTTTGTACTTTTACTTTCTATATTCAGCTTTAAATCAAAAGAGTAAACAGTTTGCAAAATATTAAAGGCCGAAAAATAAACAGTATATCGTATATCTCTAAAATGGATAATTATAATACATCGCGTATAATTAAAGTGTTTATACCGTAATCCGGAAATGTCAAACGTGCACTACAGTATC
Organism: Diabrotica virgifera virgifera; assembly: GCF_917563875.1. Classification (NCBI taxonomy): domain Eukaryota; kingdom Metazoa; phylum Arthropoda; class Insecta; order Coleoptera; family Chrysomelidae; genus Diabrotica; species Diabrotica virgifera. Next base: position 177,835,090 of record NC_065443.1, read on the forward strand.
TTCGGAACTTATATTATTAGCGGCCGACGCGGAAACATTTCCGATGCTCTTCATTCGGTATCTTGAAAAGTTCTCGTTCTGAATACAAAATCTATTTTCGCTATCTGGCCGAAATTCTCTTTTTCAGCGAAGCGATCCCAAGGTTGAAATGTTCCCAGCACACATTCGAAGGTTTTTGCTGATTTAACATAAAAATATGATATGTATCTGACGTAATTATTATCAAAACAAACCGATAAGTGGAAGTAGGTTGCTGTGCCCATATTACAAAAATATTCACTACCCAGCGCTTTTAACAATTCTCGATAACTAACGGTTTTGCATACAGGGTGCACATAAAACAAGCAACAATTAATATGATATTTAAAATGGCTCGAACATTCTCCCACCTGAGACATTATCTTTTGGTTACACAAAGATGAACATGGCTCACAAAATTAATAGAGACATCCAAATACCATGATCATCAATACAACAGTAACATAAAATACAAAAATAAAAACCGAGTCTATCTCGTATATCGCAGCGGGGTCTTGACTTCACGCCCGCTTCGCGTCACACTTATTCTCACTTCGGGTACTCTGCTTTTGGACACTCCCGGCTCCGCGACACTCTCGGCCACAGCAACTCCCGCACTGTCGCACACATTCTCTGAAGGCGGTCCTTGGCTGTTGCTCGACTCTGTTGGGCATTCCAACGGGCAGAGACGCTGGATGGGTCTGAGAAACTGTCCTCTTTCAGTAACAACTCTAACTAATCGAATCTGACCATCCTTTCCCGGAAGAATCTCTATCACATGGCCAATAGGCCAATTAATACGTTTGTCTTGGTCGTTTCCCACGAAAACTACCTCCCCCACTTTAACTTGGTGGTTGAGGTTCCTTTTGGACCATAATCTTAATTGACCAAGATACTCCCCTCTAAACCTTTCCCTAGGGTCTTTCAATAGCTTTTGTCTATGCGAAACCTTTCTGAATAAGGTTTTCCCATCTACTGCATCACAATCAGGAACTTCATCCTCTATTTGATCCCTAAGGAACATCTGAGGTGTTAGCGGTACCAACTCATTGGCATCTGTTGAAGGGTTAGGTGAGTCGTCGAGAATTCATGACTGATTAGCAATCACAGATGACGGTTAATAGACTTTCATAGTCAAGCGAAGCACGCCCTAATACCTTGCGCAACAGTCGCTTTAATAAGCCTATCAAGCGTTCCCAAAAACCTCCCCACCACGCAGCCGTCGGTGGATTAAACCGCCACTGGATACGGTCGGCGATTTTCTCAAAGTCCACCTGACGAAACGCGTTCTCGGTACCGACGAAGTTAGTCCGATTTTCACTGTATATGGTCTTCGGTCGGCCCCGTCTGGCAATAAAACGTCGCAACACTTGCATAAAGCACTCTACCGATGAGGTACAAAGTTCGAGATGTACAGCCCGATACACTGCGCAAGTGAAAAGGCATATCCAGGCTTTCTCTCCAGTACTCAAATATAACGGCCCGGCAAACTCCACACCTGTTGTCTCGAATGCTAACGCGTCCCGAACACGATCTAGCGGCAACGGTGGCGCACTCACCTCAAACGACTTGGCCTCATGTCTCTTGCAGACGACGCACTTGGAAATCGCGGATTTTATAGCGCGACGACCACCTAAAATCCAATATCGTTCGCGCACGATAGCCTTGTGTCCTTGTGTTCCGACATGACACGACTTGACATGTTCTCGAAAGAGTAGGCTATTCACTACAAAATGCTTGGCTGGAAAAACTACTGGAAAACGAAAATACTCATCATCGTTTCTATTACTGATGCGAGGCTTCAATAAGATCAAATCATTCTTGTCTTTGAAGGCTCCCATTCCACACAATTTTTTATCGTTTTCGTCCGAAAATGTCTCTTTTTGTACTAGCTTGAGTACCAATGTTTCAGCTTTATTAAGCTGCTCAGGGGTTAACTCTCCCTTTTGTTTGTCGTCCTTATTTCTCGCATTATTGGTAAACCGACAAATCCATGCGCACATGCGCAATGTCTTCAGATACTGAGAAAAATAATTAAGATACCAATCAGTTAAGGTCATACCATCCTTCTCGCGGTTAACAAGGACCGTAACTAGCTATTTCTTTTCCTCCTGGTTAATCTCTTCCTCATCACAGCTGTGATTTCTCGGGGTCAAGATGATGGATCTTCATAAAGCCATTGCTGACCCTCCCACCATTTAGACTCTAGCAACTGTTAAGGAGAACAACCTCTAGAAGGAAGATCAGCAGGATTGAGTACACCTGGCACATGATGCCATCTTTCTATGCACGAAGTTTTGCGAATTTTTGCCACGCGATTCCACACGAAGGTAGTCTATTCCTCAGATCTCCTTATCGAAGACAGTACCGTTTTTTAATCGCTCCAGAAATATTCGTATAGTTGAACTTCAAGATTTAACAGATTTAAGATGTAACATATACAGGGTGTTTCAAAAAAAGGTAACCCCGTCTCTAGGGTAGGTAAAAAACTGAAAAATAATTGGGGTTTGCTTAGTAAAAAATGTTTGTAACGCCATCCGTTTTCAAGATACAGGGCGTTGAAGAAAAAAAAAATTTTACGCATTTTTTACGATTTTGCCGAAACTACTGGCAACATTGTAATGAAATTTTATACGAATATGTTTTGGAAGCTGATACATCCCATGAATTTGTTTTTATATCTGATTCTCATAGAGGGCGCTAGTTACACGGATCGTACTAAGTATTAGTCAATATAACTTTTTTAAGAGTATAATTATTAATCAAAATTTCAAGTAAACTTAAACATCATTCAATTTTACACGAAAAAGGTACTCTTGGTAAAACTCGATACTGTGTACCGTTTTCGGAATATTTTGATTTGAAAATTATGAAGTAATAATTGATGCTGGTAGTAATGATAAAGTTCTAATAGGTATACCTCTATTTTCTCCAAGTGTGCCATGGAAATCTGTTATGACGATAAATCAACCGAGTTTTTAAACCTTGTTTCAATTTTTCAATTTTCAAAAATGCGTAAATTTTTTTTCTTCAACGCCCTGTATCTTGAAAACGGATGGCGTTACAACAATTTTTTACTAAGCAAACCTCAATTATTTTTCAGTTTTTTACCTACCCTAGAGATGGGGTTACCTTTTTTTGAAACACCCTGTATAACAGACAGAAAAAACAGAGCATATTTACTGATGCAACAGGAGCACAGAACCCGACAAGCAGAGGAAGAATATAAACAACTACGCAAAGAAGAAAAGAAAACTCACCGAAGAAAAAAGAGAGAATATGTGAACAAAGAACTGCAAGAACTAAATAGATCAACAGAGACAAGAAAATTTTATCAGAAACTGAACAAAAGCAGAAAATACTTCAAACCGAGAACAACGATGTGTAGAGATAAGGAAGGTAATATATTGACAGAACAGCAAGAGATACTAAGAAGATGGACAGAACATTTTACGGAAAAGCTTAAAGGAGATGGGAGTGAGACCAGTGGTGTCATGGTGTGGGAACGCGTGGAACGCCGTTCCCGCACTGGTTAAGAAAAGAAAAAAATAATAGAGAATTTAGGTTTTGTAAACAAAAATTAGCAGTGCGTTCCGGCACTGCGTTCCCACACTGCTAATTTTGCCATGACACCACTGAGTGAGACGAACCCTGATATACCATTAGACCAAGCAGACAACAGAGAAAAGAGTCCACCAACAATAGCCGAGATTAAAACAGCAGTAGACAAATTCTCCTTCTTCTTTCTCATAATCCTTAGTGCCCTTCAGGGCGTCGGATGTCGGGTTCCGCCTTTTATCCACTTCTTCCAATTGCTTCTATTGGTGGCCAGTTTCTTCATATCCCTCATACTGATGTGTCTTCTTTCACCTATATCCTGGATCTGGTCCATCCATGTCTTCCTCGGCCTTCTCTTTTTTCTTTTGTTTCCCATTTTGGCTTCATGTACCTTCTTTGTAAGTCTATTTTGCTCCATTCGTTGTATGTGCCCAAACCAGCTTAATTGTTTGTTTTCGATCTTCCTCATTATCGGTTCTTGTTCCAGCTCTCTTCTTATATCTTCATTTCTGAATCTATCAAACTTCGTAACTCCGGCTATTCTTCTCATGTATTTCATCTCGGTCGCGTTTACCATTGATTCATGTTTCTTTTGGACAATCCATGTTTCCGCCCCATATGTCATTATCGGATTTACTATGCTGTTATATACTCTGAGTTTAGTTTTGTTGCCTCTTCAGTTTATTACTTATTGCCAAGTCCGTTTTCCCATCATCTGTTATTATGTTTCCCAAATATTCAAAAGTAGATACGTGTTCTATTACTTTTTGCCTTACTATTATATTAGTATTCCTTTCTCTTTTCTCATCTTCATTTATTATCATAAGTTTTGTTTTGTTAAGATTCATTTCCATTTTTAATTTATGTATCTCTTTTTGCCAAATATCTATTAGTTTCTGCATTTTCTCTACTGTGTCTGTGGTTAAAACTATATCATCAGCGTATAGAAGGGAGTTGATCTTTATTGCATTTAAGTTTTTATATCCTACCGGAATGGGACGTTTCGATGCCGCCGGTTCATCGCCGGCCGTTTCGATGCCGCCGGTTCATCGCCAGTCCATTTCATCGCCGTCATATCTCGCATTTCCTAGAATTCCTTATTAATACTAAAAATAACTAATAATTGTAACTGTCGAAAATTCGGAAATATATCAGATAGCGATTAATTGACTGGTGATGAATCGGCCGGCATCGGCATCGAACTGGCGGCATCGAAACGGCGGCGATGAAACGTCCTAGACCCTATCCTACTATGTATTGAAGGTTTCTTGTTTGATCTTTGGTATTTTTGATTAAAGTATCCATGACTATTATAAACAAGAGGGGGCTTAGTCCATCTTCTTGTTTACTTCCTTTATCCCATTTAAAAGTGCCTGATCTTTCTCCATTTATTTGTACTTGGCCTTCTACTTCCATATATATAGATTTTATGACTTTTATCATCTTTTTTGGTATATTATAGCTTTCCAATATTTTCCAAAATATTTCTCTGTTTATCGTATCAAATGCCGCCTTCAGATCGACGAACATGAGAAATAGTTCATTCCCTTTACGGCATTGTCTCTCTATTATATTTCTTATGATGTAGACGTTATCGTTTGTTTAACGGTTTGATCTGAATGCAGCCTGTTCGTCTTCCAATTCTTTCTCTATCTCTGATCTTAGACGCTTCTCTATAATTCTCGTGTATACCTTGAAGGCGACCGATGACAAGCATATTGCTCTATAATTCTCGCATTCATTATGTTGTCCTTTTTTGTATATTGGTAGAACTATGTTATTTCTCCAGTCATCTGGGATTTTCTCTGTACTCCATGCTTCCTTGCATATCTGTAATAGCCAGTTCTCTCCTTTTTCGCCCATCCATTTTATCATTTCTGGATCTATTTGGTCCTCTCCTGCTGCTTTTCCAAGTTTGATATTGTTTATAGCTTCTTCCAGTTCTTCCTTCCTTATACTCTCTGGTTCCTGTTCCTCCTCCAGTTCTGGTATATTTCTTCCTGCTTAATTTCTTTCTACTTATTCGTAGTATTGTTTCCATACTTCTACTATTTCTGTAGTCTCTATTTTCAATTGGTTATTTTTATCTCTGATTCCATACTGTTCCCTATCTTTTTTCCCTCTTAAACCCTTTATACGGTTCCAGAATTTTCTGTTATCTGTTTTGTAATTTGCTTCCAATTTTTTTCCGAATTCTTCCCAGCTCAGATTTTTCGCTTCCCTTACTGCTATCTTTACTCTATTACGTTTCTCTATGTATTCTGCTTTGTTATTTTCATCTCTACATTGTTGATATTTTTTTCAGGCTTGCTTCTTTTCCTTTATTATTTTCTTTATTTATTGACTCCACCATTCTGTTCTCTTATGATATTTATTTATTGACTTTTTTCCACAAATTTTCTCTGCTGTTTTATATAATGTGTCTTTTAGTATTTTCCATCTTTCTTCCATATCCAATTGCTCTCTTTCCAGCTCCATTCTTTGCAATTCCTCATATATTTCTTGTTTAGTCATTTTTCTCTTTCTCTGTTTTCAGCTTCTTAATATTTATCTTAGTGTATGACTTATAGACTATATATTGCTTTTTCTTTGTAGTCATTTCGGCTACGAGTAGCTTGTGTTGAGTGTTTAGTTCTGCAAATAATCTATTAGACTTTTAGCATTTCTTTCCTGTGCTTCAAAAGTGTCTCTGTCCTCCATATTTTGATACCAGAATGTATTTCCAATTTTTAAGTCGTTATTTACACAAAATTGTATCATCTTCCCATTTCTGTTCTCAGCTTTTTCTCCATACCGCCCAAGGCTTCCAAGTCCCTTGTTGATGGCAGTAGACAAATTAAAGAACAATAAATCACCGGGATCGGATCAAGTAGCATCGGAATTAATGAAGGAAGGAGGAGACGTACTACAGAAAACAATACACGAATTGATAACAAAGATATGGTCAAAAAATTAGGGCACTCGTGGGAGTGCCGACAGAAGTGAAAACTTCTTACCCTTCGGGTACACACTCTATTCCTCCTCCAACCATTATAACTTCGGCAGAACTTATACGCAATTCAACCTATAGTATATAAATTAGTAATATCTGCCGTGTCGATAACGATCGCGAGTTCAATGCTTTTTCCCCATTCAAAGAGAAGTGATATAGCTACATTATATACCCATTGGGTGCATCCTATACTATTTATGGTTCCATGACATCTCGTAACGCGGCAGTTCGTAACCGGACAGTTGGTAACGGACAATTCGTATCAGCGACAGTTCGTAATGGGTAATGGCGACACTTCGTAACGGCGACAGTTCGTAACTATACAAATTCTTAACGGACAATTCGTAACGTCCAAATTGAATTATTCTGTTTATTGTTGTTAATGTGGAAACTAATTGTTATTACAGTTATAAATGGAATTATGTTTATCAATTTAACGAATCAGTATCAGGATAAACTTTTTAAGGCATTTCATATTTCGTGTTTCAGAATATAATAAAAGTATTTAAACCAAGTATTAAAGTATTACAAGCCATCCCTCTTATCAACTATAACCGTTGATTGGATGCCCCAAAGTTATTACCAATCACAAGGTTTATTATAATAACAGGTAATTATAATCTTTTCTTTATAAAATGTTTATTTAAAAAGTTTGGAATGTCTAAAGACGGTTGTCAGATTAAAGATTTCAGGAATTAAGTACTTCATTATACATTTGTCTCATCATCATCCTAGTCATTAACATCTTAGTAGATGTGTTGTGGTTCATAATTGGGCGTCAGCAGCTCGGACAGTTTGATTGATAATATTTCTCCACTGGTCGCGGTCATCAGTTACATGTATTGCCTCAGTATACTGTTTGTTGAGAAGCTTTTTAGTAATGTCCGCCCATCGCTGTGGAGATCTTCCGCGTTGGCGTTGAGTCTGAGGCCTTCCTTGGACCACCAACCGCTCCATTTTGTGATCACTCCGATGGATATGACCAAAGAACTTTAAAATTCTAGAGTAAACGGTACTGGAGAGACGCTGATCCGGTTTAATTTCATCCAGAACCGAGACATTTGTACGGCGAGCCGTCCATGGAATTCGAAGTAGGCGTCTCCATGTCCACATTTCGAAGGCGTCTATACGTCGTCTATCTGATTCTTTGACTGTCCATGTCTCGCATGCATAGTAAAATATGGAAAAGACCAGAGTTGAAACGAGTCTCTTTTTGTTTGTCATAGTAATGTGACGATCACGCTTTGTCTAGGCATATGAAAATTTAAGGAACAATAAGAGGAATGAACTTTTAAGAATGTTGTTAAAAGTTTGTATGTATTTAAATATTTGTTTGTGTAAAGACTTTTAATATACACTGAAACACGAAATATAAAATGTGTTATACATGTTTATCCCCGAACTGATTCGTTAAATTGATAAACATAATTTCAATTATAACTGTAATAACAGTTAGTTTCCACGTTAACAAAAATAAACAGAATAATTCAATTTGGACGTTACGAATTGCCCGTTAAGAATTTGTATAGTTACGAACTGTCGCCGTTACGAACTGTCGCTGTTACGAATTGTCCGTTATCAACTGTCCGGTTACGAACTGTCGCGTTACGAGGTGTCTGGTCACGACTATTTATATATACACATAATACATAAACGTACAGAATTTATTTCGGCGAAGCGATGACGGTCACGAATTCAATGCTTTTTCCCCATCCAGAAAGTGCACAAAATCGCTACAGAAGTTTTCACTTCAAAAATACTTTAAACACTAATCACTTATTGTGATTGGAGTAGGGACCGTGTGGCCCCTTATTAGCTTGCTTTGCAAGCTCCTTCGGGTACACACTTTCCCTCTTCCAACCATTATAACTTCGTTGGAACTTATACATACGCAATTCAACCTATAGTATATAAATTACTAATATCTCGTCCTACCGATGACGGTGCGAATTCAATGTCCTTTCTCAGTCCAAAAAGAAGTTCCATACCTATATTATACACGCGTTACGTGCGTCCTATACTATTTATATATACATACACCTAATATGTAGGTGTAGGTACTACAAACGCGAAAATTTCAAACCATTAAGCCTCTTGCCACATCCGTACAGAATGCTTACCAAAATAATTACTAACAGGCTATCAAATAAATTCGATAGTTACCAGCCTGTTGACATAGTACCATAGAACACCTACAGACAATAACAACACTTATCGAAAAGTGCAACGAATACAATGAACCTCGTTATTTGGCATTTGTGGATTACAATAAGGCATTCGATTCCATAGAACTCTGGGCCGTATTAGAAGGAATGAATAACGCAAGGATTGATTCTAGATATAGAATACTCCTCAAATACATATATGACAATGCAACTATGCAAATAAATGTCAGAAGGTCTAACAACAAGCAAAGTAGGAACGGAGAGAGAAGTTAGACAGAGGACAAAAACAAATAAAACAAAAGTGATGACAAATCAATATCACAATCGACTTTGATGGAAGTGATATCGAAAGTGTCGAAAAGTATATATACCTAGGTCACACGATCAAACTAGCCAAACAGAATCAAACGGCAGAAATAACTAGAAGAATCCGAATGACTTGGGCAGCAGTAGCAAGACTCAGTGATATGTTGAAGAACAAAAAGATACGAATAAATCTAAAAAAAGGGTATTCAACAGTTGTATTCTACCAATTAATTATGACCTAAATAATGGAGACGATGACACTTACAGAGGTATCAGCCAACAGATTGAGAACGACATAGAGGGCGATCAAACGAGCTATGTTAGGGGTATCTCTGAGGGAACATATACAAAATGAGGACGTGCGAAGAAGGACGAAAGTGGAATATGTAATTGGAAGAATTGAAATGCAAATAAAACGGACCTGGGTAGGACACGTGGCACGACAAAACATCGAAACGTGGACGAGAAACATTGTACATTGGAGACCACGCGAGCACAGTCGTAGTAGAGTAAGACCACAAAAACGATGGCTAGACGACATCAAAGCAAAAATGGGGAGAAACTGCCAATAAATAGCACAAAACAGAGAAGAATGGAGAACTCATGGGGAGGCCTTTGTCCCGGAGTGGATGCAAACAGGCTGAAGAAGAAGATAATATATATACATACAAAATTTATTTTGACTAAACGATGACGGTCGCGAAATCAATTCTTTATCCCCATCCAAAAATAGGTGTTATACCAATATTACATACGCGTTGCGTGCCTTCTACACTATTTATATATGTTACAGTTCAAGATGATTATCCAGTTGGAGTTGACTCCAACTAGTTGGAGTCAACTCTAACGGCTGGTTTCAGTAAAAGTTGATTATAAATATAAAATGAAGATTTATATTCAACATTTACTAGTAAAAGTAGACTCCAACTAGGAAAAGTATACTCTTCCCAATGCCATTTAGTAAAGGTTGATTCTGATTCACACAAACAGCCGATTCTAGAAATTAAATGTTACTGAATATGTTCAAATTAGTCTAGGCTGTATCGTCGCCCCCGTTAGGTAAATTACTCCGATTCGAATTTTTTGCACAAACTTACTAAAAAAGAGGTCCTTATAACAAATCTACTGGGTGCCAGGCAGTACCTTGATCGATAAATTGTTTAAACAATTTTTTTAGACAAATTCACAAAAATAATTTTTTCACTTCGAGTAATTTTTTAGTTTATTTGGGTTATTCTGAGCAAAAAAAGGTATTTTGTGATTTTTCTCTAAATTTGATTGTTGTCGAGTTATACGCGATTTAAAATTTGAAAAATGCGAAAATAGCCATTTTCAAGGCTTAATAACTCGGTTAAAATCCATTATTATGAAAGTCAGAAAGTGACCAAATCAAAGTTTATAGCCCCCTCTACAAGATCCAGCAGAAATTTTTTGTCACTATTTTATTACTAAGCTTTATCTATAATTATTAACAATGAGCGCTAAGTGCGTATTAGGCGGCCGTCAATGGTGAGTGCTAAAGAGATGCACCATTCCGGCCGTCCAATGGTGATCTCACTCGCACTCACATTGACGGCCGCCTCAATACACGCTTAGCGCTCATTGTTGATAATTAAAAATAATATCTTATTAATGAAATAATGACAAAAATTTCTTCAGGATCTTATAGAGGTAGCTTTAATCTTTGATTTTTTTTAGTTTCTGACTTCACTAAAATCATTCATTATTGTACTCATTTGCCCTCATTTTCGGCAGTAAAGTAACACTTTGTTGTATTTAAAGAAGAATGTTACTTTACCTGCCGCGATTATTAATCAAATTAACCGAGATTGAATGTAAGTGGTCAATGGCAGCAATCGATTATTTATTTGAGTGAAATTAAAATTTATTTACTTTAATTATTAAAAATATTGAAAAAAAATTTATCTTATTATTAATAAAATTTATGTCAAAAAATAAAATTCTGTAGTGTTTCGCAATTATATTCATACAAAATAGATTGTTACTTCAGACACACTTTAAACCCTTCATGTACTGCTATCTATATTTACAATTTTCACACAATAAAACCTTTACATCAGCGGTTCTCAATCTTTTTGAGTCATGTACCATCCAAAGTTTCTTTTATTATATTTCTATATTTTTAGATTGTATAATCAAGACTTACTATGTACTACTATTTTAAGTTTTTGGTGTGTTTTGTGTACCACCGCAAATAATGATATGTACCACCGGTCATGTACCACCGATTGAGAACCGCTGCTTTACATAATATGAGATAGAGTAGATAAAAATTATTTTTGTGAATTTGGTTAACAAAAATTGGTTAAACAATTTTTCGACCGCGGTACCGCGTGACACCCTGTGTATTTGTTATAAGGATTGTTATACGGATGTATTTCTTTGAGTAAGTTTGTGCAAAAAATCGAATCAGAATAATTTACCTAACGGGGGCGACGTTACAGACTATACTAATAAGTAGTTGAAACGGTCAAAACAAAGAAACGCACACTCATCAAAAATGCACTTGAGATTCTCGTATAATCAACATTTACTGAATCGATCCAGGAAGAGTCAACTCCAACTAGTAAAAGTTGATTTAAATTTTTAAAATCAACTTTTATTGCTCGTTTCAGTTGGAGTTGACTCCAACTAGTTGGAGTCAACTCTAACTGAGAATTAACTTGAACTGTAACATATATACATACACATAATAATATACATATACATACGTGCAAAATTTATTTCGCCGAAGCGATGACGGTCGCTATGATGGTCGCGAATTCAATGCTTTTTTCCCATCTATAAAGTGCACAACGTCCTTAAAGAAGTTTTCACTTCAATAATATTACTATATACGTGCATTATAATAATAAACGTACAAAATTTATTTCGTCGAAGCGATGACAGTCGCGAAATCAATCCTTTCTCCCCATCCTAAAATAGATTTTACATTTATTTTAAATTTAAATACTTCTACACAATTTATATACATACACATACCTAATAAATATTCGTACAAAATTTATTTCGCCGAAGAGATGACGGTCGCGATGACGGTCGCCAAAAAAATTCTTTTTCTCCATTCAAAAATAGGTTTTACATTTATTTTGAATTTAAATATTTCTATACAATTTATATATACATATACATAATATACATACGTACAAAATTTATTTCGCCGAAGAAATGACGGTCGCGATGACGGTCGCCAAATAAATCCTTTTTCCCCATGCAAAAATAAGTTTTACATTTTTATTTTAAATTTAAATACTTCTATACAATTTATATATACATACACATAATGTATATACCTACAAAATTTATTTAGCCGAAGAGATGACGGTCGCGATGACAGTCGTGAAATAAATCCTTTTTTCCCATCTTAAAATATGTTTTACATTTATTTTAAATTTAAATACCTCTACACAATTTATATATATATATATATATATATATATATATATATATATATATATATATATATATATACATAATATATAGCATAAGCGATGACGGTCGCAATGACGGTCGCGTGTCCAATATCAAACATTCATTATTCATATCCGATTTTGAACAGTATATTTTTATCACCCCGTATATTTCCCCCGTATCATTTCGTTCATGTCTGTTGGTAGCGACTAGACGTGTTTGCACTCCAGCTAAAGTGATTATCATTAAAGTATAGTTATTTGAAAAATCTGATCTATAATTACAGTGAGTACCTTATTTCTTCTATAAAAATGGTTTTTACAGAAAGACAAAAATCAGAATTAAAAAAACTATTTATAGATATTGTTAATGAGTTTGTGTCAGAAAAGAGGTTTTTAGATACTATTATTGAAAAACTTACGGATATGTTCCAAGAGAAGTTTAAAACTCGTTTTGATGATATCGATAAGAAAATTAGTTCAATGGAGGCCCAAATGTCTGATATACAAGCGGAAAATAAGGATTTAAAAAATTCCATCGACTTCTTGGAACAATCCCATAAAAATTATTCATTAAGAGTATTTGGTTTATCGGAAAGCACAAATGAAAACTTAAAAGACAATTTAAATAATATCTTTAACGAAAAAATGAATGTTTCCGATTGCCAAATTGAAGCAGCATACCGTACTGGTTTTCGTAAAAAAGATGAAATGTCACAAAAAGTAAGACCGGTAATTCTAAAATTTTCGTCACTGGTGTCCAGAAATCATATTTATGCCAATAAAACGAAACTAAAAGGAACAGGTATCTCTATTGTTGAAGAGTTAACGAAACAACGTTATGAACTTCTACGGAAAGTCAAAGACAAAGTGGGTAAAAAAATGCTTGGTCCAGGGAAGGGGGAAGGGCTTGTTATTATTTACAAATACTTTTTTATTTTTTATAAAACCAAATAGGTGGTAAGATATGAAAAACTTATCAATTGCTTTTTTTAATGTACGATCATTAACTTTGCATTTTGTTGAATTTAAATCTATGTTATTGAATAGGCGTTTTGATATTGTAGGTCTTCAGGAAACTCGTTTATCTCCTGACCTATTGTCTGAAAATTTGTTGATTCAGGGATATAATTTTATTCGATGTGACAGAAATACAAATGGAGGAGGTGTAGCTTTTTATATAAATTGTAACATTTTGTTTGTAGAATTATTTAAAAATATTTCAAATCACTTAGAACACATATGGATAAAGATTAAAGTTAATAATAACAAGTTTTTAATTGGTAACTTTTATAGGCCGCCAAAGCAGAATTTTGTCGAATTTCTTAACACGTTTGAAGACACTGTTTCTAGCTACATACCTACCTGAATGTGATTATATGGTTATGGGTGGAGATTTCAACATTGACATGTTGGATGTTAGTGAAAGAAAAACGGTTCTCTTTAGTGAGTCTATTGATTCTGTCTATTGAGTCTAAAACAATTAATAAATAAACCTACTCGCGTCACAAGAACAACATCTACTTTACTGGACTTGATTTTGGTTACAGATAATACTCCAACATTAGAGGCAGATACTATAGTTATTCCAGAAAACAATCTGATCATTTTATTGTTTACTGTTCTCTTAAGGAATTTGTAAATAAATCTGAAATTCAAATGATATACAGAAGAAATTTAAAAGATATTGACCTTGAATATTTTCAAAATTTGTTACTTTACTCACCATTTTTTCATATTTTAAATATTCCTGATGTTAATGAAAAGGTATTGTTTTTTAACAGTATTTTAACAGATCTTTTTGATTTTGTAGCTCCTTCTAAATTAATTAAAATACAGAAAAATCGGCCACCTTGGCTCACAGACAATATTCAGTTAATTATTACACTTAGAAATAAAGCATTTACACGTTGTAAAAGGACTAAAAATTTAGCTCATTGGAATTATTATAAAACTTTAAGGAACCAAGCCAATATTATGTTACGCAATGAGAAGAAATCTTATTTAGAAGTAAATTTCTTGGGGGGTAATTCAAGTAAAATAATGTGGAAAAAATTTAATCAGTTAAATATTAACAGTACAAAGAAAAACAATATTCTACCAGAATTTTTGAATAGGCCCAATGAAATAAATTCTCATTTCTTGTCTAATGCTCTAACAAATATGCCACTTGATCTGAATCTTTTATACTTTTATAATAATAATGTTAGAAAAAAATTTTCACATTTGTTTAAGTTTGAGACTATTGGGGAAATATTCGTCTATCAATTACTATTAGAAATAAAATCCAAATCTACAGGTTCTGACTTACTCACTATTGATATGATACTTATGTGTTGCCCATTCATTGTTCGTTATGTAACTGACATAATTAATACTTGTTTGGCAAATAATGTTTTTCCCGATGCTTGGAAAATTGCTAGAGTTCTACCAATTCCTAAAATAAAGGAAGTAAAAGAGCTTGGTGAATTAAGACCTATTAGTCTGTTACCTGTACTATCAAAAGTTTTAGAAAAAATTATGTATCTCCAAATCAAAAATAACTTAGATAAATATAAAATACTTCCTTCCTTCCAGTCTGGCTTTCGCAGTGGCTATAGCTGTAGCACTGCTTTGCTAAATATTGTGGATGATATTCTAAAAGGGACAGACCTAAATAAATTAACTGTATTGATTCTTCTTGATTTTTCTAAGGCATTTGATACTATTTCTCATGAATTACTGTTTGGTATTTTACACTATGTCAGATTTTCGTTAGATGCGATTAAATTATTGAAGTTATTTTAGTAATCGGCAGCAATATGTCGAAACTAACGGTGGAGCTTTTGATTTATTAAATATATCTAGAGGTGTTCCGCAAGGATCTATCCTTGGGCCACTTCTTTTTAGTATTTATATTTCTAATTTAACATCCAATTTAGATAATGTTAGTGTTCATTGTTATGCTGATGATACTCAAGTGTATTATACATTCTCTCCTACAGATTTGGCAAGTGCTTCAGAAAAGCTTAATAGTGATTTATCTAAACTCTTAATTGAATCTGAAAAACATCAACTAAAATTAAATCCTATTAAATCATCCGCTATGGTTTTCGGTAAAAACAAAGACAGTATTAGGAGAAATATGCAAATTTTGTTGCAAAATAATAAAATTAATTGCACTGATGTGTCCAAAAGCTTGGGTTTATTCCTAGATTCTGATCTTAAATTTAAAAAACATGTGTCGGCTTGTATTCAAAAAGCATACAGTTCATTAAAAATATTATTTCAGCATCGACATATTTTAAGCTCTAGGCATAAAATATTACTAACGGAGTCTTTAGTCTTATCGCATTTCAATTATGGAGATGTGGTGTATGGTCCTTGTGTTGACCAGTTTGATATAAATAGAATACAAAAAGTGCAGAAGTCATGCCTTAGATTTATTTACGGTATTAGGAAGTATAAGAGTGTCTCCTATAAGCTTAAGGATGCTAAATGGCTTGATATGGCGAACCGACGAAAACTCCATGCTCTTTGTCTCTATCATCGTATAATATTAACAAAATGTCCGCCATATCTATATGACAGAATTAAGTTCAGGACAGACGTTCACAATATTAATGTCAGATCCAAAGGTTTGATATCTCCACCCACGTACAAAACAACAACATTCCGTAAGTCATACTCTTATAATATTTACAACTTGTATAATAGTATCCCTGAATCAATGAAAAAACTACCTATTAACTCATTCAAAAGAAAAATGAAATTACATCTTCTTGAGTCAACACATAATACCCTATAAACATTACTTTTCATGTCCTATCACCTGTATTGTTTCTTTTTTATTTTATTTCTATTATTTAAATTTAATTAACTGTAATATAACTGTTATATATTTGATTTATATATGCCAGCAGAAAATGTTCTTTAATTGTTAAAAAAAGGGCCAGAGCTTTGATCAGCAGGCACAGCATTCGTGTTGTGCTATGTTGTTCTCTTGTCCCTTTTACAGAGATTTTTTTTTCCTATATTGTTATATTTGGTACTTGTACTTCTTTATTTTGTCTCTGTAATAAAGAGTTATATTTGATTCCGAAGGATCAAAATAACACTCAAGATCCAGCCAAATACCGCCCAATTACTATTTATTACAATATTTACAATAAAGAGTTTATTATTATCCAGATTTAGCCATACGGCTCACACTCCCTCTAAGGGGAAAATTGACTCATCCCAGATACCTACGGTATCAAAAGGATTGAGCTCTGGTGGGACTCTTTCCGTGTTATCGAGCCCTAGGTGACTTGGTATGCAGGTGTATCTCCCAAAAATTTTCGTACACATCTGGCCGTTGCGAGTAGTACTGCTTTCTGCATGGTCTTATAAAGATGTTCATTAAGACCCAGCTTTTTTATGCTTTCGAGGAGGGTCTTCGGAATGACTCCAGTAGTAGACATAATAATCGGTATCTTCTGGGTACTTTGCATTCTCCATTGTCTCCGTATTTGAATTTCCAGATCTCTGTACTTGGCGATCTTTTCAGTAAATTTAGTACGTAGATTATTGCTGTTAGGAATCGCCACATCAATGAGGGTTGTTTGTCTCGTTAATTTATTGACTAATACGAGATCTGGTCTATTATGCGCCACTGTTTGGTCTGTGAGCACAGTGCGGTCCCAGTATAGCTTGTAGTTGCCATCCTCAAGCATACTCTCAGGGACGTATTGATAATATGGGAGATGGTCGGTTTGGAGAAGTCCCAGCTTGATAGCTATCTCCTGATGAAGGATTTTTCCCACTGCGTCATGCCGTTCCTTGTACTCAGTTGCAGCAAATGCCTGGCAGCCCCTTGTAAGATGTTGGATGGTTTCTTGGACTTGACATCCATATCGGCATCTGTCGTTTTGAACATGAGGGTCTTTGATGATATATTTCAGTTAATTTCTGGTTGGTATAACCTGATCCTGAATGGCCAGTAATGAACCCTCCGTTTCAGGGAACATCTTTCCTGATGTCAACCAGTAGTTTGACGCTATATTGTCGACATAATCTTGACTGACCTCATTGGGATGTCGCCCGTGCAGAGGTTTACCCATCCAGGCGCGCACTTTTTCGTCCTTAGTAAGGTGGTTTATGCGAAGTTCTGCTTCCCTCAGTTTTATCGGTGTTGTGTCATCTACTGCGCAGATAGCGCGATGTAGAGTAGATGTTTCAGCCTGCATCTGAAAATAAGATCTTAAATTAGCAATTTGTTTGTCTAATTGCTCACCTATATCCATAAGTCCTCTTCCTCCTAAATTCCGTGGTAATGTCGTTCTTTCTACTGCACTTTTTGGATGGTGTTTTTGTGCCTTTGTGAGGTGCGTTCTTACTTTTCGCTGAAGATTTTCTATGTCCGTTTTTGTTCACTTAACTATGCCAAATGAATAGCTAAGCGCGGAACATGCGTAGGTGTTTAGTGCCTTAAACAAATTTCTACTATTAAGGTGTGAGCGAAGCAGCTATTTTACCCTTCGTATAAACTCACTAGTTATCTCTGTTTTCATTTGTTTATGGTCAATTCTCCGCGCTTGCTTTACTCCAAGATATTTATACATATCGTTTTCACCCATGGCCTCGATGTTCTGGCCATTTCCATCTGCCATGAAGGCAGTAAAAAGATTCCTCTTTTTGGAATATGCCTGGTTAGAAATGACTGAGTCGATGATGAGTTGTTCTTTGCAATCCATGGAACCCTTAGCGCATCCTTTCTGTTGAGGCTCTATGATATTGTTCAGAGCACAGTGTTGGTAGATACGCCGGGCTACACAGGATGTGGCCAATTTGTACAAAGTTGGAAGACAAGTAATTGGGCGGTATTTGGCTGGATCTTGGGTGTTATTTTGATCCTTCGGAATTAAATAAGTGGTTCCCTGAGTTAGGAATGATGGTATATCCTGCGGATTAGAAATAACATGATTAATTAGTGTTGATAAGCATTCATGAACACTCCAAAACTTCTTGAGCCAAAAGTTTTGAACTCCGTCTGGTCCAGGAGATTTCCAGTTGTGAAGCTCTTTGATGGTATTTGAGACTTCTTCAGTAGTGAAGGGTTCGTAAAGGGTGGTAATGTAGTGTTGGCAGTTTTGTGTCGTTTCTTATATCCATCCAGCATTGTTGTTAAGAGCAGCTGGCGTGGAAAGTTGATTTCCCCAAAACTCATGAATTTCTTCTTGGCTTGGGTAAGTCTTATCGACACGTTCTACAGTGGAATTGAGTTTTCGATAGAACGCCTTTTCAGAACTTTCAAAAAGAGCATTGTCGCTTTTGAGGTTGTTACTAACTTTGTACCTCCTTAGTCGTCCTGAATAAACGGAGAGCTTTTGTTTTAATGTGTCCAGACACTGATGGGCTGTGTTGTTTTCTGGATCATATCTTGAGTGTCTTGCGGTAGTCAGCATTATATCTTCAGCTCTTCTGATGACTTTTCTACTTGTTACACCTCGTTTGTATTCTGTGACTATACCAATATCCCTACGTAGTAATTCGATCTTTCCGAGCAGTCTTTTTTCCCAGGGTGCAATTCTGTTACCAGTTCTTTCGTTATTAGTAACCCGTCGTGTTCTGATCTTAACGCCCATTACATTAGCAATTGCTGTTGCTGCACAGTAGATTAGCATATGCAAATATTCCAACGTGTGAGCTTCTACGACATAGTTGGGTAGGACTTCAGTGTTCACAATTTGTAACAGCGCACCTAGTTTCTTACAAGAGTTTATTCGTGGTAGCGGTGGTCTGCTAAGTGGGTTTGTTCCATTAAACTCTTGTACGGCACGAGCCATTTCGTTTGCTAGACTATCGCGCAACTCGTTGTTTTCCTGCTGTGTATTATCAGGTTGAGTTTCTGGCATGGGAATCTCAGGAGTCTGCTCATCGAGGATTTCATTAGGGACTTGATCTAAAACTTGTTCTTGGTTATTAATCTCCCGTTCGACTTCGCTTTTGATCGAATTGCGTCTAGTCTCTGGGATAAGGTTGTTCCTTATGATTACCCGGTATTGATCTGATACTCTTTGCTCCGATACTTGAATATCTGGGTACGTCCTGCAAAATTCGGCATACAGCTGTTGTCGGTAGCCGATTGTTTCTTGACCGAGGTTTGTCACCTTGTAATAGAAGCGCAAAATGTTTTCATTAATGGACACAGTCCATTTCATGCGCTGCCTCGGTTGTCCCGCTTGAGTGAGCGCCGGCTGATGATCCAGCGCAGCACCTTCGGCGGGTGGAGCTCTTGTTGTTGTTTGGCTCGCTTGTGGTTGTGGTTGGGCTGTAGCTGATTGTATGACAGGGGGCCCGCCTCCTCAATACCCTGCCACCGACGTCCCGCATGCTGTCACGTCCAGCGCCGGCTCCAGACGTGCCCTGGCGATCCCCAGGCAGCGATCCTAAACATAAATTATTTATCTCCATTCTCATGGGTGTGCATTTTATACCTACTGCCAGGTGTCAGTTTTTGTTCCACGGCAAGTATCCCTGCTACTCTCTGGGTATTGGCGCTACGAATACCCAGAAAGCATCCCCCATTCGCAGGGGGCCGCGCCTGATAGAAGAACTGACAAAAAACTCCCACAGGTTATTATTATTATTATTATATCACATGAGCCAATTTGTTATGGTATAATTACATGTACGGGTTTCTAATTTAGTTCACGAATTGTAAATTGTAAACAATAATTCGGGGAATTGCATTATTTAATTTGATGATCAAATATATTTCTTTGTTCTCAATATTTGTAAATATACTCATATTCAGTGCTTTTTCCCCTATCCAACAAGTGCACAACGTGTCTAAAGAAGTTTTCACTTCAATAAACAGCTACCAGCGGAGTGGAATAGTGGTATTATTGTACCATTACATAAAAAAGGAAATCAGTTAGAATGTGGAAACTACCGTGGAATCACGCTGCCGAATGCAGCATACAAAATAATGTCCAAAACTTAGACCACACGCTGAAAAAATAGTTGGCAAATACCAAAGTGGCTTCTGTAGACAGAACTCAACAATAGACCAGATATTTGTCCTGCGACAGATCCTCGAAAAAACAAGTGAACATAATATCGACACACATCATCTCTTCATAGACTTCGAAAGCGCATATGACAATATAAACCGAGAATTCTTAATAAAAGCAATGAAAGAATTTAATATACCAACACAACTAGTAGAACTGATAAAAGAATCTCTAAAAGTAGAAAGTAAAATCCGGATACAAAACGAACTAACGGAAACAATAGATGTGAAAAAGGCACTAAGCCAGGGAGACGCTGTATCATGCATCTTGTTCAACATCGTACTCGAGAAAATAATGAGGGACACAACAGTCAATACTCGAAGAACAATCATCATTAATAAAAGCGTGCAAATACTAGCATTTGCAGATGATGTTGACATAATCGCAAGATCAAGAAGAGAAATTAATGATAGAGGCATTCAATCAAATAGAACGAGCTGCACAAAATAGTGGCCTTAAGATCAACCAGAACAAAACAAAATATATGCAGGTAAGTAAAAACACAGAAATAAGGCAGCCACAAAATATAACAATAGGAGAATACAACATTGAGGGGGTAAAAAACTTTACATACTTGGGATCCCTAGTCACGTCTGATAATAACGTAGCGGAGGAAGTGAAGAGGCGAATATTTATTGCCAATAAAAGTTACCATGGCTTAATTCGGCAACTAAGATCAGAAACGTCGTAAGGAAAACAAAATGCCAAATATACAAAACCTTAATAAGACCGGTACTCACATACGGCTCAGAAACCTGGACACTCACTAAAAGAGAGGAAACATTGCCAACCACCTTTGAATGAAAAATCTTGCGACACATATATAAGGGCACAAAAGAAAACGGAATTTGGCGAAGAAGGTACAACTTTGAACTATACGAAATATACCAGGATCCGGATATCATAACATTCATTAAAATAGGACGGCTGCGTTGGATGGGACATGTAGAAAGAATGGAAGAAGGCGAAATACCAAACAAAATATTCAAACAGATGCCAGTAGGAAAAAGAACAAGAGGAAGACCGAGCTGAGATATTTAGAACAAATAGAAAATGATATAATAACCTTAAAAATAAAAAACTTGAGAAAAAAGCACGAAACAGATTAGAATGGAGAAGAATCCTGGAACAGGCCAAGACCCAGAAAGGGCTGTCGAGCCAGTGATGATGATGATGATGAACATATAATCTTACGACAATAACTGCAGCCATCAATTCAAGCTAGGGTATCGACAAGGTCTTTAGGGGGGCTACTCTGGATTTAGCTGCTAAAATATGTATAAATTCTTGTCCATTCCGGACTCCTCTTAAAAATATTACTGCGGAATATGCATCCTTGCTAGCATCACAAAATGTATGTAAAGAAAATTGTTCATCTTCTCCGGGGCCTGCATGTATCCACCTAGGAATTTTAATCGCAGCTAAATATGGAAGCTCTTTGATCCAATTCTGAAAATAGGTTTCTATTTCACAACCGACCGGCGTATCCCAAGGCAGTGTAGCGGTCATGCTCCTGACCCTTTAAATTAATCACATCATTTACTGCCCCTTTCCGAATTTCATTTTGGAGACGCCTCTGGGAATCGCCCAACATTCGCAACGAAGCAAGAAGAAGGCACCGCGCATGATTTGATCGAATTGGGACAAAATCGATTTTGTCGATCCGATCGGATCGACACGAATCAATTTCATCGAGAAAACGGCAGTTGGTTAGACAAAGGCTCAAGAGGCAGACATCGCTAGTGAGGTTATCATTTTTGATGTGGCGGAATTGAAACTACATTTTAGATGTAAATCAAATAGCTATAGCTCAGACATCAGCTAATACCGTTTGCAACGTACATAATCAAAATTAAACATCTTTTGGATCTCTTCGCATCATGGAAGTGAATATACCGACGCTGCCTTTTGTTTCAGTAAGTAATACATTCATATATCGCTCATTTCTTCATTATAAAATCCAATTCACCATCCTAGATATCCCGTTCGTTATCTGTAGATACTAATTTTGTTTAAGAAATAATTTAAATTTCACATTATAGCTCATATTATCCTTTATTCATTTGCAAAAGAACAGAAGGTCAAGTTTTATTGTCAAATTTAAATTCCAACTTATTTCATATACCTATCATTAGGTTTTTTCTTTCATTTTTTTATGAGGTAGTATCATAAAAAGAATTTTAACGAAAATCATACAGCCTTCTGCACTCTGCGCATATTCATTCGTCGCGCAAGTCTGTCATGTCTACACTGAAGTAGCTTCACAAATTTTGACATGACACATACCTAACCTGGTGTTTAATGTTTGTTTTGCTCCAGTACAGTGGTCCTGTGCTGTATACACATAGTGTTATAAAGAATGTAACTAAATTGATAAAATTTCTTTTAGATTCCGCCACTTAGTTACGTAATCACATAATCACTTAGTCATTTAGTCACGTAATGTAACTTTACGTCTTACTGACATACCTAAATATGTACCAGATAGATAGATAGATACCACTCTGTTATGATTTATCCCTAAAGTGAGCTGTTTTTGTTGGAGAACAGACAATACCTGATTTGACAACATCCAGGATTTTTCAATAGGAATTACCCCCACAGCAGCCCACTAGCTTTGTTGTGCCAAGAGGATTTTTTTCTAAGGACTTTCACGTTTAACAATCGGCTGTTGTACAAGCTAAGTTCTTATTTACTTTTATTATATACTTTTGGGGTAATCTATATTTGCTACAGTGTAAACCTATTGTATGCATACGATAAGGGAAATCAGGTACATATTTTTCTTGATAAATAGGGTACAGGTCGTTGTTTTTTTATTCAATATAAGTAGTAGTTGTTCAAATAAATAAAATTAGGTCTTGTTTAATAATAATCATTATAAATACTTGAATAGTAAATTTGATAGGGAATCGGGTAGTTAGAGTTTTTGTCGAGGTTTTAAATAGGGAATATGTCTAGTAGGGTTTTTGTATAGGATATTAAGAGTCACTAACCAACTCATTATAGGATTACTTATTAGTGTTTTGCTAGGTGAGATACTTATTTTTTTGCAACCGTAGCTGTTCTTGTCGTGTACCTATCTCACTCTAGGCTAGTTCAATTTAGGGAATAATTACTAACTTTTTAGTTGTAAGGACTTTGTGCTATTCTAACGGACTTTTGATTTTGGATTTTGCTATTGATACCTTTGCTTGGCTCAGTGATAGTGGATACTTGCTAGTTAAGCGGCCTTTGCGGTCCTATTTGATCTTTTCACCATCCACTATCACTGTTATTAAGTTGCGTTATATGTAAATTGTTAATATATAACATATTTATTATTAATATATTTGTAAGTATTAAGGTAGCTGTTTCATTTCAATCTCTATCACCAGTATATAATATAGCAAGACAAGGTTAGTATTTAGTTTTTTTGTATTTCAGGTGGTTGTCCGGTGTCGTTTAGTTCTTGTCATTCGTTACTTCAAAATCTCTAGCTCTTCAAATTCTTTGCCCAAAAACTTAGGTTTTTTTTTTCGTTACAGTAAAATAGAGTAAGTTTTCAAATACTGTGCTTCAGAAGTTGAGCTGTCAGAGTTGGCGCCCATTTTCTTCTCTCTTTATCATCCCTTTTATCTCGGTTTATCTCCAGTGGTCTTAACTAGTTGTATTAGTTTTTGTATTCACAGGTCTCATTTTCTTCCTAGTTACTATCATTTCATAATCGAATCTTTTCTTTTATATCTCTAAAGCCAATATTCGGTGTATTGAAGCTAGCCCGAATACTCACTTGAGATTTAGTGTCTCTCTGCCCTTTTGATTTTTCATTCTGAGCTAAGCCCTCTTCATTTTTGTCTTAAATCTCTTCTCTCCTATTTTCCCCATATTTCGTCATTCTTTTCTTCAAAAAGCTCTATACCCAGAGTATATAGGTTTCAATTGGCGCCCAACGTGGGGATTCTCTTACATTTTTGGCTTTAAAAATATCTCCTTTAACTTTTGGTTTTTATCTTGGTGGTTTCAGTGATTGTGTTTTTTAGATTTTCACTTTGACGTTGAGTCTTGTACTTCAACTTGTTGTTTTTTTTGGGACATTATCTTATATCTATATCTTGTATAAACTTGTTCTGCTATAGTTTACTGTGTTGACTGAATAAATTGCTTTGTTTAGATTGGTTAAATTACTGTTTTGGATTAATAATAAATTAATTAAATTAAATTAAAATTAAAAATTTAAATATCTTGAATTTAACGATTTCACCTATTTTTACAAGTCCGGAGTAGCATTAAAAGTGAATCACTACCTCGAATTAAAAGTATTTTTCAATTTTAGGTTTATCGGGAGTGTAGGATGTTCACGTTTCATCGGATTTCACGACTGGACCAAGCAAATAAACATTACTGGTATAGGTATCCACTCAGAACATTAACTTGAGGACAGAGAGTAAGTTACACTTTACCTACTTACATTTTATCTCATTCTCGTGTTTACTTCCCAGTTGTTTATAATGGCATCGTTTAAGGCAGAACATCTCTTAACTCCTGAACTAGACTATGAGTTGAAAATCCGTCAGTTAACCGATCCATCGTTAACCACGGATGAAGCTAAAATAGTCTTGTTGAGAGGTGCGTTGAAGCAAGCTTCAGCAAATCGGAGTCATGCTGTTCTGTCAGATTTCTACATAAATTTTGGTGATGAGGTCCGTGAAATAGAGGCCATTATTGCAGATCTGAAGGCTCAAATTAGCTCTTTTGTTGGCTCCCATAGTGATGTAGTATATGGTCGCTTGACTTCCCGTTTAGGTCATGTTTCAGGTAGGGTTCATTTGTTAGAGTCGGTAAATGAGGAAGAGGATGCCATTAAGAAGTCTCTCAACTTCAAGATACTTAATCTGGAAGGCGAACTTGAGTATAAGATGGTTCCACAGGCTCACTTCACTCCTCACAACGCTAGTGTGTCGGTAAATTCATTTCCTTTCTTTAAATCGGCTCCTATTCATAAATGGGGTGTACATTTTTCTGGTGGTTCGAATGAAAATGTTGTTGGTTTCTTGGAGAAAATAGAATGTCTGCGTCTAGCGCGTGAGAACAGTGAAGATGAGTGCTTTTCGTCAGCAGGTAATCTTTTTAAGGATTCACCCTTTCCTTGGTACCTAAACAACCGAGGTAGTTTTACTTCATGGCAGCAGTTAGTTGCCAAACTTAAGTCGGATTTTCTTCCTTATAATTATGAGGACAACTTACTAGACGAAATTAAATCTCGTAAACAAGCTCCCAGGAGAAAGTCACCATCTTTATTAATGAAGTTGTTAGTTTGTGTAAACGTTTGGAGGTCCCTCTTTCTGTGTCGCATATAGTAAGAATTATTAAGAAAAATTTGTTGCCGTCTTATCATCCGAGTCTAGCACTCACTGACATTCTCTCGATTGCTGATCTTACAGAAAAATGTAAGAGATTAGAAGAAGTTTTGTCATGGTCTCCTGAACCTGTATCTAGTGTCCCTAGTCGGTCAAATGGTAGAAATAACGAATCGTCCTATTCTGGTAGGCCAAATTATTCCAGACGGTAATGTTTCTACTTTTAACTCCAGAATTACCTGTTGGAATTATCTTCGGTCCGGACACCGGTATTCTGAATGTTCTGAACCTAGAGGTCTGTTTTGTTATGGGTGTGGATGTCGAGGTGTCCGTAAGTTTGAATGTGAATTCTGTTCGGGAAACGACAGAAGGGGTGGGTCGTCTCCCCTGGCTCCCACTCCTCATCAAAATACAGGGAACACTCTAGAAAATCATCAAGACCCAGGAACCAGTTTCTCGAGTCAGGAGGCCCATGCCTCAACCACTCAATCATCCCAACCTCCACTGAAAGACAAAAGACCACGGAACGGCAGATACCAACCGAAAAAAGGACGTTAGTCGATCATGTCCTTTGTGATTCTTCTGTAGTTTCCCCAAGTGGTACCTTATCTTCTATTATTGATGTTGACATTAATTCATTATTAGTTCGAAAAAACAAGGATAATCGTCCATACCTTTAAATTCTTGTTTAGCTTTAATCTTAGGACATTCTTGTTTAGCTTTACTGGACACAGGGTCCAATATCTCTATTTTAGGTTCTGTAGGTCTGGAATTTCTCCAGAATTCTAATGTTAAGATAGGAATGGATGAGAGTTTGCAAGTGACTACAGCTGATGGTCAAGTCCAACCAATTTTAGGTCAGTTTACAACTGAGATTTCTGTTAGTTCATGTAAAAGGATTACATTTTTTGTTATACCTTCTGTTAAGAATTCAGTTATCCTAGGGATGGATTTTCTGAAAACTTTTAATAGTGAATTGAATTTTACTAAATTTTCCTTATCTGTCTCTTCTTTTAATATCTCTTGTGTTGATGCAGTTAAAGATATGAGTAGACTTAATAGTCAGGAGTTAGAGCAGTTTAATGTCATCAAATTATTATCTTCTATCTCTTCGAAGAATCAGTTAGGTAGAACCCATCTCATCGAACATCACATTGATGTGGGTTCGTCTAAGTCCTTCAGACAATACCAATATCCCTTGCCTCAAGCCTGGCATGAAAGCTTAGTTAAGGAGGTAGATGAAATGCTTAAGCTCGGTATTATCGAGCACAGCTCGTCTTGTTTTTATAGTCCATTGTGGTTGACGAAGAAGAAGGATGGGACTTTTCGTGTCTGTTTTGACGGACGTAAATTTAACAGCATAACTATGAATAGGGATGCTTATCCTATACCTCGTATAGATATCATCCTGACTAAGTTACAAAATGCTACATACATTTCATCTATCGACTTAAAGAAGGCATTTCTACAGATTCCACTAAGCGAAGAGAGTAAGAAGCTTACTACCTTTGCAGTAAGTGGCAAAGGATTGTATCAGTTTACTACAATGCCTTTTGGTCTGGTGTATGCTCCCCAGACTATGTGTAGATTAATGGATTTGGTAATAGGCCCTGCTTTAGATCCCTTTTGTCAATATTATCTTGATGATATTCTAGTCATTACTCCTGATTTTGAAACTCATATCTCTGTATTGCAGCAGTTGTTTCGGCGTTTAAAAGATGCCAATTTGACGATTAACTTAGATAAAAGCAGCTTTTGTCGTGATTCTATTAAGTTTTTAGGATATGTTGTAGATTCACATGGCTTACACACTGACCCTGACAAGGTGTCAGCTATTCGTGATTTTCCTGTGCCTAAAAATACCACCCAGGTTCGTCGATTGTTAGGAATGGTGGGTTGTTATAAAAACTTTGTCAAGTCTTATTCTACCTTGTTGTCCCCTATCACTGATTTACTTCAAAATAGGAAAAAGGGACAAAATATTGTGTGGACTCCTGAAGCTAATGAAGCTTTCATTAAAATCAAGGAAGCTCTCACCAACTCCCCAGTTATGGTAGCCCCAGATTTCACTAAGCATTTCTATTTGATGACTGATTGTTCAAACACAGCATCTGGTGGTGTACTCTATCAAATGGTCGATGGAGAGGAACACCCTATAGCCTACACAAGCAGGAAATTAAACAAAGCCCAGAAAAATTATACTACAACTGAAAAAGAGTTGTTAGCTATAATTACGGGTATTGAACATTTCAGATATTTTCTTGAGGGTCGTTCTTTCACGGTCATAACTGATCATAGTAGTCTGGTGTGGTTACAGAGTATGAAGAACACATCTCCTCGTTTAGCTAGGTGGATTTTAAAATTGGCACATGATTATAAAATTGTTCATCGTAAAGCTGCAGGTGTAGTAGTCGCTGATGCACTCTCTAGAACTTTTGATATTAATTTGTTAGACTTATCTACTTTACAACCAGATGACTGGTATCGAAAAATGTTGTATGATGTCCAGAATGTTCCAGGTAAATTTCCTGATTTTAAAGTTGAGCATGGTGTGTTGTATAAGCATGTTTTAAGTTCCATGGATGCCCTTACTGGAATGTCGGAATGGAAGATAGTCGTTCCAACTCCGAATAGAGCAGAGGTTTTGGCCGCTTTTCATGACCATCCTACTGCAGCTCATTTTGGCTTCTACAAAACTTTCCGTCGTATATCTGAGCTCTATTACTGGCCGAAGATGCGCCAGACTATTCGTGGCTATATCGCTCGATGCAAAATTTGTGCTACGTGTAAGTCGACAAATCTTCCTCAACCAGGTTTAATGGGTAGTTATCGACGGATTGATTTTCCATTCCAACTTATATCTTTAGATCTTATTGGTCCTTATCCTAGGTCGTATAAAGGTGCTCAATATGCCTTAGTAGTTGTTACTTTACAAAATTTCCTTTGGTTCATACAATGTCTAAAGCAACTACTTCAGCAATTATCAAGTATCTGGAGAATGAAGTTTTCCTAATTTATGGTGTTCCACAGATCGTGTCATGCGACAATGGACCCCAGTTCACAGCTAAGGCTTTTCGTGATCTCATGTCTAAATATAATGTACAAAAGATCTGGTACAATGCGAACTATCATCCTCAAATTAATCATACGGAAAGAGTAAACAAATCAATCGTGACTGCTTTAAGATCGTATTCACTTCCTGATCAGAGAGCTTGGGATACTCATATCCACTCTGTAGTACAAGCTATCAGGACTTCTTCTCGCGAAGTAACCAAATGTCCTCCATCTTACTTAATTGTGATCGTCATGTTCCTCTTTCTGGTGATTATTTTGGTAAAATCTCGGAAAAAGCCACTAATTTTCCTGCAATATCAGATAAGTTATACCGCTTAGAAGATATTCAGCATCTTCCTGATATATATGTGGATGTTCGCAAGCGTTTGAAAGCATCTTATGACAGAAATAAGTGCCGTTATGACCTGAGAAAACGAGCCTTATCTTTCAGAGTTGGAGATTCCGTTTTGAAGAAAAATTTTGTCAAATCAGATAAAGTGAATTTTCAATCTGCCAAGCTGTGTCAAAAATACATACCTTGCACTGTTATTAAGGTTATTTCTCCTTTGATTTATGAGATGAAGGAAACCTCTACTGGCAGGAAACTAGGAAGGTTTCATGTCAAAGATTTACTTGAGGATACGACTGTAGGTCCACATAACTTATCTGATAATTCAGATGGTTCGTCTTCAGACGAAGATTAAATTGTGAGCGGCCAGTTTGTTATTTAAGATCTGTTTATCTATTTTGTTTACCTGGTTAACATCTGTTTGTTGTGCCTTTTATCTTATTTTATCTTATCTTAATGTTGGTTAATATCTTAGTTTATGGACTTGTTCATTTTGCTGTTAGTTGTCTCTTGAAAGTCCAAACTGCCTATCATAGGAGTACAGGATGGATAATGGGAATTTTTCCCATCTTGAATTCTGGGTTAAATAGATATGTATTTATAGGGATAATTAGGAACACATTTCAAAATATTTTCTTTGATTTATGGTTTTGTATAGGTTCGAACCAAAGCCATAAAGCTGAGGCATTCACTTAAAACACCTGTGTCGGTGTTTTAGCGTGGGTTCAGGATTGATCACCCTGGACTTGTGCCCTTCACTTGGCTCAGGAATATACCAATACCTATCAGTTTTCCTAGAGTGTCTCTTAGGTTGAAATTAGAATGTGTCATATAGAATTGGATCGTTCTGATATTCAGCAGTAAGTAAGTCTGTTTAACTTGGTTGTCATCTCCTATGCTGTTATCTTTTAAATGATTTATCATCGTATTACCTCGTATCGTAAATATCGTATTACCGTATTAATATCGTATTACCTCGTATCGTAAACATATCGTATAAGTTTGGTTACCAGTCTCGCTACCACTTGCTTGGATTAGTGGATGTGAGTATGTGGGTTACTTTATTTGTCTCCCTACTGAGCATTATGCTAATAAATGTCCTTCTGCCTTAAATATGAAAAGGTAGATGTGAGTTTATCTTTACCTTTACCTGAAGTGAGTTTATCTTTACCTTTAGTTTGAGTTTATCTCGTACCTTTACCTTGATGAGTTTATCTCTTATCTATATCTTGGTTGAATGTATACCTTATATTTATCTTGATTATTACAAAGTCCTAAGAATCTGTGCTCTGTGCTTGTCGTGAGTAACGAATTGGACCACGCCAATAGTACAGTTTAGGTATTACAGTTAGGATTTTTATTATCTTTTACCTTTTGTGCATACCCTCTACCACGAACCACGAGTAGATGCGGGCTTGCCAGTATCTTAACCTTTTAGCATACCCTATACCATGAGTATAGTGGACTTGCTAGTATCTTTACGTAGATTGTGTCTTCCTATCGCTACGAAAACGAGTAGACGTTATGGATTATCTGATACCGTGATGTTTTTTATTGATGTTGTCGATATCCAGAACCATATCATATATTATGTTTAGGTTTGTAGTAATGTAGTTTCAACTAGTCCTGATGAATTAGTCCCTCATTGAACTCTCGGGTGATTAATAGAATTTGTTCGCTCTAGTGTCAATGTTGGGTAAAGTTAATAGGATTTGTTTTAGTTGATTGTTGTGTATGGTTCTTGGTAGTACTATGTTAGGGGTTGTTGATACACACCTGTAATTTAGTTTTAATCATGGGTTTACTAACACTTGAGAACGTAGATAGTAAGTAGTGTTAAGAGTTAACTTACTCTATAAGGTTGTATAATTATATTTAGAATGTAAGTGATTAACGATTATTATTTGTTTTTCTCTATCGTAGGTTTTACTAAATTAAAGTAAATTATCTTGTTGAATAACTTATGTCGGTCAGTTACGTATGTGGGTCAGTTAAACATCCCTTCTATGTTCTATACTTTCTTCAAACATGATTAAATATATCTCGCGTGGCCTATATACTGTCTGTATTACTTCGTCCCTGATTTTGTTCCGTCTCCTCAGCAAATGGAGCTGTTGAGCTTAACATAATGTTGTCTTGATACCATAACGTTTCGGCTGTACCATATCCCTCCTCATTTTCGTAATAAGGCTAGTTGGTCCTGGAAAATAAAAAAAGGAGGAAAATTCTGGAAGTTTTCCTTTTATTTGGGGAAGATGAGGGAAAATGTAGCGGTCATGCTCCTGACCCTTTAAATTAATCACATCATTTACTGCCCCTTTCCGAATTTCATTTTATAGACGCCTCTGGGAATCGCCCAGCATTCGCAACGAAGCAAGAAGAAGGCACCGCGCATGATTTGATCGAATTGGGACAAAATCGATTTTGTCGATCCGATCGGATCGACACGAATCAATTTCATCGAGAAAACGGTAGTTGGTTAGACAAAGGCTCAAGAGGCAGACGTCGCTAGTGATGTTATCCTCATTTTTGATGTGGCGGAATTGAAACTACGTTTTAGATGTAAATCAAATACCTATAGCTCAGACATCAGCTAATACCGTTTGCAACGTACATAGTCAAAATTAAACATCTTTTGGATCTCTTCGCATCACGGAAGTGAATATACCGACGCTGCCTTTTGTTTCAGTAAGTAATACATTCATATATCTCTCATTTCTTAATTATAAAATCCAATTCACCATCCTAGATATCCCGTTCGTTATCTGTAGATACTAATTTTGGTTAAGAAATAATTTAAATTTCACATTATAGCTCATATTATCCTTTATTCATTTGCAAAAGAACAGAAGGTCAAGTTTTATTGTCAAATTTAAATTCCAACTTATTTCATATACCTATCATTAGGTTTTTTCTTTCATTTTTTTTATGAGGTAATATCATAAAAAGAGTTTTAACGAAAATTATACAACCTTCTGCACTCTGCGCATATTCATTCGTCGCGCAAGTCTGTCATGTCTACACTGAAGTAGCTTCACAAATTTTGACATGACTGATACATACCTAACCTGGTGTTTAATGTTTGTTTTGCTCCAGTACAGTGGTCCTGTGCTGTATACACAAGTGTTATAAACAATGTAACTAAACTGATAAAATTTCTTTTAGATTCCGCCACTTAGTTACGTAATCACATAATCACTTAGTCATTTAGTCACGTAATGTAACTTTACGTCTTACTGACATACCTAAATATGTACCAGATAGATAGATAGATACCACTCTGTGATGATTTATCCCTAAAGGGAGCTATTTTTGTTGGAGAACAGACAATACCTGATTTGACAACATCCAGGATTTTCCAATAGGACTTACCCCCCACAGCAGCCCACTAGCTTTGTTGTGCCAAGAGGATTTTTTTCTAAGGACTTTCACGTTTAACAATCGGCTGTTGTACAAGCTAAGTTCTTATTTACTTTTATTATATACTTTTGGGGTAATCTATATTTGCTACAGTGTAAACCTCTTGTATGCATACGATAAGGGAAATCAGGTAGATATTTTTCTTGATAAATAGGGTATAAGTGGTTGTTTTTTTTATTCAATACAGTCGAACCCGCTTATTGGAATAGCCTTTGTACCAGGCAAAAATATTCTTATAACCGGGATATTCTAATAACCGGGATATTCTAATAACCGATTATTGGTGGCTAGTCGAAATAAGTGTACCGAATATACGTAATAATATTATTTACATACTATGCCAATGTGTAGTTTTACATACTATGCCAATATGTAGTTTTACATACTATGCCAATGTGTAGTTTTACATACTATGCCAATATGTAGTTTTACATACTATGCCAATATGTATATCATATATATACCTACATAATCAGTATATGTAAATGTTTTTAGGTCTTTTTACGTCAATAATACAGTAGTGTAACTACTACTTATCTATGTATGTGTTAAATACCAAATTACATTATATTATGTATGTAAATGAATACAGTAGCAGTAGGTAATTAATATAAAATGTATGCAATATGTAGATATGTAAATATTTTCTTATTAAAATGCATATAACAAAATTACTTATTTTTTCTTGAGAAATTATCGGTAATTATAGCTTTTTATTGTTAATCCGTGTGGTCATCCTTAATCCATTGGTTGAATGGAACTTTTATTGGCGGCAAGAAATGGATGAATTTAACAAAGCCATAATTCATATCTTGCAAACAAGTAGGTAAATACTCTCTGGGTGAATTCTAAATGAACTGCTTCTAACAATTTTATAGCAGGCAACAGTGCCTTTGTGTAGACAAATAAAAATTACTTTATGACCCATGCATTTTTCGGCTAAAGATCGAATTGGTAAGTACTCGTAACAAAGTAATAAATATTTATTACCCTAATAATATCTAATCCAGCACTACAGGCCGTTGACGACTGACCATAATACCAAACATAATTAAAATTTTTAGTAAATTGTAAAAAAAAATATTCGTTGACCTGCAAAATATGCTAATAAGCGGTATTATCTAATTAGAACCTATTCCAATAAAAGGATAAATTTGTTAAGGAGTAAATGGAAACATTTCGGGAACTCGAATTTATATTCCATAAACTGGGATATTCCTATAACAGGGATTCTAATAAGGTTCGACTGTATAAGTAGTAGTTGTTCAAATAAATAAAATTGTCTAGTTTAATAATAATCATTATAAATACTTGAATAGTAAATTTGATAGGGAATCGGGTAGTTAGAGTTTTTGTCGAGGTTTTAAATAGGGAATATGTCTAGTAGGGTTTTTGTATAGGATATTAAGAGTCACTAACGAACTCATTATAGGATTACTTATTAGTGTTTTGCTAGGTGAGATACTTATTTTTTTGCAACCGTAGCTGTTCTTGTCGTAAACCTATCTCACTCTAGGCTGGTTCAATTTAGGGAATAATTACTAACTTTTTAGTTGTAAGGACTTTGTGCTATTCTAACGGACTTTTGATTTTGGATTTTGCTATTGATACCTTTGCTTGGCTCAGTGATAGTGGATACTTGCTAGTTAAGCGGCCTTTGCCGTCCTATTTGATCTTTTCACCATCCACTATCACTGTTATTAAGTTGCGTTATATGTAAATTGTTAATATATAACATATTTATTATTAATATATTTGTAAGTATTAAGATAGCTGTTTCATTTCAATCTCTATCACCAGTATATAATATAGCAAGACAAGGTTAGTATTTAGTTTTTTTGTATTTCAGGTGGTTGTCCGGTGTCGTTTAGTTCCTGTCATTCGTTACTTCAAAATCTCTAGCTGTTCAAATTCTGGGCCCAAAAACTTGGGTTTTTTTTCTTTTCGTTACAGTAAAGTAGAGTAAGTTTTCAAATACTGTGCTTCAGAAGTTGAGCTGTCAGAGTTGGCGCCCATTTTCTTCTCTCTTTATCATCCCTTTTATCTCGGTCTATCTCCAGTGGTCTTAACTAGTTGTATTAGTTTTTGTATTCACAGGTCTCATTTTCTTCCTAGTTACTATCATTTCATTATCGAATCTTTTCTTTTATATCTCTAAAGCCAATATTTGGTGTATTGAAGCTAGCCCGAATACTGACTTGAGATTTAGTGTCTCTCTGCCCTTTTGATTTTTCCTTCTGAGCTAAGCCACTCTTCATTTTTGTCTTAAATCTCTTCTCTCCTATTTTCCCCATATTTCGTCATTCTTTTCTTCAAAAATCTCTATACCCAGAGTATAGAGGTTTCAGCAGTTGTTCTTTCCATGTCTTCTGCAATAACAACTTCGGAATTAACGTGGTTGGACAAGAATACCCAATAGGATCAAACACAGCAACAAGTTCCTGTTCACTAGCAACACTAGTGACGCAATTGTCAACGTAAAAACTATGCGACAATTTTAAAATAGTGTCTTCCGAAACATTCAGCAGTTTTTGCGCACATTTTCTTAACATCAAGGAAAAATTATGTTCTAGTGAAGCTCCCAATAAAAACGGACTGCTGATCCCGAATACCACACGACAGTGGCGGTACACCTTTTCTTTTCCTGCATCATCTATCCAAAGAAAACGAAGAAAATCTCTGTCAGCTTTGTGTATCCCAATCTGTAAAAAGGCTTTGCGAATATCTGAGATTACACCGATTTCTTGTCGTCTGAATCTTAATAAAATAGCAGGAAACAATTCAATTAAGTTAACCCCCTTTTCAGGGCACTGGTTTAAAGAAGGTTTGTCTTTTTCTTTTGCTGAAGCGTCAAAAACTGGTCTGATTTTTGTGGACGCGCTATTAGGCTTAATTAGCGGCCTGTGGGGTAAATAATGACCTTCTTGGTTCGGCTGCTCCTCGAGCACTTCCTCAATTATATTTTCATCCAGCC
Organism: Diabrotica virgifera virgifera; assembly: GCF_917563875.1. Classification (NCBI taxonomy): domain Eukaryota; kingdom Metazoa; phylum Arthropoda; class Insecta; order Coleoptera; family Chrysomelidae; genus Diabrotica; species Diabrotica virgifera. Next base: position 177,870,732 of record NC_065443.1, read on the forward strand.
ACTCTTTGAATATTTGGCCGTAGGCTTCAAGATATCCATTTTTGTTTACCTTCTTCAACGTGGTATCCAGCCTTCTCTTAGCCATCTGGTAGTTACTTGGTAATGCCGGATGTCCTTCTAACCATGGCAGTCTAATTTCATATCATCCTGTGGAATCTGTGTTGCAACAGTCTCAAAGAAAAGTTGTTTTGCTGCTAGAGCTGTTTCTTCCCTTGTCTTCCTTTCTGCCGGATCATTGATACCCAAAGCATCTAACTCCTACAGTTGACTAATCGACGCGTTGCTAATAAAAAGTGAAACAGTTGTTGCGGTACGATTGTCTTGTTGATCTAAAGGTATTTTTCCCATCAAAGTTCAGCCCAATAAGGTTTCTACAGCTACCATCCACATCTTAAAACATGCCTTCTTCCGGTATAGAGTTTTCCTGCAATATCTGCACCTATTAAAATCTCTATAGATGTATCACCGGAATCTGTTATCTCTATATTCAGCCTCTCCAGTTCTTCCATCCAGGGACCATTAAATACGGAAGAAATATCACTACAAATTACGGGCTGATCTAGTGCTTCAAATGTGCAACTGTAGTTATTATAACTCAAGTTAACGTCATAACATCGTTTACATGTATTCCGGTAGGTGTGAGTGACGGAATTAGTTAAAAATAATAAAAATAAGTGTAATGACGAACAGTAATATATTTATTTATTTTGGGTGAACATGCGGTGTGTTTGCTTATATCTCGAACAAGGGTTGATTGTCAGCGAGCCGAGGGTTTGTCTGCATCGTTTGCATGCTGTGAAGTGACTGAGTGAGTGGCTGAAAGAAACCAGACGCTAATATGTTTGTGTTTCTACCATCTGACCAGAAGGCAATAAATTATTTAGATCTGGCGTTTAAAAGTTGAAACATTTCTGCAGTTTTGGGAAACGTTTTCGAATGCATGTCCAAAGTGAGTTATTGACATAAGGTCTGATAAGGAAATTAATTTATGGGGAATTCAGTTTGTTAAACTGAACACACCAAAAACATATGGTTAAGGATACATTTCGTTTCGTAAAACCGTCCCCTTACTAGCATCTGGTTTGTATATTACATGTGAATTTATATGACCCATATTATTTCGTTTTGAGAAAAGTTATTAAAAATTAAGAAAATAAAATTAGCAAAAATAGTAATAAAAGCGTACCGCTATACACCCCCGTTCGAGAGAATAAGACGATAGATAATACATAATATACATATGATTAAAATTGAAAATAACAGGAAATAAAACCACGCAATGTTTATACGAGGAGAAAGAAAAATCACTGAATGTTAATCGACACTTTCTTGATAACTTCCGGTAAATCTTGCTTTTCGCTTCGGTCTGCTGTTTGTTTCGCTGAATTATGTCGTTTTTTCTGGTTCGTGATGGGTACTTTCGTGAAGCTCGTACGCCGGCTTCAATCTGTCTAGAAATTGTTGTTTCTTTTCCATTTACAAGGACGACAAAAGTCTTGTCACCTCGCTTAACAACTGGAAAAGGACCGTGATATGGGTTTTCTAAGCTGCTTTTGATTGTATCACGGCGGATGAAAACGTGAGAGGTGGTTTTCATGTCTTTGAAAATGAAGGTGCTTTTGGATCCATGATGCGACGGTTGCTTAGGACGGAGGTTTTCGAAATGGTTTCGAAGCGTTTTTAAGTATATGTGAGCACTGTCGTCGGTGTTTCTTTGCGACGAAAACAATAGTTCACCTGGCAAACACAATGGTTCTCCGTACACGAGTTCGGCGGCTGAAGTACCTAAATCTTCTCTCCACGTGCTCGTATGCCCAGTAACACTGAAGGTAGGCTTTCGGTCCATCGAATATTTTCATGACATCGAATTGCTGCTTTTAACTGTCGATGAAACCTTTCTAGCATACCATTGGCTTGAGGATGATATACGGTTGTCCTTAAATGGGTAGTTCCAGTTAATTTGCAGATTGATTTGAAGAGATGCGATTCGAATTGTCGACCTTGATCTGTTGTGATGCGCTTGGGAGTGCCAAACGAGCTATCCAACCAGAAAAAATGTTCTGGTGAAAAAAAAAGGCGAAAGTGAGTGGTTTCTAGTCTGTGTATATCGTTATGTCCTTGCCTTCGATCATAATATGTCTGAAGTGTTTTATGGCTAGATATATAGCTAATAGTTCTCTATCGTATGCACTATATTTCTTTTTGCTAGGTGAGAATTTTTTAGAAAAGAAAGCTAAATGTTTCATACCTGTATCCGTTTTTTGTTGTAGTACAGCTCCAGCACAAAAATCAGAAGCGTCACAAGTGATGGAGATATCAGGTTTGTTCCAACATAAACTTTTGGACGGTCCAGAAACCGTCACGAAACTACTTGTGCCGTTTGTTGTGCGCATGTACGTAATTGTATCGCCCAGTTATCGTCCCATGACGGTAATTTGTAAACCGATGTTGGAACAGTTACGTGACTGATAACTGATTTATCTATCAATATGTATATTGTTGTTGTTATATCCAATGATAAAAACCAAAGACGTATACCATAGATATATTAATATTATGTCACACATGACAGAAGCTCGAAACAAATGAACAATCAATGAAAAACCCTATTGCCGATTACTGAAATGATCATCACGGAACCGTCACCAAAAGATCACAATTCTTGTTGGAACAGTGGGAAGGACGATCCGATGACGATCATATTTTTGTTGGAACGGATTTTGTTTACTGCGCAGGAGCGTTACCGTTTCGTGACGGTTCTCCGTCGTGTTGGAACAAACCTATATTAACATCGTTTACAGGGTGGCTTAGTAAAGCAGCGTTAGCTAAACTATTTTTGCAGTCGTCAAAGGCTTGGATTCGCTGTGGTGTCCATTCAATTGCGGCTTTTCCTTTGACATTACCTTTTAGGGCATCATGTAGTGGTGCTTGTAGCTCAGCTGCATTGGGTATGAACCTTCGGTAGAAGTTTAACATACCTAGAAATCTGCGTAGGTCTTTCACTCTATTTGGCTGAGTGAAATTTTGTACAGCTGCTACTTTTTCTTGTGGAGGTGTGAGTCCTCCATCTGATACTGTGTATCTCAAAAAGGTAATCTCGTTTTTGCCGAATTGACACTTTGCTGGATTTATCACAACGCCAAACTGCTTAAGCCTTTTGAAAATTTCTTCCAAATGCGACACATATACTGCTCTTCGGATTCTGATGCAGTGAAACGCTGGAATGTCTGTCCTGCGTTTCGTAAACCAAAAGGCATATATAAGTACTCGTACAGCCCAAATGGTGTGGTAACGGCGGTCTTTGGTATGTCTTCGGTGGCTACTGGTATCTGGTTGTATGCTCTAACTAAATCTATTGTAGAGAAGATTGTATTACCAGGAATTGGATATCGATCTGGAACTGTTCTTTGGTTTAGACGTCGATAATCTCCGCAGGGTCTCCATTCCTCACCTTTATTCGGGACCATATGCAGTGGAGTAGACCAGTTACTTTTTGATGGTTTTATGATGCCTATACGCAGAAGATTCTCAAACTCTTTTTTAGCCCATTGCAGTTTTTCAGGTGCTAATCGTCGCTTAGAAAAAACGGGTGGACCTGGTGTTGTATCGATGTGGTGCTTGGTTTGATGCTGAATGTCTTTCAGGAGTCCCGTGTCGCGTGATTTCCGGAAATCGTAGCAACAGTTCATGGTAACGCGACACTTCCGCGATAGTTTTTACGCTACTATCGAAACACTCTCTAACGAGTCCCTTAGTTCGAAGGGTTGTCGCACTGTCTATTAAGCACTGGTTGGCAATGTCCACTAGGAGAGCGAAATGGGAAAGAAAATCCACTCCAATAATAGGCTTTGAAATGTCCGCCACTACGAATCGCCACGTAAAATCACGCCGTAGTCCGATGTTTAAAGTCAAATTCACATACCCGTATGTCGCGATTTTAGTGTCATTGACCGCGTATAGTTCGTTAGTAGTCTTTTCGCGTGCACCCCGTACATATTTTCGCGGAGAAACGCACAGATCGGCAACGGTGTCGATTAAAAATTGTTTTTTAGTTGCATAGTCTGTTACGAAAAGGCGGCGAAACTTTGGGCTTGGGTCGGATGCCGCACTTACCGACTGCCCGCGATGTTTTCCTGATGCTCGCACGGAGGAGAGCTCTTTTGAGCCTGGTCACCAAAACGGTAGTGATACCAACATAATATGTCACTATTATGTTCCCTACTGTAGCTTCTATCTTAAGAATATGGTCTGCCTCTTGAGTTGCTGCGGTTACGACGGTATGTGTTAATTTGTGCTTGAGCCTGCGACAAGCTAGCTAGCTGAATTTTCATTTCAGCTAATTCGGCTGTCAATTTATCGATGGTACTTTCACGCGCGTTGGACACTTCTGAAATATGGACGCTAGGAGCTATACCTTCGGAGATTGTGTCAGCTAGCTCGGCAACTGCATCCAAACTAGCTTTAGCTTGAGTAGCTAGAATAGCCTGTGTAGACGATGGCAGTCTACCTAACCACAGAGACCTTACAATATTATCTGGTACTGTTGTGCCTGCTAAAGACTGTAAATGTCGTAAGAATTGAGAAGGTCGTCGATCGCCCAGTTCTTCATGCTCAAATAGTCTTTTAATTTTTTGTTGTTGAGATGCACTAAGTCTCTTAATTAACTCTGACTTTAATTTTACGTACCTCTCTGTAGCTGGTGGTGACACAATGATGTCCCTAACTTCTGATATGTACCGGGTGTCCCAATAAGAATGGCTCTCGGCCATATCTCAGGAACCGTTTATAGTACAGCTTAGGGAAAAAAAATTTTATAACAAAAGTTGCCTCGAGAAAAGCCTGGAAATTATTTTCATATTTGTAAGTCCACCGCTAGAGGGCGTAATTGAATATCAAAAATTTAAAAATCAAAATATTACAAAATTTACATAATGAAAGGGCACTGAAAATCCGATCATCGTATTCTTCGCAAGATTCTGCGAATATTTGATTTCACAAGTGTAACTCTACCTTTGCAAATAAGAGGTGGGGGTGAGTGGGAACCTTGTTATGAAAAATGGCTGTAAGTCCGGTTCTGCTTAATCGATTTTTGCAAACTTGGTCTCGTTGAAAACAGATCTTTTTCGTTAATATAAGAGTTATAATTACGAAACAGCCTAGTAAGTAATATGCCAGCTAGGGGGCCCTATTTTATGTTTTTCGGAAATCTAGTTTTCTTTGGAAAATATTAAATACAAGTATGCACTTTTAATCATGTGTTACAAAATTAGACCAAAATATCAACAGAATATTGAAAACCGCATGTCGATACCTTTTTTCTATCTCGAGATATCTTAAGAAATGTATAAATTGTAAACAAACTGATAATGTCACCGGTAAACGAAGTTAAGGAAATCAAAGTGAAAACAGGTAGTGTGCTATGGAAACAAATTAGAGCGGGACACTTGCGGAATGCCGACAGAAGTGAATATTTCTCATAGATTCAATTATATTCGGTTCGATTCAATTCGATTCCATTTAATTGGATTTAATTTTATTTATTATCATTATGCTTATAATTTAATATATTTAAAATATACCCAATTTAATACATAATATATATGGTTTGTCAAACGTAGGAAAGAGTTTGAAAATCTTACAATCGCCGAAATTTTTAAACTTTTTGTTACGTTTGACAAACTGTACTAGTGATTTTACCCATTAATTTTAGAATTAGCAAACTTTCAAAAGAATTTTTACTTCAAATTTGATAGTGAATTTAATTGTTATTATATAAAATGAATAGGATGTTTAAAAATACAATTTGAGGATAAGTAGGTTGAAAAGAATAATGTAATCAACAAATTTAAAAAAGTCACTTTTGTATAACGGCCTCCCCTTTAATGAGAGTATCTAAAAATAAATGAACTCTTCCATGCATTATTTACGATTAAAATTTACACGAAGTATTTACTATACTTCATCAGTAATTAAATTTTTAAATTAAAAAATATCGTTTACATTATTAAGAAAAATAAGAATTTAAAGCTTTATGTATCTTTATATCTTATTAATCCTAATTTTAACGGGTAAAATCACTAGTATATAATATTATGTATTAAATTAGGTATATATTATATATTTATATTAAATTATAGATATAATATATATATTAAATAAAATTAAATCTAATCGAATGGAATCTAATTGAATCAAAAGAATATAATCGAATCTATAATAAGTATTCACTTCTGTCGGCATTCCGCAAGTGTCACCCTTTAATTTTTTTTTCACAGCACACTACTTATTTTCACTTTGATTTCCGTAACTTCGTTTACAGGAGACATCATCAGTTATGTTTAAAAATTAACACGTTTCTTAAGATATCTCGAGATAGACAAAAGGTATCGACATGCGGTTTTCGATATTCTGTTGATAATTTGGTCTTATTTTGTAATACAGGGTTAAAAGTGCATACTTGTATTTAATATTTTCCAAAGAAAACTAGATTTATGAAAAACATAAAATAGCGCCCCCTAACTGGCATATTACTTATTAGGCTGTTTCGTAATTATAACTCTTACATTAACGAAAAAGATCTGTTTTCAACGAGACCAAGTTTTCAAAAATCGATTAAGCAGAACAGGACTTACAGCCATTTTTCATAACAAGGTTCCCACTCACCCCCACCTCTTATTTGCAAAGGTAGAGTTACACTTGTGAAATCAAATATTCTCAGAATTTTGCGAGGAATACGATGATTGGATTTTCAGTGTCCTTTCATTATGTAAATTTTGTAAAATTTTGATTTTAAAATTTTTGATATTCAATTACGCCCTCTAGCGGTGGACTTACAAATATGAAAATAATTTCCAGGCTTTTCTCCAGGTAACTTTTGTTATAAATTTTTTTTTCCCAAAGCTGTAATATAAACGGTTCCTGAGATTCTTATTGGGACACCCGGTACACTGTTTCGAGATTAGCAACTATGTAGTTAAATTTTGTTGCGTCACTTGTTATGTTTGCCAGTGTAAATTGGTTTTCCACTTGCAGGAGCCAAATTTCAGGATCGTTGGGCCAAAACGGTGGGATTTTAGTAGATAACCTATGTATGTTCTGGCACATCCCCTAAATCGCAACCCTTAAATATTAATAAATGCCAAACGGCTTAACGTAGGATGACGTGTGACGTATCGTTGGAAAGGGGATGAAAAAGGGGGTTGAATGCAGTATGTGGCGTGCGCATCGGAATATGCCAAAAGGGCATTACGTCATATCTTCGTTTCTATTGGTCCGATTTTGACGTAAGAGGGCTCGTCGGAACGGGGAGGGGGTAACGAATAAGTTGAGACAAAAACAAAGATGGCGGCATTGCCAAAACGGCATTACAGCATATCTTCGTTGCTATTGGTCCGATTTTGACGTAAGAGGGCTCGTCAGAACGGGGAGGGGGTAACGAATAAGTTGAGACAAAAAACAAAGATGGCGGCAGTGCCAAAACGGCATTACAGCATATCTTTGTTGCTATTGGTCCGATTTTGACGTATGGGGTGTCAAATAAAAGCGGTGGTGACACAGAAGCCAACTGTCAATTCTTCTTCTTCTTTTCGTTTGTCAATTCTTCTTTTCCGTATAGTGCCTAACAGAACGTGACATTCGACATCTTTGTTGTCATTGGTCCGATTTTGACGTATGGGGTGTCAAATGAAAGCGGTAACGACACAGAAGCCAACTGTCAATTCTTCTTCTGTCAACGTTCAATATTAACTGTCAATTCTTCTTCTTTTCCGTATAGTGCCTAACAGAACGTGACATTTGACGTATGACGTGACATTTGACGTATGACGTGACATTTATATGACATTGTTCAGTTTAACGTCCGACATTTGACGCAGAACGTGACATTTGACGTAGGACGTGAATGACGTGAAATTCGACGCAGAACGTGACATTTGACGTAGATATGTGACATTCGACGTAGGACGTAAATGACGTGAAATTCGACGCAGAACGTGAATGACGTGACGTGAATGACGTGACATGTGACGTAGGACGTAAATGACGTGACGTGAATGACGTGAAATTCGAAGCAGAACGTGACATTTGAACGTGAATGACGTGACATTCGACTTGCTATCCTCTGCTGCGCTCTGCTACCGTCTGCTAATCTCTATTACCTTCTGCTCCGCTCTGCTACACTCTGCTGACCCCTTATACCGCTCTGTGATCGTCTGTGCCTTCTGTTAGCGTGTCTCTGATGACGTCTGTACGTCTCTGGTACCCTCTGTGACCCTCTGCTACCCTCTGTGACCCTCTGCTACCCTCTGTTACCCTCTGCTACCCTCTGTTACCCTCTGCTACCCTTTGCTGTTACATTAAAAGCGGTTTAGAATATGACGTCTGTACGTCTCTGTGATCGTCTGTGCCTTCTGTTAGCGTGTCTCTGATGACGTCTGTACGTCTCTGTGGTCGTCTGTGCCTTCTGTTAGCGTGTCTCTGATGACGTTTGTATGTCTCTGTGGTCGTCTGTAACCTATGTATGTTCTGGCACATCCCCTAAATCGCAACCCTTAAATATTAATAAATGCCAAACGGCTTAACGTAGGATGACGTGTGACGTATCGTTGGAAAGGGGATGAAAAAGGGGGTTGAATGCAGTATGTGGCGTGCGCATCAAAGTATGTCAAAAGGGCATTACGTCATATCTTCGTTTCTATTGATCCGATTTTGACGTAAGAGGGCGCGTTGGAACGGGGAGGGGGTAACGAATACGTTGAGACAAAAACAAAGATGGCGACAATGCCAAAACGGCATTACGTCATATCTTCTTTTCTATTGGTCCGATTTTGACGTAAGAGGGCTCGTCGGAACGTGGAGGGGGTAACGAATAAGTTGAGACAAAAAACAAAGATGGCGGCAGTGCCAAAACGGCATTACAGCATATCTTTGTTGCTATTGGTCCGATTTTGACGTATGGGGTGTCAAATAAAAGCGGTGGTGACACAGAAGCCAACTGTCAATTCTTCTTCTTCTTTTCGTTTGTCAATTCTTCTTCTTTTCCGTATAGTGCCTAACAGAACGTGACATTCGACATCTTTGTTGTCATTAGTCCGATTTTGACGTATGGGGTGTCAAATGAAAGCGGTGACGACACAGAAGCCAACTGTCAATTCTTCTTCTTTTCGTTTGTTAATTTTTCTTCTTTTTCGTATAGTGCCTAACAGAACGTGACATTTGACGTAGGACGTGACATTTGGCGTAGGACGTGACATGAACGACGTGACATTTGACGCAGAACGTGGCATTTGGCGTGAAATATGACGTGAATGACGTGAAATTCGACGCAGAACGTGACATTTGACGTAGATATGTGACATTCGACGTAGGACGTGAATGACGTGAAATTCGACGCAGAACGTGAATGACGTGACGTGAATGACGTGACATGTGACGTAGGACGTAAATGACGTGACGTGAATGACGTGAAATTCGAAGCAGAACGTGACATTTGAACGTGAATGACGTGACATGTGACGTAGGATGTAAATGACGTGACGTGAATGACGTGAAATTCGACGCAGAACGTGACATTTGAACGTGAATGAGTGACGTGAATGACGTGACGTGAATGACGTGTCGTGAATGACGTGACCTGAATGACGTGAAATTCGACGCAGAACGTTAATGACGTGACGTGAATGACGTGACATTTGACGTAGGACGTGACATTTGAACGTGAATGACGTGACATTCGACTTGCTATCTTCTGCTACCGTCTGCTAATCTCTGATGGCGGAATTGCCAAAACGGCATTACAGCATATCTTCGTTGCTATTGATCTGATTGTGACGGCTCCGAAAAAGAAGAAGATTCGTCGGTGACAGACCGCAAAGAAGAAGAAGAAGTTGACGTGACAAACGAAATAAAGAAGAAGAATTGACAGCATCATTACAAACTAAAAGAAGAAGAGGACGACTCGACGCAAAAAAAGAAGTAGCAAACTGAAAAGAAGAAGTTGACATGACAAACGAAAAGAAGAAGAATTGACAGCAACATGACAACTAAAAGAAGAAGTGACAATGGCTTAACAAAATGACGAATAATTGACAAATCGAAAAGAAGAAGAAGAATTGACGGCTGCGGAAAAGAAGAAGAAGAAGAAGAAGAAGGTGACGTGACAAATGAAAAGAAGAAGTGACGATGGCTCGACACAAAGTAGAATTGACAAACCGAAATGAAGAAGAGGAAGAAGAATTGATAGCAACAAGACAAACGAAAAGAAGAAGAAGAATTGACAAACGAAAAGAAGAAGAAGAAGTAACAATGGCACAGCACAATGAAGAATTGACAAACCTGAAAACAGAAGAAGAATTAACACACCGAAAAGAAAAATTGACAGATGGCTTGACACAAAGAAGAAGAAGAAATTAAATACGAGTTTATTATTCATAAAATTCACATCTGATACTAAGTATTAAATAGAATTTCATTAGTCACACAAAACGAATGTGTCAGCGGAAGCAATATCATATTACACCTGTAACATAATATTGCAATAGAAATAATGTGGGGCAATGACCGCAAAAAAGCAACGATTATATTTTTTGCAACATCGTCAGAAACACCTTGCAAATTTTACACGACTCGTTAAAACAAACTGCAACTTCTAGAAATAATATTCACATGTCATCTAATATTGCAAAATAAGTAAGAATGTATAATATGGCAATGACCGCAAAAAAAGCATCAATTATATTTTATAATATACGATTTCATTATTATGACACAGCACATTATACACGACGCGTTAATAACGGAAATCAAAACCGCAAACTCTAGCAATAATATGCACATGCCGTTTCAAAGAATCCTGCAAGTACATACATGTAAATTTTAATGCGTCATCAGATTAACCTACTATATAAATAGAAATCGGGGGATAGCCAGTTCATTGAGTTTCCGACAGGCATAAAGTACACCAATTGTGTCCGAACCACAGTTTCTGAACGTGTCGCTAGTTAGTTCGACGTGCAGTGATAAATACTGAATCAAGGTAAGCTATCTTTGTTGTTCATATTAAATATTTTTTCTGTATGTATTTATTGTGTACTTGTGTTTCATGTCTTAAATATTTTTTAAATAAGTTCTTGTGCTAGTATTATGTACTTGTGGTTCTTTTATATCTATGTTTAAAATAATTACGTGCAAAAAAAAAATTTACGTCTACTCTGCTTTAATAATTGTGGACTATTTCTATTTCTCTCTCCCCAATTTTCTTTTGCCGACCTTCTATATACTTGTGTTTCTTTTATCTATGTAGTTTTAAAATAATTACGTGCAAAGAATTTCCCTTCTCCTCTTCTTTAATAATTTGTGGATTACTGTTTTCTATTTCTCTGTGTTCCCAATTCTTTGTCGGTCTTCACAATTCACAATTTCTTATTTTTACACGATCACATTATTTTGTGAATGTAAATTATCGATTTTTGTTTTTTAATGTCTCTGTTTTTGTTACGTACTTCTGTGGATTTTGTTTTCTCTAAACTATTACTTATAGAAAAATAGTAAGATTTGTGCATGTTTTCTAGCAATTGTTTCTTATTGTTTTAGATGGATTTAACAAAAATAAATGCCGTTTCTTTGGTTGCAGACCGTAAACCAATAATTAAATTAAACGAACTACCAATAAACGAGCCACAAAAAGTAATAGACGCCAAGCTGGTGAAAAATAAATTTGGCCAAGTAGTTTTGCTGGAACTGGAGGAGAACGTTGTGTTCCTGCCAAATAGAGTCACAAACGTCTATACTCCATTCATCTCTGATTTTGCAACTAAGAAGTATTCCATTATATTTCGAGGACTGATCGATACTGGATACCACCACCCAGCAGCCAAATTTGAGATAATAGACAACTAGTTATTAGAATAAAGGAAAAAAGGGTAAGTGATCTTGTTCTTTCTTGTATCTTTTGTATTTGAGTAGCCATGCAACATAAACAAGTGATTAAACAGTCTGATGATTTGCTTCACATTATTAAAAAGCTTCGTAAAATAATTTTTGACAAATTCACTGATAGGGACCGTAAAGTTTGGACAAGACGTTTAAATAGTCAAATTTGGAGATGCAATAAAGTAATTAAAAACAATAAGCTGCCCATTGGAACAGTTAGAAAATTGCAAACTAGCATAGGTCATTTTAAGCATTTTAGACAAATTATTTTAAATTTCAATAATAAACATGTTGGGATGGGGCTTAGTTCAAAATTACGCAATAGGGTTAAATGGGAAAATGTTGTGTCGTGTTTTGCCAGTCGAATTAAAACCGGTGTAATAGTAAATTTAACTCATAAGGACATTGGCCAATTTTTAGAGGATGCTTATACTGTTTTTAGCAACAAAATTAAAATTATTTTGAAAACACATAGAATACTTAAAGTCAATACTGCATTTTGCGGGGAGTTCATTAAAAAATCAAGTGATAGTGAAAGTTTAGATTTAAAATATTTTAATACGAAAAATGCTATTATAGATACATCGACCGATTTACATCTTTGGTTTCGTGAAAATGTTAAAGATAAAATTTATACAAAGCTATCAGAATTTGCAGAAAAAGATTCAGGAGCCGCGCTGTCTAAAGTAATTTCATTAGAGGTTAATATTAATAGAGTGGACATAGGAAACGGTTCGTCCTTCATTGACTTGCCACAAGAGATTAGTAATAAAAAGGCTTGTATCAATGTTCGTAATTTTGATCAAGCATGCTTTTATTGGTCAATAGTTAGTGCTTTGTATCCTGTTACTACAAATCCACAAAGAATATCCAAATATCCACATTATTCTACTATTCTACTATTTTTCAAACGGACAAATTAGAAAGCCCAATGCCATTAAATCAAATTTCAAAATTCGAAAAACTAAACGCCATATCAGTCAATGTTTTCGTATTAGAATTAAATATAGTTAAGGACAAACAATTTTACGAAGTAGTACCTGCCAGACTGACACCAACAAAGTTGGAAAAGCATGTTAATTTGCTTCTTGTGCAAGATAAATATTTTCCAAAATTAAATGATTACGATGCTCCTCCAGAAGATGACGATCAGACGGAAATACGTTTTCATTATTGTTGGATTAAAGATTTAGGGAAATTAGTAAAGTCGCAATTGAACAAGAACACGCGGAAAACACATATTTGCGATCGTTGTTTAAACTATTTTAGCAGTGAAAGCAAACTAGCAGAACATGAAGAAATGTGTTTGGATATGAATAAATGCAAAATGACTGTTCCTAAATATGATCATGTGGCTTTTCGAAATTTTACGTACAAACAAACAACTCCGTTTATAGTTTATGCCGATTTTGAATGCCAATTACATAATTTTACGGATTCCAATGTCAAATTGAGTAAAACAGCAAAATATCAGAAACATGTACCTTTTAGTGCAGGTTATTATTTTAAATGTGCTTACGATGACAGTTTATCTTATTTTAAGAGCTATAGAGGTGAAAATTGCATGGAGTGGTTTGCAAAAGAAATGGCTGAAATTTCCAAATTTGTAAATTCCAAGTTGAAAACAATTATACCTATCGCCGAAAAGCCTAACACAAAGGGAGCAACGGTGTGCCATATTTGTGAGAAACGCTTTTTGACAACAGATACAATTGTTGTAGACCACGACCATTTTACCGGACAGGTACGTGGATTTGCACACCAAGCATGTAATTTGAACTTTAAAAAATTATTTGTTGTTCCCGTGGTTTTTCACAATTTTAGTGGTTACGATTCGCATTTTATGATTATTGATTTATGCAAACATGGGCACTTGAGCTTACTTCCAATTAATAAAGAAAAATATATTTCATTTACATTACACTCTGACGAACACCAAATTAAATTACGATTTATTGATTCACTAAGATTTATGGGAGCTTCACTAGACGAATTAGCCTCAATTTTAGACACATCGGAAAAGAAAATTTTAAAACGAGAATTTAGTCATTTAGATGATGATACATTCAATTTGTTAACTTGTAAAGGAGTATTTTGTTACGATTATATCGATAGCGTGGAAAAATTATATGAAACTTCTTTACCCAACATTAGACATTTTTATAATAAGCTAAATAATGAATATATTAGTGAAGAGAAGTATGCTCATGCGCAGAATGTTTGGAATAAATTTAATTGTAAAAATTTGGGTGAATACAGCGATTTGTATTTGAAAACAGATATTCTGCTGCTGGCTGATGTGTTTGAGCAGTTTCGACAAAAATGTCGAGACACGTATAAACTAGATCCTGCTTGGTATTATACCATGCCAGGATACACGTGGGATTGTATGCTGAGATACACAAAATGTAAATTAGAATTGCTAAAAGATGTGGATATGATTTTGTTCATGGAAAAAGCCATAAGAGGCGGAATATCTGTTTGCAGCAACAGATATTCAGAGGCCAACAACAAATACATGTCGACGTATGACCCCACACGGCCCTCTAAATACATCATGTATTTAGACGTGAATAATCTGTATGGCTGGGCCATGAGTGAGGCTTTACCAATAGGAGGATTCAAATGGATTGAAGATGGCATCAAATTTGGTGTTGCATCAAAATCCACTAATCTTCCCGAAGGCCATATTGTTATTATGTCAATACCGAATGATGCGAAAGAGGGCTATTTTTTCCAAGTTGACTTGGAGTATCCACGCGAATTGCATGATAAACACAAAGATTTTCCATTTGCTGCCGAACACCGCATTCCGCCCGGTTCAAAATTGCCAAAGTTAATACCGACCTTATATCACAAAACAAAATATATTATTCATTATAGAAATCTTAAACAGGCGTTAGCGAACGGGTTAATTTTAACAAAGATACACAGAGTGTTGAAATTTAATCAATCTGCGTGGCTGCGACCAGATATTGAGTTAAATACCAACTTACGAACAGCAGCCACAAGTAGCTTCGAAAAAAATCTCTTTAAATTAATGAATAATGCTGTGTTCGGTAAGACAATGGAGAACATAAGACGTCATCGTATCGTAAAATTATGTAAAAAATGGCATGGAAGGTACGGAGCTAAAAATTTGATTGCAAGTAGTCGATTTCATAGTCGAACGATCTTTCATGAGAATTTGGTGGCTATCGAACTGAAAAAATCAGAAGTATGCTTTAATAAACCCCTGTATATAGGCACAGCAATCCTCGATATATCCAAATTATGTATGTACGATTTTCATTATAACTTTATGCTTCCAACGATGGGAGAAGAAAACTGTTCATTGCTGTACATGGACACAGACAGCTTTATTTATGAACTGCAATGTTCAGATGCATATAGAGAGGTTTTAAAAGTACATTCAAGCAAATTCGATACCTCCGACTACGCCGAAAATAACCCATATGACATAGAACGATTAAATAAAAAAATCCCTGGATTAATGAAGGATGAGGCAAATGGGAAAATAATTACACATTTTATTGGGCTAAGATCAAAAATGTACACATTTAAAATGCAAATAACAGACGTGGAGAGGGAAAAAGAAAGACAGCGCCTGGAACGAAAACAACTAAACAAAGAGAGAATTGAAAGCGACGTAAGCAATTTGGGAATAACCAAAAAGGCAAAAGGAGTGAAATATAATGTCGTTCGAAATAAAATTACGTACGAAGACTATGAAAAATGTCTTAAAGAATTCAAAATTCAAAACGCAAGCCAAAGATGTATTCGGTCGTATCAGCATTCAGTATTTAGCATCGAACAGTCCAAAACAGCTCTAAGTCCTTATGACGACAAGCGGTACTTAATACCAAAATCATTTAATACGCTTCCGTGGGGGCATTCTAATATTTCGTAATTTTTTTTTGTTATTATGAAAATGCTTAATGGCTACTTAAAACAGAAAAAAGAAAAGGTCACTTATCGCTAAGTTTTTGTAAATTGTATATAAAAAAAAATATATTATCCATTGTATAATGTAATTTTTTATTAATAAACTTGTCTAATCTTGATTTTTGTTCGTTTTATTTATGTTAGATAAAAATAAAAGACATCATATTTATTAATATTATTTATTCACAATTATCCAAATCATTTACAACTTTAATTTTATAATACCATACATATTCATTTAAAGCTTGACTTAACAAAGTATCTGGAGAAATTTCACAAAACGCAGTTAAAAGTTCAAGCGGACCATATAAACTAGTACTAGCTTTACAATTGTTTTGAATAAAACGTACAACATTTCTATAATACGAAAAAAACTGTAAATTATCCAATAACGACACTCGTTGAGACACTAAATCAATGTTTGCTCTCAGGATCTGGCTTACATCATCTTCACATAAATAATATTCGATTCCATGTTTCTCGATAGTCAGGAACTTTACATTTTCCATTACCAATTGTCTTAGTTTGCAGAAATCACCACACTCAAATTCGATTGGATCATACTCATCGGCATAGGTCGGCAAAGGTGGTATGAAAAATTCTTCCATAATTTGTATAAACATCTCAATTAGGGTAGTCCACTCGAATGTGTTTAAACTGATTCTTGTACATTTACCATGTTGGTACAGAATAATGGATGGAGAAAACTGTCGAGCTGGAGATAGGCCAATTTTTATGTGAAAACATCCTATTGGATAGGTAGTTTCCAATAAATAATATGGTTCATCTTTGGCAGCTTCTTCATATTTTTCCAGTACTCGATCTAATTCAGCGTCGTAGATAATTGTCTCTTCACTTTCGTATCCGCTATCTTGAGAAGCCATATTACTGCTGTTGCAACTGAATACACAAGTCGGTTGGAGAAACTCAAACTGAATGTGACGGATGGTTGCTGAGAGAATTTATACTTTTTCAATCCCCCACTCTTTGCGTGTAATTGTCAGCATTTTCTAAAAAATGTATGTCTACGCGGCGTATCGAAATATAGATCCTTAAACTACATCTGAACTAGTAATCCAGCTGTTGTGATTGCTATCCAATCCTAACCATTTAACATACATCTTATTGCCTTTTCGTCTAAGTACTTTTTCAACCAAGTAAGTGTCGGGATTTTTTGTTTTCTGTAATTCTTCTTCATAAAACGTGCTGTACGTGCCATGACATGTTACAATCAAAGATTCCCATTATATGGTTATGGCAGGTTGGAATTACACCGTAATGATCCCAGAGGGTACCAGAGACATACAGACGTCATCAGAGACACGCTAACAGAAGGCACAGAGGGGTACAGACGTCATCAGAGACACGCTGACAGAAGGCACAGACGATCACAGAGGGGTACAGACGTCATCAGAGACACGCTAATAGAAGACACAGACGGTACCTGAGACGTACAGACGTCATCAGAGACACGCTAACAGAAGGCACAGACGATCACAGAGACGTACAGACGTCATATTCTAAACCGCTTTTAATGTAACAGCAAAGGGTAGCAGAGGGTAACAGAGGGTAGCAGAGGGTAACAGAGGGTAGCAGAGGGTCACAGAGGGTAGCAGAGGGTCACAGAGGGTACCAGAGACGTACAGACGTCATCAGAGACACGCTAACAGAAGGCACAGACGATCACAGAGCGGTATAAGGGGTCAGCAGAGTGTAGCAGAGCGGAGCAGAAGGTAATAGAGATTAGCAGACGGTAGCAGAGCGCAGCAGAGGATAGCAAGTCGAATGTCACGTCATTCACGTTCAAATGTCACGTTCTGCTTCGAATTTCACGTCATTTACGTCCTACGTCACATGTCACGTCATTCACGTCACGTCATTCACGTTCTGCGTCGAATTTCACGTCATTTACGTCCTACGTCGAATGTCACATATCTACGTCAAATGTCACGTTCTGCGTCGAATTTCACGTCATTCACGTCCTACGTCAAATGTCACGTTCTGCGTCAAATGTCGGACGGAAAACTGAACAATGTCATATAAATGTCACGTCATACGTCAAATGTCACGTCATACGTCAAATGTCACGTTCTGTTAGGCACTATACGGAAAAGAAGAAGAATTGACAGTTAATATTGAACGTTGACAGAAGAAGAATTGACAGTTGCCTTCTGTGTCGTTACCGCTTTCATTTGACACCCCATACGTCAAAATCGGACCAATGACAACAAAGATGTCGAATGTCACGTTCTGTTAGGCACTACACGGAAAAGAAGAATTGACAAACGAATAGAAGAAGAAGAATTGACAGTTGGCTTCTGTGTCACCACCGCTTTTATTTGACACCCCATACGTCAAAATCGGACCAATAGCAACAAAGATATGCTGTAATGCCGTTTTGGCACTGCCGCCATCTTTGTTTTTTGTCTCAACTTATTCGTTACCCCCTCCCCGTTCCGACGAGCCCTCTTACGTCAAAATCGGACCAATAGAAAAGAAGATATGACGTAATGCCGTTTTGGCATTGTCGCCATCTTTGTTTTTGTCTCAACGTATTCGTTACCCCCTCCCCGTTCCAACGCGCCCTCTTACGTCAAAATCGGATCAATAGAAACGAAGATATGACGTAATGCCCTTTTGACATACTTTGATGCGCACGCCACATACTGCATTCAACCCCCTTTTTCATCCCCTTTCCAACGATACGTCACACGTCATCCTACGTTAAGCCGTTTGGCATTTATTAATATTTAAGGGTTGCGATTTAGGGGATGTGCCAGAACATACATAGGTTATCTACTGATTTTAACTGAAATCCGATCAACTGAATCACTGTTATCCTGAAGCACTGTTGTTGGCACTGGTACTGTCCGTCATTTTCGATGCTCACTGTATTTAAAAAACCGGAAAAAGTATATTATTAGCACTAATTTGTAAAATTTTCGCGGTGTTTTAAATGTTCTCGGGGTTACCAATATTCCGGTAGGTGTAAGTGACGGAATTAATTAAAAATAATAAAAATAAGTGTAACGACGAACAGTAATATATTTAAAAAATAAAAATGTATACCATTTTTATTCAGTTGCAATGCGAAGGCAAAACAATCTTACTTTTCAATTAGAATACGGAGTGCAGTCCAGTCCCTTGAATCGCGGTTTTCGGCTCTTATTGGAGCCTTCATCGGAAAGAACGTAGGCACTGTTCTCCATATTTAAACTGATTCGCATCGAGAGGTTTTCCCACCCATTGCAACTGAAGTGATGATAGTAGGTGGCTAGCGCCATCTGGCATTGAAAGACGAAGTAGTTTTCAATCCTAATAGTAAATTATTAATATTGAAAATATTAAAAATATTACTAAAAGATTTTTAAATTGAAAACTTATTGGTACACTTTCCTGGTGACACCTCCAAGACTTCTACAATTTGCAAGTCAAATGGATGCTGCAGTGAAGACGAGAGGGAAGAAATTCTACACTATGCAATTCACATCCCCCGTCTGCAGCTGGTAAAGTTCCAACGGAAAAATGCACCTAGTTACTCTACGGAGTAATACGACTATAAAATAAAAATGTATACCATTTTTATTCAGTTGCAATGCGAAGGCAAAACAATCTTACTTTTCAATTAGAATACGGAGTGCAGTCCAGTCCCTTGAATCGCGATTTTCGGCTCTTATTGGAGCCTTCATCGGAAAGAACGTAGGCACTGTTCTCCATATTTTAACTGATTCGCATCGAGAGGTTTTCCCACCCAGTAATATATTTATTTATTTTGGGTGAACAAGCGGTGTGTTTGTTTATATCTCGAACGAGGGTTGATTGTCAGCGAGCCGAGGGTTTGTCTGCATCGTTTTCATGCTGTGAAGTGACTGAGTGAGTGTCTGAAAGAAACCACAGACGCTAATCTGTTTATGTTTCTACCATCTAACCAGAAGGCAATAAATTAGTTAGATCTGGCGTTTAAAAGTTGAAACATTTTTGCAGTTTTAGGAAACGTTTTCGAATGCATGTCCAAAGTGAGTTATTGACATAAGGTCTGATAAGGTAATTAATTTATGGGGAATTCAGTTTGTTAAACTGAACACACCAAAAACATATGGTTAAGGATACATTTCGTTTCGTAAAACCGTGCCATTACTAGCATCTGGTTTATATTTTACTTGTGAATTTATATGACCCATATTATTTCGTTTTGAGAAAAGTTATTAAAAATTAAGAAAATAAAATTAGCAAAAATAGTAATTTAAGCGTACCGCTATACATGGATAATCCAATAATCTAGCAGTGGACCTCAGAATATACGTCTTTTGAGATCCGGTATCCATTAAGGCGCGTACAACTCGCGTCTTGCCTTAGTGTTTCATTTTGACGCGCAAAGTTTGCAAAAAAACATTAGTAGTAGCACTATTGGCCAATGACTTGATTTATTTTCGGCATAGCTTGGTCATCCTTCTCTATCTTATTTTCCTCTTCCTTTTTTGCCTTGCCCATCGAAAGTTCTCTGCACATTAGGGGCACATGTGATTTGTGACAAAGTAAACAACTTAATTGACCACGGCATCTTCGAGATTGGTGTCCAATTTTCAAGCAGCGGAAGCAAGCACCTTTCTCTGTCAAAATATTCACTCTCTGGTCATAAGTTAACTTCTGAGCCTTGAAGCATTGGCTGTTTTCGTGTGCATTTTCGCAAAATACACATCTATTAGTTGTACTATGAGAATTCATTAAACCCATCGCCGAAGGAAACTGGGGGTCTTCCTCTTCAAGCATCCTCTTTTTTGGACTATTCCGTTTAGAATTCCCGGACTTAGTACCTGATACGCTAAAGCCCTCGATCGCTAAGGAAACATGCTGTTTATTGTTGACTTCATTTTTCAAAAATTGCATCAAGCTTTTCAGACGATTTTCTATGGTGGAAATACCGGCACTATTAATCGAAGTTTGTGACCCAACATCTTCCGGAAATCTTTGCCATATCCTTAATAAATCCGCAGGTAGACACGATTCGACCAAAGGAAATAACATAGCCGCGTATTTATCCGATTTAATACCTAGTGTTTCCAAAGCCCTTAACCGAGTCTCTAACCTATCATATAATAAAGAAATGTCTAATTTATTGCCAGACGAAGTATTATTTATTACTAATGTAAGCAATTCCCGAACATATACCTCGATCTGCAAATCGTCGCGGCCAAAACGCGAAATAAGACAGTCTATAATCTTAGTGTAATTATCTCCAGTCGAGGGAAAACTATCTACCAGTTGCCTAGCCCTACTGCCCGGTACAGTAGCTTGAACTAAATACTCAACTTTATCGCTTAAGTCTATGTTCAAATCATGATGTATCTTTTGGAACTGTGACCAAAAGGACAACCAGTTTTTAATGTTCCCGTCGAACTTCTTGTATTCTAACATAGGTAATTTGAATTTACGCTTGCCTTGTAGGCTCCCTGTGCTCTTACCAGTTGTCCCAGAGGCCCTCCTCATCCTCCACGGACGCAGCTATCCTTGGTTGAATCCGTTCCTCGAACTGTATACTCAGGTCCGCAAACTTTCTAATGTAGCTGTCACTTTCTTCCATTTCCTTTAACAGATCTTGTGCACTGGCATCCTCGTTTAACGGGAGATCATAAATTTCTTCATCTATTCTCCTTAGATCTTCCATTTTCTGTCGTAATAGATCTAAAGATATTTTGATCAGTCTTACTTCACCTTCTTGGCCTTTTAATAGGTCTTCTAACTCTGTTGCTGCTTTGCTGAAAGTGGTACGAAGCACTTTGCGATGCTTTTCCTTGTTATCCATTTTTCACTGCAAACTAAACACACACGTTTACCGAAAAACTAGAAGCGAAACGTGATAAAGTCTGACCAGCGATCCTCGATACACTTTTTCGCCAACCCTCGTATGCACACACGATTAACTTTTAACTTTAACTTAAAGTCGTCTTGTCCATACGGTCCCCAGAAAATGTGGAGGCCTCTAAAAATCTACACGATCTTAACAAACCCCCGAGATTCGAAATTAAATAAAAGACTTTGTACTTTTAAAACTTTAAGAGGGTAAACCCTGTAGTTGGCTGTATACCTTTGTTAAGACAACGTATAATGAAGTAAACACTTCTGTTGTATGTAGGTATATAATTTATTAAAAAATTCTTAAAATTTATCCACAAGGGAGTGGAAGTACAACAAAACGTTTTCGGTCAAACTGACCATCCTCAGTGTAAACCTGGAAATAAGTGAACCACTTAGATTGAAATGCAAAAGGGTGAAATTTTGACAGTTAAAAAAAGAAAATGTGGTTACTTACGTCCAGTGTACAAGTAATTGAAACTAGCCACTTGAATAGGTGTAAAACCTCAAAATAACATTATTGCTACATTATGAGCTGTGTAGTAATCGACTATAAGTCGATGTCTTAAGATTAAAAATATATCACATGTGGATGTATGTCATCCTTGCTCGGAATTTACACAAGGTTGTGATCAGGTGAGAGGTTAACAACCAACTGATTAGACAGATTGGTGCCTGAAAATTCATGACAAGATGTCAAAGAAGATAGGTGGATTTCTCAAATGTCAACCGGAAATTTGACAGAGTGAATTAATATTTAACTTTTTTATTTACAACTTAGAATTCATAACAAACATTTTTAATAGTGGCATATTCCCAATTTAATAATTAAGTTAAATATTAATTCACTCTGTCAAATTTCCGGTTGACATTTGAGAAATCCACCTATCTTCTTTGACATCTTGTCATGAATTTTCAGGCACCAATCTGTCTAATCAGTTGGTTGTTAACCTCTCACCTGATCACAACCTTGTGTAAATTCCGAGCAAGGATGACATACATCCACATGTGATATATTTTTAATCTTAAGACATCGACTTATAGTCGATTACTACACAGCTCATAATGTAGCAATAATGTTATTTTGAGGTTTTACACCTATTCAAGTGGCTAGTTTCAATTACTTGTACACTGGACGTAAGTAACCACATTTTCTTTTTTTAACTGTCAAAATTTCACCCTTTTGCATTTCAATCTAAGTGGTTCACTTATTTCCAGGTTTACACTGAGGATGGTCAGTTTGACCGAAAACGTTTTGTTGTACTTCCACTCCCTTGTGGATAAATTTTAAGAATTTTTTAATAAATTATATACCTACATACAACAGAAGTGTTTACTTCATTCTACGTTGTTTGTACTTTTACTTTCTATAATCAGCTTTAAATCAAAAGAGTAAACAGTTTCCAAAATATTAAAGGCCAAAAAATAAACAGTATATCGTATATCTTTTAATACTCTGGGCTAATTAGCAAAATACAAGGAAAAGTTATTTACCAGCAATTTTATTGTAGGAATCGAATCTTCCCTCCCTGGGATTGTATTTCTACCTCGACGACGGTGGGAGGGCCGAGTAACCGAT
The DNA here is from genome assembly GCF_917563875.1 of Diabrotica virgifera virgifera. Lineage (NCBI taxonomy): Eukaryota > Metazoa > Arthropoda > Insecta > Coleoptera > Chrysomelidae > Diabrotica > Diabrotica virgifera. The sequence continues at coordinate 177,894,037 of NC_065443.1, forward strand.
CGTGGTCCCTAAAGTTGTGAGGGGAGCACGACCGGTGAAACCAAGGACAGTCCCAGCGTCCAGCGACTGTGCACCGGGTGAGCGCCGGACACCGCCGCTGGACGCTAAAAAGGCGTCGCAACTGAGGCGAGCAGTTGCGACGCCTTTCGCCTTCAGCAGATGTATATCACCCTCCAAGTTCCCTACGGCTACTCTAATCCCTAAAAGTTAATCTCGTCCACCTTAGCATTGTGACCGGGGGTCGATGGGGGGCCCCAAAGCACTGTGCGGGGGGCTCCGCCATCGGACTCTGATCACAAATTTCTATTCGAAAACTTCTTCGACATACCCACTACGAGTAGCCGTCATGTCTTACCCCACCACACATCCATTCCAAATCCCGCGTAACAGGGGAGGCAGCAGTTACGCGGAAACTCCAGGTAGCCTGTGAATACAAACTGCCACTGCGTCCGGAGGCAACCGTGAAAAAAAGCCTAGAGGAGTAAACCTCAATAAAACAATCCCCACTATCACGGTGGAAGGCATCGTGCCAAAGATATGAGAGATGCGAGGGTTAGAGCATCACAAACGATCCCTTCGGGATACCTGGCGACCTCCCGAAGTAAACAAGCCTTGGCGTGGTAAGGGCGCACTGCCGCGCCAGACGTATAGTACGTCCCAACTCGTAGGAATTTATATGAGTACCAATAAACAAAATTCTGAACAGACGGGGGTGAGTGAAGACGACCATCGGCGAGACACGGACAATGGAACGGATATGGAAAATGAGAATAGGAAAAAACAGTCGCCTGACGACTTGAAATGGGAAGAAGGAATGAACAGTTTTGAGAGGGAGCTCATAAACTCACATAAAAAGAAACAGAAGATGAACAGGTCGACTGCCCCAAAACAGTCGACACTAGTAGGGGATGAAATGCTGGAAAGCAGTGAAAATGATGACGATGAGATAGGGGAGGAAAGATCACAAGAGGAAGTGGAAAACATAGAAAAAGGATGGCAAAATATTCAGGAGAGGGTGTTAGCCTCTTTCCTGCTTGATGATGAAACCATGAATAAGAAGAAAAGGAAAGGGAATAGTCTAGAGATAATAAATGATCTGAAGAGGGAGAGACTCGAAGAGAGTATTAAGTTTCCTAACGAAACCAAACAACAAAAAATAAACAGGAAACTCGAAGAGTTAAATATAAAACTAATAGAGATATTTACTAACCTAAGCGAAAAAAGGGGGGAAAAGGTGGAGATGGATACGGAATTAAAAAAACTGTTAGGGGTCATAAAATCCACTAACAACAAAAAAGAAGACGACAGTATAGCCGAAAAAACACAACAAGAAGTAAAATGCGATCACTGCAAGCTAAAAGTGGAACAAGAAAGACAGAGAGAAGAGCAAGAAAAAATTAAAAGGGCTCTAAACATGGGGGGAGGAAAAAAACCTTCATGAGTATATGTAATAGCAAATGGGAGGAGAAAGCATATATGTAATGAAACTACATATTATACTTTCATCATTTTAATATTGCTGTGCTCCAAGATGTCATCTCAAATTGGAATTTCAAATTGGAACGCAGTCAGCCAACGTTAGAAATTCGGAACACACTCCTGGCCTGCCGAACCGTCACTAGCTGAGAAGAGATTGGATTGACAGACGTCGTCATTTATGAAATGTCAAGCATTTATGAAACTTTTATTTTCACTTATTTGTAGAAATAATCATAGATTGGGAATATTGACATTAAATGTCGTTTCTTTATTCTAGGTAAATATTGTAAATGTTGTATTAAAACATGTTTTAATAAAATACTTTATTCTAGAGCAACACAGCTGTCCTTATTCCTATAAATATCATTACAAAACGACATTACTAGTCAAAAAAATGGAGAAATTAAAGTTCCAGTTTACAGTACAGGGATCCGCAGATGGAAAAACGAATGAAATATGTATAACAGCAATTGAAACTCCAGATGGACGTGTTTTTGAGCTCCCAGAAGAATTCAAGCAGGTAAATAAACATACATACCTAGCGAAATCTAATGTATTTATGAAAGTAAAAAATTCTTTGAAAAAAAGAGGTCAAAAAAGAAATTTATGGGTACCATTAGATATTGAAATGAGAAAGATATATTTAGATGATGGTGAGAATTTACAATTTGGGGAACAGTATTTAGATGAGAAAACACAATCTGTAGTTGCTACTTATGAAAAAGAAATACCATCAATAAAAAATTTAAGCAGAGTAACTGAAAGTTTTTTGATTGAAAAATTTTCTATAAAAATACCGAATGCTTGTCAGTGGATGGAAGACTTTGAGAGAGAGTGCGAACGATTTGAAATCATAGATGATGAACAGAAAATAGAGTCATTAAAATACTTACTTGAAAAACAATGTTTAGATTGGTACAGTAGCATGATAATTAAATACACAGTACAATCAGATTGGAAAATTTGGAAAACAAACTTTTGTGATGCATATGAAAAGAAAGGTTGGTCTCAAATCAAATACGCATTCACATTCAAATATCAAAGTGGTTCTCTTATAGAATATGCAACAAAAAAAGAAAGATTATTATTGGAAGTAAATAAAACAATCGACAATGACACATTAATAAACCTTATTGTATTAGGTTTGCCAGACGACATAATGAATAAACTTGATAAATATTCATTGATTTCAACTACTCATCTATTTAGTGAGTTGAACAAGAATGAATACTTGGTAAACAAGCAAGGTAAAAGACAGAAAGTATTCTTAGATTTTAAAGAAAAAGTTGAAGAAAAACAATACAAAACCAGCCAAAGATTATACAAAGAACAAAAACACATATGCAGTATTTGTGAAAAGCTTAAAAAAGGAACACGTTACCACTTAGAATCAGCATGTTGGTATAAGGCAAAAGATAATCACAATGACAAAGATAGTCAAATTCAACTTATCAACAACTCAGAAATAGAATGTGAACTACAAAATGAAAATCAAAAAAACTGCTAGTGTTGCCATTAATAAAAGTAAAATTAGTACTGAATAGCAATTTTGAGATTTTTGCAATATATGATTCAGGTTCAAATGTCTCATTAATAAATTCAAAATTGTTGAAAATAAATAATGAAAGACTAATTAATCCTAGAGGTACTAATTTAAAAACTATTAATGGCCTTAAAAAAACAAATGGAATGGTCAAATTAAGTATAAAAATTTTTGACGTAGAAAAAGAAACTGAAGTCTTTGTGATTGACAAGGATAATTTTGATTATGATTTTCTAATTGGTTTAGACTGTATAAAAAATTTTTATTTATGTCAAGATGAAAACCTGAAAATAAGTCAAAAACCACCTATACATATAGATACTATTTCTAAGGAAATAGAAAAAACTTTTCAAACAAATGCTAAAATTTCTAAGGAAATTAATGAAGAAATAATATTTGCTTCTAAGGAAACAAATGATAATTCAAAGGTATCTGATATGTCAAATGAAATGGGAAATAAACATTTAATAAATTTTAATGAACACTTTGAAAATCAAATTTTTGAAATTTATGTAAACCATTTAGATCGCTATCAACAATTAAGAATAGATGAATTAATAAATGAAAACAAATCCATATTTGCCAAAGATAAGTATGATGTAGGAACAGTAAAGGATTATGAAGCACACATTGATTTATTAGAAGAAAAATATTGCAGCAGAAGGCCATATAGAAACTCAATTGAGGATAGAAAGGAAATTGAAAAGCAAATTGCAATGCTATTAGACAAAAAGCTAATCGAAGAATCATACAGCCCCTTCGCAGCACCAGTTACATTAGCTTACAAGAGAGAGGAAAATACAAAATCACGATTATGCATTGATTTTAGAGACCTGAATAAAATTGTTGTGCCACAATCACAACCATTTCCTCATATTGAAGATTTAATGCAAAAGACGAGAAACTGTAAATTTTTCTCAACCCTTGATATCAATTCTGCATTTTGGTCAATTCCTATGCGTATTACAGATAGATACAAAACAGGATTTGTTACACAAGAGGGACATTTTCAGTGGACTTGTTTACCATTTGGGCTGAAAACATCCCCAGCTATATTTCAGCGAATAATGTGTAATATAATAAGAAAACACAAACTTGCTGACTTTGCAGTGAGCTACATAGATGACATACTAGTTTTTTCAAAATCATTCTCAGAACATATCAGACATCTAACACAACTATTTACAGCTATCAAAAGTGAAGGATTCAGATTAAAGCTTACAAAATGCACATTTGCTGCGGAATCTGTAAAATACTTGGGTCATATAATACAAAATAATAGTGTACGACCACTGAAGGACAACTTAATTTCAATAAAGGAATTTCCAATACCTAGAACACAAAAACATGTAAGACAATTTCTAGGAAAGATAAATTTTTACCACAAATATGTGCCAAACATTGCAATAACATTGAACCCATTACACAACCTGTTGAGAAAAGGACAACCATTTATTTGGACTACAGAATGCCAAAATTCGTTTGACAAATTAAAAAACATATTGTTAACTCAACCTGTATTAACTATATTTGATCCAAATCTACCAATACATATTTATACTGATGCCAGCTTATTGGGAGTAGCAGGGGTATTAAAACAACCACAGGAAAACAAAGAAGAAAAACCAGTGGCTTATTTTTCAAAAAAATTAAATGAAGTTCAAAAAAGAAAAAAGGCCATATACTTGGAGTGTTTGGCCATTAAAGAATGTGTTAGGTATTGGCAACATTACTTAATTGGTAAGAAATTTACTGTTTTTTCTGATCATAAACCATTAGAAAATATGAATATAAAATCTAGGACTGATGAGGAACTAGGAGATCTAACATATTATTTATCACAATATGATTTTGATGTTAAATATTGTCCTGGGAAACATAACTTAGAAGCTGATTGCCTTAGCAGAAATCCTGTCCTAGGCCCAGATAAAAATACTGAGGAACAGTTAAAAATTGTAAATTCAATAACTATCCAAGATATACTGGAAGATCAAGAAAAAAATAGAGACATACAGGAAAATAAGTATAAATTAATAAATAAACATAATGTTTATTACAAAAATATAAAAGGAAGAGAAAAAATCCTTTTGACTGAAGACTTTAGTAGAGAATTTTTAAAAAACGTTCATAGAAACTTGTGTCACATAGGAGTGAAACAAATGCATAATATGATTGGAACATATTATACAGCAAAAAACTTAACAAAAAACATTAGAGAAACCTGCCAAAAATGCTCAGTATGCATTAGAAATAAATCAAGGGGATTAGAAAAATTCGGATTAATGTCACATTTGGGACCAGCCACAAAGCCTTTCAGCATTGTCAGTATAGACACAGTAGGAGGTTTTGGAGGTTCCCGTTCTACAAAAAAATATTTACATATTCTAGTAGACCACTTCACACGATATGCATATATATTGACATCGAAAACTCAAACTGCAAATGATTTCATTAAACTTGTAAATAGTATTCCAGAAAATGATCAAATCGAAATGATTCTATCAGACCAATATCCAGGAATAAATTCAAATGATTTTAAAAAGTTTTTAGAGAAAAAGTTTACGAAACTAATATTCACTGCTGCTAACTCTCCTTTTTCTAATGGTCTCAATGAGAGACTAAATCAAACCCTGGTTAATAAAATTAGGTGTAGAATTAACGAGACAAAAGAAAAAAAAGCTTGGACAACAATAGCACAAGAATGTGTGGGCAAATACAATGATACCGAACATACTGTAACTGGTTTCTCACCATCATATTTAATGTATGGCAAAAAAGTAACAACACTGCCATCTGAACTGAAAGAAGTAGATTCAGAAAAAGATTGGATAAGAAACAAAAATCTTGCTTTAGAAAGAACGAAAAGATCTCACAAATATAATAAACAAATTTATGACAAGAACCGTAAACATGTGGACTTCAACATAGGTGATTTGGTGTTTGTCGAAAATGGAAACAGGTTAAACCGAAAAAAAATTGGACGAATTAAAAATTGGACCATATGAAATAACAGAAAAACTATCAAATTCCATTTATAAAGTAAATATGAATCGGAAGAAGTCAGACTCTAATCTATTCCATATCTCGAAGCTGGTTCCATTCCCTATACAGGAAGAAGGTCAAGATGAAGATGGTAACGAAAATATTTGAATATTTTCACCTTTGGGAAGGATGATGTAATGAAACTACATATTATACTTTCATCATTTTAATATTGCTGTGCTCCAAGATGTCATCTCAAATTGGAATTTCAAATTGGAACGCAGTCAGCCAACGTTAGAAATTCGGAACACACTCCTGGCCTGCCGAACCGTCACTAGCTGAGAAGAGATTGGATTGACAGACGTCGTCATTTATGAAATGTCAAGCATTTATGAAACTTTTATTTTCACTTATTTGTAGAAATAATCATAGATTGGGAATATTGACATTAAATGTCGTTTCTTTATTCTAGGTAAATATTGTATTAAAACATGTTTTAATAAAATACTTTATTCTAGAGCAACACAGCTGTCCTTATTCCTATAAATATCATTACATATATAAAGACAAATTGGGAACAAGGGGGGTTACGAGAAACGGTCGAGAAGAAAACATGTCTGATAGTAACAAAAAAGGATGCGAAGGACAAGGGGGTAGAAAATATAATAAAGGACGTGGGAGAGGACCTGGCAGAAACACTAGAGGAAGTGAACGAGGGAGAAATCAAATTCCTTGAGAACTTTAGGAGGAAAGAAAATAAAAAAACAATTTGGTACACGTTCGTCGCTGGAATAGAAAAAGAAAGTGGTGGCGATATATACGACCTAGCAGAAAAGGCTATAACTAAAATTAAGAAAGAGATGGATGAAACACCAAAGGTTGTACGGGTCGTAGCCGGTAACGACCTTAACAAGGAGCTCATAAGGAAAGCCCTCGAATATGTGGGGCGGAGGGAAAGTATCTCATGGGAGATGATAGTAAGAGGGAAGGAACTCGAGGTAGAGAAGAAGTCAGAACAAGAAGAAGCCCTCCTTATAAAGATGGGGGGGAAAAAATATAACGAAGTTCTTAGCGAAATGAGAGAAAAAATCGACATTGGAAAAATCGGTCTACAAGTGGAGAAGTTAAAAAGAACGAATGGGGGAGATCTCCTTGTAAAGTTAAAGGGAAGAGGGGCTGCGGAGAAGTTGAGGGCTGAACTGGACAGCAAAATGAACGGGATGGACACGGCAATCAGAAGAAAAGAGACTTTCTTCACGATTACGCGGTTGGACCCAGGGGTTGGTGAGGAAACTCTAAAGAAAATGATAAAGAGCTATACAGGCGTTCCTGAGAGAGAGATAGAAGTCAAGGTTCTACGAACAAACAGATATGGGGAGCAGGTAGCTACGATAGTCGTACGCCCCTCCAGAGCGGAAGAGCTGAGGAGGTACGGCTCGATAAAAATAGGGTGGGTTGTGTGTCCAATAATGGAGAGACACAACTCAGTTAGGTGTTTTAAGTGCCTAAAGTTTGGGCACAACACTTACGATTGCAAGGAAGAGAGCAGGGCGGCGTGCTGCTATAATTGTCTCCAAACGGGACATACCGTTGCAAGCTGCGGTAATAAACCGTACTGCTCGGTATGCAAAGAAGAAGGGCATAGGATGGACAGGATGGCCTGTCCGTCGTACCGAGCCCTTGTATACGGTAGGGGAGGAGAGGGGAACCCCTAAAACATGCTAACCAAACATAAAATAGACTCCTTGGAAAACGAAGGTGGGCCCATATACAGCCCACCTAGGTGTTATTTTATATCTTTAAAATTTATTTTATCTATTTTATTTATTCTATTTTACTCTATTATATCAATTTTACTAAACCACTTTTATTTATTGAATTCTTTTACTTTTACATATTTTATCTATATACCGTATCTATTTATTTTATTTATATTAATTTATTTACTTATTTTAGCTTTTATGCTTTTTAATTTTTTCGAAAGACGTGAGTCCGACGCAGAAACGACCTCTGGGAACTGAACCAAAGTGGACCTCAAGGATCAACCTGGTATACGGATATTGCAGGTGAACGTGGGCAGGGCACGCCGAGCACACGACCTTGTCCACGCAAAAGCCTGCAAGCTAGAAATAGACTTGCTCATCGTCCCGGAACCAAACAAAAAAATAACATCAGCCGGTGGTTGGGTCCAGGATAATGGGAAGAATGTGGCGGTGCTCTTTAGAAATAGGGATTTGGGGGTGCGTGGTATTGTCAGGGGAGGAAATCATATCCTCATCAAACTGAGGGATTTCAGCCTGCTGGCATGCTACGTGTCCCCAAATATCCCTATGATAAGATACAAAGCAATCGTAGATGAAATAATTAGCGCCGCCACGAACGAAAAAGAAGTGATGATCGCCGGGGACATTAACGCGAAATTGAGGTTGTGGGGTGCCCCCATAAACGACAGAAAGGGGGAAATATGGAATGAATGGATAGCCCAGGCTGGCCTCCAAGTATTAAACAATAACAAACCAACATTCGTAAGGGGGGTCAGCCGAACACACATTGATATTACGTTCGCGAGTGAAGGGCTATCCAGGAGAGTGCACGGCTGGGATGTCCTTGACGATCAGTTATTCACCTACCACCGGTATATACAATACGAAATAAAGGTTAAAGGGGGAATAAGACGGCCGATAGGACACACGGAGATTTATTTTAACAAAACCAAGTACCTATCGAAGGTCAGGAAGATTACCACATTACAAATTTGGCCACCGTGAAGAGAAAAGATAATAAAAAATCCCCCTACTGGTGGACGGATGAGATAGAAGATCTACGGGAGAGATGCCTCAGAGCTCGAAGGAATTATACGAGAAGCCAGGGCAGCCTCGAGCTCAAGGAAATATATAAAGATCTAAAGAAAACTTTAAATAAAAAAATAAAACAAGAGAAAAAAGAAAAGTGGCAGACCCTGATAAAAGCATTGGACGAAGATATATGGGGCGATGCGTACAAGATCACTATGAAGACGCTGAAAATAATCGCCCCATATAGACTCAACGAAGACCAGCGGATGGAATCAGCTGAGCTCCTCTTTCCTACCAAGGATCATCAAAATTTCATTAAGATATTTCCAACGATGGTAGAGGAGTTCACGGAAGAGGAAGTTAGAATAGCTGGTCAGGAGATGAAGACAGGGAAAGCTCCCGGCCCTGACGGGCTGCCACCAGAGGCAATAAAAATAATAGCAACGGAGAAACCAGGTTTGATCAGAAGAATATACAACGACCTACTGCAGAAGCAAGAGTTTCCCAGGGACTTAAAGGAAGCGAACTTAGTTCTACTCCTAAAGCCTGGGAAACCCCCCGATTCAGCAGCCTCTTATCGGCCAATATGCCTTCTGGACTGCCTTGGTAAGTTCTACGAAGGGCTTATCAAGAAGAGGCTGGAGGGCGTGTTGGAAGATCAGAGAGTGTTATCAAATCAACAATATGGATTTCGAAAAGGTAAATCGACAGTCGATGCCGCGACCTGGATAAGGGACGCGGCTAAAGCAAGTAAAAAAAGATGGGTGGTCTTTGTTCTGTTGGACATAAAAAATGCTTTTAATTCAGCAAACTGGGGTCACATAGTAGACCGAATAGTCGAATTTGGGGCTCCAGAGTATGTGTCCAACATAATAAAGGACTACCTATCTGAAAGAAACGTATGCATATCGAAGAAAAAGAAGAAAGAAATGACCGCGGGTGTACCCCAGGGGTCAGTCCTGGGACCCTTACTTTGGAATATACTATACAACGGGGTACTAGAAGTAAACAGGCAGAGAGGAGTGAGAGCGATTGCATACGCGGACGACCTAGCCTTACTGGTCGAAGACGACATGAATAGGGGAATAATACAAAAAGTAAACGAAGCAATACAGAAGACCGCAGATTGGATAGAGAGAAATGATCTAAAGTTAGCAGTAGAGAAGACAGAATCCATTATCTTGAGGGGACCAAGAAAGAGAGATGACATATTTGGATATAAAGGCTCTGTAATAAGACCCCAAAAGACGGTTAAGTACCTCGGAATTATTTTCGACGACAAGCTTAAATTCGGACAACACGTACAAGAAGCATGTCGGAAGGCAGAAGAAAGGACCTCTATACTAAATAAATTTATGCCAAATATAGGGGGTCCTGGATCCCAGAAGAGAATAGTGATGGCACAATCCATCTTATCCATAGTTTTATACGGAGCCCCAGTGTGGCACGAGGTCCTTCGAATGAAAAAGTATAAAGACGTGCTTCTTAGGACACGAAGGAAACCTCTGATCAGGGTGTGCAGCGCGTACAGAACCGTATCAACCATTGCCTTACAGGTGGTGGCTGGGTCTGTACCGGTGCACATCCTGGCCAGAGAAAGAGTCCGAATGTACCAGAGGGGCAACGGGGCAATAGGTTCAGGTCCACAAGAAAGGAAAAGAAGTCTAGAGATGTGGCAGAGGGAATGGGCAGCCGAAGTCGAGAAGGCGGCCTGGACGAGATCCCTGATTCCAGATGTGGTGAGGTGGTACGAGTGCCGGCATCGGCGCGTCAGCTACTATTTCACACAATTTTTGACGGGACATGGATCGTTCAGGAAGTTTACTCATCGTATAGGGAAAACCGTGGACGATCTATGCCCTGATTGTGGAGTAGTGGATGACGCGCAGCATGTCGTCTTCGTGTGCCCTGCATACCAGGCGGGACGTACCGAGCTGCAGCTGGGACTGGGATCGCCTCTAGGCGAGCCTCACGAGCTAATTGATAAAGCTATCAATAGCAAGAGAGACTTCGACCTGATCATTGCTTATGTCACGAAGACAATGAAGCACAAAGAGGAGAAAGAGAGGCGACTGCAAGCGGGATGACCGTCTATTTATTTATTTTTTAACGTTTTTATTTTTGTGTCGCAGATGGCAGCCAGTGGGGGGAGGATCCTTTACATCCAACCTGCGCTGTCTGTCTTATTTTAACTATTTTTACTTATTTATTTATTTTATCTTGTTTTATCTCCTTATTTACTTCTTCAATCTTATTTATACAATATTTATCATTTTAAATCAATTTTATTACTCAAATGTGTTGCGTGTTGTAAGCGGTAGTCAGCAGGGGGGGGGGACCTTTTACATCTAACCCATGCTGACCGCCTTTGTATTGTTTTGTTTACTTTCTGTTTTGTCTTGTTTTTTGTTTTGTATCAGGTAGTGGGGGAGGATTTTTACACCCAACCTCACTGACTGCTTCCTTTTTAACTGTAGAATGAATGGGTATGAGTTTGAGTGCGAATTGATGAAAGCACGAATGTTTGGAGTTGCTCGTAACTGTCGACTGGTATCCTTTTGCTAGTTCATGTTTGATTGGGGGCACCCCGGTCGCCCCACCCACACATGGGCTGCACGGAACGGTCGTCTTCACCGACCGGTCTTTGTGCGGGGTGTGTGCGGGACGGGGCGGCTGGGTGGCCGCTTAATCTACGGAGTGCACGCAGAGGGTGCCCGGGGGGAGTTATGAGTAAGGTCGACGGGTCAGACATGCTCGCCAAGAGCGGTTCCAGACCTGTCGGCTGGAGGAAGAGGAGGTGAGTTTAGTCGGTAGGCGGTTCGGCACGGTGAAGCGTGACGGATCGAATCCGACACACCTGGGACACCTTCCCAAACGGTCTTTTGAAGGTTCTCACCTCCCAAAAAAAAAAAAAAAAGGAATCGAATCTTATGGTTGTATATATTAATAATATAGCTATGCAAAGTCCGCAGATAGTGTGCTACTTTTTTTATAAACAAAATGGCGCCCGAAAAAAATCGTGTTTTTTCAATTTTTGCTCTATAACTCCAAAGATTTTAACTTTACACCAAAAACACCCAAATAAAAATTCACCGTAATTAAATTCTCCAAAGACACGTGTTTTTCCCGATTTACTTGACGAAAATTTTCCCCGGAAAATGCGGGTTTTTCCAACAAAATCTTTAATTTTCAACTAAAATTTTAGATAAGTAATAATTGTTTATTAATATGTAATTAAATAACTTGGTAATATAAAAGCTCTTTTCGCATAGATTATAATTCCAGAAGCCGATGGAAATTGAATGAACAGTTTATCTGGTAATATCTTTTTTTACGTAAAGCTGTAGTTTCATACTGAAGCTTAGTATATACTGACTTTTTGGGATAGTTCTAAAACGGTACTCCAAAATATGGACAAAAATGCTGTCTCTAGTGATTCAAGGTTTAATCTTAGAGCAGATTCATCACTTCGACATTAAGGGTTTTCGTTCCTGTCATTCTCTATTAGTTTCAAAGTTTCTGTAATTACCGGCCAATTTTCTTTCAGAGCTCGACAAACATCGTTTCTTGCTGACCAACGTGTTTTATGGGAACGATGTGTTGAACTTGTTAAAAAATTGTACAGTTCTTGAAGTAGACCAAAAAAAGAAACAGCAACCACACATGAACCAACGGCCACAGATCCTACCAGATTTAAGAAATGAGCGGCTCATGTGACATACTCAGCCTGAGGACCTAGTTTCGTTATTCTGGCTTGAACACCTGAGTATATCCCTGCCATATTACTGGCATTGTCATATGACTGACTACGGCATTTTGTGATATCCAAATCGAATTTATCAAAAACATCGATAACAGCATTTACTATCTCTTCAGCTTTGTGTCCGACGTTAGGCGAAGAACACAGAAAGCGTTCTACGGGTATGCCATCCCTAGTTATATACCTTAGTACCAACGTTAATTGGTCAATATGAGATATGTCTGGAGTGGAGTCTACCACAATCCCAAAATATTTTGCTTCCGTAGCTTCATTTAATATTTGTCTTCGAACATTTTCAGCCATAAGAAAGATCACTTCTTCATATGTTGACAAGATAGTAGGCGAAAAATAGCAAAGCGAGCGGGATTTATCTTACCTGCGCTGAGACACGGTCTACAGGTACAACGTAAAGAAAGTAACAGAATTAGTAAATAATATATTCTCACGGTTATGTTTAAAAGTGGTATGTTAAATTATCGCTCTTATATTTTTTAAACTTTTAATGTGTGGTAACTGTGCCAGCGTGTACTCGGAGTAGGGGGGCATCCATAAACTACGTCGTAAAAAATTTGGACTTTTTAATACCCTCCCCCCCTTCCGTCGTAATTCGTCGGTTACAGACGAACCCCCCCCCCCCCCATGTCGACGTCGTCATTGCAGTACACGACCCCCCTTTCAGTGATTTAAAAAAATTCAATGTTATTTCTGTTTTTTTTAATCAACCTTGAAACTTTATTTGCGAATGTATCACAACAAGAACAATTAAGGGGGTAGGCGCAAAATCTTGGTCCAATGCTATTTAAATGCATTCTTTTTTCGAATCCTGAGAAATCTAATAAATATATTTGAAGAATGTAAACGCAGAATGAAAGATTACATTATTACCGAGGGCTGAAAGTCCCTTAGAATAAACAAAAGGTTTCTTTTGAATGAAATTTTTGAACTTAAAAATCAGACTAAATATTTTTTTATCCCTGTAACTTATTAAAATAAACATTATAGATGTTTTCAGAAACTTTTGGTCCTCGGTAATAATGTAATCTCTCAATCTGCGTTTAAATTTTTCAAAAATTTTTATTAGTTTTCTGAGCATTTGAAAAAAATGAATGCATTTAAATAGCATTGCATCAAGATTTTGCTTATAAATCTTCTCTAAGTATAAATACGACTTACTACTAAATATAACACAATATTTTATTTCCATTCATTCTTTCAGAACTATTTTTCCACACACAGTATGCAGCACATAAATAAACTAACAATTGAATATTGTTTGCTTCCAAACATTTTTCTGTATATAGAAGCACTTGTTTAAACTCAAAGAACAATGTCTTACTGTTTGTTGTCCTGTGCTAAACTTTTGCAAAAGTGCTACCTAATATTATTTTAATGTGACTGTGACTGATAAATACGAAATTTATGTGATAAAAGTATCTATAAGAGAATTCTTTTTAATTTTAACAAAGGTGTATTTATTCGTAAACGTTTTGTTTTATTTTCAATTTCATTTCAAAAACTATAGGTACGTTTTTATATGAATATCTGATACTTTAATGCTGGTAAAAAATTATATTTATAGAGACAATAGCGACAAATTTAAATATACCAATATATTAAACGACGTCGAATGTGCACTCATACCCCCCACCCCCCTGTCGTATATCGTCGAAATAAGCAAGCCCCCCTCCCTCCCTCTTCTCAACGACGTAGTTTATGGATGACCCCTAGGCAATGCGAACAAAATCCGCCCATTCCGCGCCCTAACGAATTTGGCGATCTAGGCCTGTGCCTTGTTGGCCTAGTGGTAAATCCGGCCCTGCTAGTGGTCAGTTTAGTTAACACCGCTATCCTATAAACACCTTCTTTGTTAGGTTGGCCATAGGTCATAGTGCTTCTGCTAAATGCAGTCTGTAGAAAGTATAAAAGGCCGGAAATTGCGGAAAGCAACGAAAAAGCTGTTTGATGTTTGATTTATAGGAAGAAACTAAACATGGGATGTCATAAATTTTCTTAAGGTCAGTAATACACTGCGCGTCAGAAAAAACGGGCATCCCAAAAAATGGGTAATTTTTGATGTCGCGTATCTCCCAAACCTGTTGTCCGATTTAAGTAATTTTTTTTTAATATGTTATAGCCTTATTCTTTATCAATATCGCTGTAATTATATTGTTGCTAAACAGGCAAATTTTCAATGCATAGTGGGTGTATGAATCAAACTGTGTTTTTTTCTTAAAGTTCACAACACCCTGTGGAATATTCTAGTATTTATAAAATACTAAAATTAAAACCCAACTATAGCCTCAAGTTTTCTTAACATTCTCTTTTTTGATTCATTCGCTTATGTTTTGGATAATACAAAAGTTAGGTACTTTAACAACTAGCCATGTTCTTCATCAGTACAGGGTGTTTCTAAACAAGTGCGACAAACTTTAAGGGGTAATTCTGCTTTAAAAAATAATGACAGTTTACTTTATAATCGTATGTCCGCAAATGCATCGTTTCCGAGATACGGGATGTTAAATTTTCTCTTACAAACTGACTATTTATTTATTGCTTTAAAACCGGTTGAGATATGCAAATGGAATTTGGTGGGTTTTAAGACGTAGTTTTTTTTTGACATACAATTAAGAATTTTATATTCACCATTGACGTGGATACGGGTAATATGATCGGTCATATTACCCGTGTGCGCGCCAATGGTGAATATAAAATTCTTAATGCCATGTCACAAAATGCGTAATAACTATGTCTTATAGTCTGTTCGCTAAACTCAGACGCAACTTTCTAGATATTTTAGTCGGTAATTTTGCGAATACTTTTTTAATACTTTTTAAATAGTTAATAATCACTAAATATTTAGTAATTTTGTCAATTTTTGCAAAATTGGCAAAAAACAAAAAAAATATCGACTAAAATATCTAGCCAGTTGCGTCTGAGTTTAGCGAACCGACTATACTACCAAATTTCATTTGCATATCTCAACCGGTTTTAGGGCAATAAATAAATCGTCAGTTTGTAAGAAAAAATTTAACATCCCGTATCTCGGAAACGAAGCATTTGCGGACATATGCTTATAAAGCAAATGGTCATTATTTTTTCATGCAGAATTGCCCCTTAAAGTTTACCGCACTTATTTAGAAACACCTTGTACTGATGAAGAACATGGCTAGTTTTTAAAGTACCTACCTAACCTTTGTATTATCCAACATAAGCGAATGAATCAACAAACAGAAGAAAACCTGAGGCTATAGTTGGGTTTTAATTTCATTATTTTATAGATGCTAGAATATTCCACAGCGTGTTGCGAACTTTGAGAAAAAACACATTTTGATTCGTACACCCAGTATATAATGAAAATTTACCTGTTTAGTAACAATATGATTACAGCAATATTGTTAAAGAATAAGGCTATAACATATTAAAAAAATACTTAAATCGGACAACAGGTTCAGGAGACACGAGACATCAAAAATGACCTATATTTTGGGGTGCCCGTTTTCTCTGACGCGCAGTGTATACTAGTTTCATGATTTGGAATTAGCAAATAATTTCAACTGAGGACGTAAAACCGCGCAAGGTATGTACAAACAACTAATATATAAGGTAAATATGGGTGCAAAGAAAACAACAAAATTCTAGCATATTATATTTTTGAAGTGTATTGTTGATTTGTTGTTAACGGGCAATATTGAAAGGCAATTTTTGAAAAATAGGGTGAAATTCGAGTGTTCGTATTTAGTGATAAAAAAAATACCAAAAAAACTTTTAAGACCTGGTTTTGAGAATCAATACAAATGAAAGACACCTAAGCAAAATATTATGTTTCTTGGATTAAAGATTATGGAAATGGCGAAGGGAGAATTAAATAGGAAATTACTTCTGAAAAACTGTTTGTAATAACACTAAAAGATAAGAGGAAAGAAAAAAAATCAAAGGCTCTTAAAATGTACTGAAAATTTTATTCAACATTGTGTTTTCATACATTACGTAGACAACAATATCACAATTATTTGATCTTACTTATTTTTATGTTTGTACCTACCCTGTATATTAATTATTACCATTAATTGTGAATATTTTTAAGTGATATGTGAATCATGATACAAAGAGAATTGTAATAATGACGATCAGTTTATCTCATCATGTATCGTGCCAGTCTGGGATCATATCTTCTAATAGTGGTGTATCCCATATCTCTGTAGCTTTGCAATTGGGATACAAATCCTGGGTTAGGAAATACGCATCTTTTCATTTTTACTTTATCCAAAGCTTCCCTAAAATCAGAATACAATATATATTTCCTGTAAAAGCTATTAATTCGAGAGTGATGTGTTTGTGGTTTATTTGAATTTAGAATAGTATGGTGTTTAAAAGAGTCTGGCACTGGCAGTGAAACGAAAAGTTCGAAGTAAAATCGCTCTGATTTAAAGTGTAAATTACGTAGGAAATACAAATCCGAAAATTTAAACAACATCATCACTTAGTTTGTGAATGGTAAAAGCCTTAGAAGAGCAGAAATTTCTCAGAGAAAGCAAATTAGTAGCCAGATCACCTCAACATAAAGAAATTGCAAAACAGCCAGAATCCAGCATGGATGAATTCAAACAAATGCTGCGCGATCTTAAAAAAGACCTACATGAGGATATGGCACAAATAAAGAGAGAAATTAAAAATGACATCAGGGAAATGAGAGAGGACATAAAGGACACCAAAAAAGAGCTGCAGAAGAACCGAGAGGAAATGAAAAGCATGGCGAAGGAAATCACCCAAATGAAGGACGAATGGACGAGAAAAAAAGAAGAACTACATAACAAAATCAAGGAAGTGGAGGACAAGATGGAAATGATGAAAAAACAAAAAATTCTAAACAACCTAACAATAACTGGACTTACAACGAATACCGATAATAAAGATACACTCGAAGAAGCTTTGGAAAAGTGTTTCAGACAGAACAACTTTTGAAAACAAAGATACGTAGAGCGCAGAAGATAGGACAAGATAGATGTATAGTCGAAATGGTAGAATGGAATGACAAAATAAAGATACTCCAAGAAAAAGCAAAGCTAAAGGGGAAAGACATTTTCATAGACTCGGAACTTACAAGAAATGAACAAAAAATCCAGAAAAATATAAGAGATATAGCCAGAGAAGAAAAGAAAAAAGGTGCTATCGTAAAAGTGGGTTATCAGAAATTAGAAGTGAACGGGAAGAAAATGAAGTGGGATCATAGGTCCCAGAAACTCACAGAGGCAAACAAGTTAAAAAACTAAAGGCCGAAACGAAACCCGGAACTATAAAGACGAGGAAGAAAATGAATTACTAGATATAATGCAAAAATCATACAAAAACAAAACAGATTATTATTGGCAAATGAAGAGGACAATCAGGAAACAGAAGAAGAAACGGACTCTCGGGTGCAGAGAGCTGATTACTCACTCACTTTAAACTCTAAAATCAATGAAACTGAAGCGAAGCAAAACAAACCCAATAATACCTTAACTCAAAAAACGTTACAGAATCGGAGCCTGGAACGTCAGGACCATGTATGAAGCGTCAAGACTAGCGCAAGTAGTAAAAGAAATGGCAGAATTAAGGATACATATTATGGGGCTATCTGAAATAAGATGGCCTGGGCAAGGAGAGACAACAATATCAAACGGAGGAGTGCTGTTACACTCAGGAAACGATATAAAAGAAGACAGGAGGAATGGAGTTGGGATTCTTTTAAGTAAAGAGGCAAAAAGAGGGCTAATAAAATGGCATCCTATATCAGACAGACTAATAGTAGCACCATTCAATTCTCAAATAAGAAAGATTACCATTATTCAATGTTACGCACCGACAGAGGTAATCGCAGAAGATGAGAAAGAAAATTTCTACCAACAATTAACAGATACTATCGGAAAGGTGAACAAACGGGATTTTCTAGTAGTTATGGAAGATCTGAACGCGAAAGTTGGCAAAGACAACAAGGGAGTGGAAACATGCATGGGAACATATGGACTAGGGAATAGAAACAACAATGGAGAGAAACTCATAGAAGTTAGCCTAGAAAACAATCTTGTCATTGGAGAAACGATTTTCCCACACAAAGACTGCCACAAAATAAGCTGGATATCACCAGATAATAAAACGCAAAATCAAATAGACCACATTTTGATTAATAAAAAATGGAGAAGTAGCCTTCTAGATGTACGAAATAAAAGATCAGCAGATGTAGAAAGTGATCACCACCTACTAATAGCAGAAATAAAAGTAAAAATTAAGGCAAAAAGCGGGAGTAAACAATATAACAAACGAAGAAGATACAATATACAACAACTGAAAGACAGTGAAACCAAAAAAATGTGGAGTAACAAAATAAAGTTGAACACAGAAACTGTAAACAGCACACAGACAAATATAGCAAACAAATGAGAGATGATCAAAGAGACTGTACACCAAACCGCACAAGAACTGTTGGGCTACAACGAAGAAAAGAAATCAGAGTGGCTAAGTAACACATGGCAACTGATAAAAAAGAGGAAAGACTTAAAAGCCGAACTAAATAGAATACAAAAATTAGAAGATAAAATCAGAATAACCCAAGAGTATGCAGATACAAATAAACAAGTAAAAAAGAGCGCTAGGAATGACAAAAGAAAATGGACAGAGAAGATGGCGCGCTTAGCAGAAGAGGCAGCCGAAACAAATAATCAGAGAGGGCTATATAGAACCACTAAACGTCTTGCAAATAAGAACTTCAACAGTGGCAAACCACTAAAAGACAAACAAGGACAACTGCTTACAACAACTGAAGAGCAAAAATGAAGATGGCATGAGTACTATAGCGAACTTATGACAGAAGAAGAAAATGAGCCGCCGTTCCAAGAGGGTAACGACGTAGAGCCAAATGAAAATGATCTAAGGATAAACGAGGAAACTCCAACGATAAAAGAAATAGCTGAAGCAATCCGGCACCTGAGGAACAACAAAGCAGCGGGAATGGACGATATCACAGCAGAACTTTGGAAAGCGGACACTGAGAGAACCGTGGAGCTAATAGCACCACTATTAGCAGATATATGGGCTGAAGAAATCCTACCTACGGAATGGAATAATGGAATTATAGTTAAGCTCCCAAAAAAGGGGACGTACAGCTATGCGAAAACTGGAGAGAAATAACACTGTTATGTTCCATAAATAAAATATTAGCATTTATTGTTCATCAAAGAATCAACAATATAATAGACAAAACTCTCAGAAAAGAACAAGCGGGTTTCAGAAGGGGAAGATCCTGTATAGACCAAATTTCGACGGCAAGAATCATCATAGACGAAACTATAGAGAAGAACGCAGCCTTGATAATGGCCTTTATAGACTTTGCCAAAGCCTTCGACAGCATAAAACATACAGCCCTATGGAAAATCTTAAGGCTAAATAAATTACCTCCTAAGATCATTGGAATAATCAAAATGATGTATCAGCAAACATGTCAGGTATTGCATAAAGGGCAAATGACAGATAAAATACCAATTGAAGTAGGTTTAAAACAAGGTTGCATACTGTCACCTTTGCTCTTCAATATATGTCTTAATCATATACTGGAAAAACAATTGAAAGAAAAAATGGGATCCCTTGGAACTCCCTTCAGAACAAGAAACTAGCAGATATGGAATACGCAGATGATATCTAGACGAAGCAATAAAGCACTAAAAAGCCCAAAACCTAGAAATTTTGTGCAGTAAGATGATGCATTCTATTGCCGACGTCATGCAACTTTATGCATTCTATTCGAGAGAGTGTCAGGTTATTTTGTGAACTAAATTTATCTTCGGCAAAAATTTTTGTGCATGAAAAAATGCATTTCAAAGTGCATCTCGAAGAGATGGAAAATGAAAAATTTAGAACTCAAAAGATATTGACGGAAATGAGTTCAATTTTTATACTTGGGGGTTTTGGAGGTCACTGAACACGAATTTTATGACGACGATGGTCTCCAAGGTACCTGGTGCCCAAGATGGAACTCATCTCCTGGGACGAACGAATAATTCGCAGGACGATTGAATAATTCGCGAAATGAAGATTGGATCGAAAAACTGAAAAATACGTGTGTAATATTTTTCAAAAATTCTATCCAATGACACTAAACACGACCCCTCCACTTCATCCCCTGGAGGTGGCGTGGGGGTAACTTTAAAATCTTAAATGGAAACCCCCATTTATTATTGCATATTTGGATTGCTTACGTAAAAATAAGTAACTTATATTCGAGACATTTTTTCGAATTGTGGATAGATAGATATAATCGGAAAATACGATTTATCGTGATACCATAGGTAAATTATAGAAACGGTCTAATATCTCGAGAAATGCAGTTCCAAATAAAAAACCAAAAAATACGTGTTCAATATTTTTCAAGGGGTGGAGGTTGGGTGGGGGTAATTTTTAAAATCTTAAATAGGAGCCCCCATTTGTTATTGCAGATTTGGATTTCCTACGTAAAAATAAGCAACTTTCATTGGAGACATTTTTTCGAATTATTGATAGATATCGCTTTAATCGGAAAAACACTATTTAGTAGCGTCATCTGTCAACAATGGGGCCAAAATGATCCCTTCGGGCTTTCTAGGTAGGTATACTAAGCCAGACTTTCTAGTGTTAAAGTACATTAGTCATATATTTTTTTGCACCGTATCGCGCTTAGTTTGAATGTAAGCGGCATTTAATGGTGCTCGTTTTAAGGCTTTTTTCAAACACTACAAAAGGCGTTGGTAGCATTATACACCTAAAACCTACCGTTCCTCTGTTATTTCAAGTTGAATACACCAATTTGAGCATGCACCACAAAACAAACTCTTTTCACCTACCATATCTCTTTTTGTATTATAAATAGAACATTTACGAAGGAACGAATCTCTTTGTTATTTATTTATGACCTAAAAAATGTTTTATATAGTGTTTTTAGTTCGATGCATAGTTTTTAAGGTATTCACAAAAAACCGTCCGAAAAGGTGTCATTTTTCAATGAAAATGGCCAATTTTCAATTAAGCATAACTCAAAAATTATTGAGTTCTCAAAAAAAAGTATAGACCAGTTTTTGCTTAGAAATAGGTTCTCTAGCCACTCCCGTGCTTATTTTGACCAACAAATTTTCCACCCCCTTGAAGGGGTGGGAACCGCCCCAAGATAAAAGCGCCATAGTATATAGTGTAGATTTTGTTTCTTGAGCTATTCCCTACTTATTGTGAAAATATCAAGTATATCGATGTAGTAGGATGGAATTCGGAGCCAAATACCCTCATTGACTGCCCTATAATAATGCTCTGCTATGATCGCGTGAGAGAGGACACACAAGATTATAGCAAAATTTCTATTTACTGTAACTTTTCGAGTTTTTGAGCTACAGCAACGAGTTTTATGTCATTGGAAAAGTAATTTTGCATTATTTCAAAATATGTAAAAATATACAAAAATTAAGATTTTTTTTATTTCCGGTTCAACCGGAAGCCACATTTTAAGTAAAATTTATTGTAATAATAAATAATAATAAATAAAAAATTAGTTTTTATTACAAAGGAAGTTACGGGCACTCGTATATTTTTTTATAGAAAATTTATAACTCAATATTCTCAATATACTCATATACTCATATATCACAATTCAATAATGTCATTCAATTAACCGATAGGATTTCAAAAATATATCAAAAAATAAACAAATTCCTTGGAGCCATTTTTGAGAAAGTCTAGTTCAAAGTTATGTCAAATTTTGACCCCTTAAATATAGGCAACCAATAACTTTTTCTGAAAAACGATAATATTCTTCTTATAGCCCTATCTTTAGGCTATATAACGCCTTTTTCAAATTAAACTTATCTTAAACAAGTTTTTAGATAGGTAGGGAAATGTGTCGGATGGGCGGTCGGCCATGTTGGCTGCCATTTTGAATTTGGAAACGTCAAATTCCGTATTTCTATTTACCTATCGATGAGTTAGCTTTGAGTTAAATCGGTCAAAATTTGCAAAAATAGGCCCTAAATAACCCCCTATTTCGGCCTCCTTTGAGAAGTTTTTTTTAAAACCTTAGTTTCTCGACAAAATTCTCTTAAACTTACTCATACCGAATTTCATCGAAAACGGTCCGGTAGTTTTTGCTGGGCGGTGGCGACATACGTACATACGTACGTACATACTTCCGACATGTTTTTTTATTTGCTTTTTAGACTCATGGGGACTCAAAACGTCGAAAAAAATTGAAATCTGAAAAAAAATTTTTTGCACGATCCTATAACTTTATCTATTATACTATACTACGTATATAGTACGATAAAGTAAAACGAGCCTGTACCGCCATTAAGAAGAACAAAAGAATACACTTTCTTCAAATAAACTTTTTTATCCGATGCCTAGATTTTGTGTCATTTTGGAACTACTAAAACTTTTTATTTCATTAGTAGTTCCAAAATGAACAAAATCTAGGCATCGGATAAAAAAGTTTATTTGAAGAAAGTGTATTTTTTTTCTTCTTAATGGCGGTACAGGCTCTTTTTTTTAATATTGTATTTAATTACAGAGTAATTTCCACATATTAATATATTTTTCAAATTGGGCTCTGTACCGCCATTCTTTATTATATTACGAATACGTGTGCCAAATATCTCGAAAAAATATTCAAAATTACAGCCGCAATCTTGGAACGCGTTTTCGCTACCTGTTGATCGCTACTGGTTCCTCTTAATAAAAATTAATAAAATCTCCAGGGGCGGAACGCTGTGTGGGGGCCAAATGGGCAGAGGTGAATATAAAAATTATATGGGGTTTTTGTGACGTTCGTGATACAGATAGTACACCAAAATTTGGAAATAAGTAGATCATGGCGTAACTAGTAAAATCTCCATCGGTGGAACACTGCGTGGGGGACAAAGGGGTGACGAGCAGGGGTGAATATAAAAATTTTATGGGTTTTTTGTGACGTTCGTGATCGAGATAGTCCACCAAATTTGGGAATAAGTAGATAATGACGTAACTAAGCAAAATGTCCAGGGGCGAAACGCTGCGTGGAAGACAAAGGGGTGGCGAGCAGAGGTAAATATAAAAATTTTAAGGGGTTTTTTGTGACGTTCGTGATCGAGATAGTCCACCAAAATTTGGGAATAATTAGATAATGACGTAACTAAGCAAAATGTCAAGGGGCGGAACACTGCGTGGGGGACAAAGGGGTGGCGAGCAGGGGTGAATATAAAAATTTTATGGGTTTTTTTGTGACGTTCGTGATCGAGATAGTCCACCAAATTTGGGAATAAGTAGATAATGACGTAACTAAGCAAAATGTCCAGGGGCGAAACGCTGCGTGGAAGACATAGGGGTGGCGAGCAGAGGTAAATATAAAAATTTTAAGGGGTTTTTTGTGACATGCGTGATCGAGATAGTCCACCAAAATTTGGGAATAATTAGATAATGACGTAACTAAGCAAAATGTCAAGGGGCGGAACACTGCGTGGGGGACAAAGGGGTGGCGAGCAGGGGTGAATATAATTTTTTTTTGGGTTGTTGTAACGAATTGGTTTTCTGTTTGAGTGGGGTAGCTTAATAAATGACTAAAGTTTTTCGGAAATAGGCTAGCTGGTAATTCAAGAGACTTTATCAGTAGGGCTCAAGGGAGGATTAGGCCAATTTGCATGCCCTACTAAGACGGTACCTAATGAAATACGTAAATGATAAAGAAAATAAATTAGTATAAGGGGTAATGAAAAGGAAGAGAACTACTGACCGAGAAGATATTACTGAGAACGTATGCGGGCGCCAGGGAAGGATTGAATGAATTCTTCGCCGAGTGACTTGTATTGCTGCACCTAACTAATACTATTAATAGATACTATTAAAATGGTAGGATAATAAAACATATAAGTATGTACAACCAAATTTAATCAAATAAAATACCTATAGCCCCTATATACAATTTTTACACAATTAGCTAAACTACCGGACGTACTAGGCTAGTACGTTCCTGTCGATAACGCAGGTTTTACAATATGAAAAATATGTAAGAAATTAATTCTATCAAACAGTGTGTACAAACTTATGATTAATGAGGGATACAAGATTGGCTGACAATCTCGTATCTGATCGGAAGTGACAATACCTGACCGATGAAATAAATTTTATTAAATAGGTTATAAAATAAGGTTCTAAACTCCCGAATATTGTGCACAACACTCTTACAACAAGATGGTTTACAACCTTCAAACTATTGTAAACAAATGATAAAAACAGTGGAAAGATTAAATTTATCGAAAATATTGAATGTTATTAGGTTAATTATATTTTAAGAAAAATGAAAATATATTATTATTAAAGTAAGTTAACAGTTATTGACAAAAAGAGTAAAATTTAAAGGTATTATTAAATAAATTGACATGCAAATTTTAATTATAAAACCTGTTGCTTCTACACAAGTGAAGGTGTGTTTCTCATCCAGCCTCCTTCGAGGGTGATGATCGGAAGAGACCCAAGTACGGTATTTTCCAGGTTTTCCCAACCTTAGGGGTGGAGGGTACTTGTCTCGACGAGGTACTTCCTAGTACCAGAAACTCAACAAAAATTCCATGCAAAAAATCCAACAAACTTGACCCAAAATTCCCAACTTATTATGTTTCCATTTAAAAGAAAAAATTACTGACAACTTGGACTCCTTCTTCTCCAATGACTAAAAGAAAACAAAACCGGTGATTAGCTGGTTTCTTTTTAGTACATATGACAGGGGGCCTTTACAAAAAGGTATAAAACCTTATCCGAACTTGACAGGAAAAAACTAAAAAAAGTGACGTTTTGATGTGTATACGTGCCATATCATTGACCTTGGTACGACTTTCACTTGAAATAGGCTTTTGAACACATGTAAGGAAGTATGTATTTGAAGAAATAAATTTTAATATTGTAATAAAAGATTACTTTACAGAATTAGCTAAATGCGAAAATGAAAATGTCATGGATTTTTAAACTTATTTGGAGTGAAAATGTAATTTTCAGAATTTTTTTAATCTGCAGAACATAGATTAGACGTAGTGAAGCATGGAAAATCTACTTATTGAAGTGTAACATTTATTTTAATATGATATAAATCTCGTATTAGGAAAAGATGGTATGGTTTTTTTAGAAAGGGAAAAAAATAGAAAGATATTTCTACATACCCGGTGATGCTGTAAAAAGCAACGAAACTCCTCTCCTATACTTCACCAAAACCAAAAAAAAACCACAACTTCTAACTTATATTCAGCATTCACATAAAACCAAATTTTAACATAAATTCTATTCTAGATAGAATCACCGGTCATTGGAGATGCGATTTCTACCAAATCCTTCGAAAGAGTGAAGCCTTTCACTTCTGTCAACCACGTTCGGCGGAAATTCCTTGACAGATTGCCAACTTAACAATTCCAATGTTACCAGTTATTCCATCAAGTCGCACCGAAAATCAACGCAACACTTCAAACAACTCGCTGTATAGTTGGTTGTATACCTAGTTCCTATCGGAATAAATATTTTAGTAACGATTAGAACGCTTATCGTTACATTGTGACGTTCGTGATTGAGATATAGACCAATTAAGTTAGGTTTTTACTCGATATAACTGAAAGAACAGGGTTTGATAGTTGAAATGTGTAGAATGAGATGTTCCATCTTGGGATTCATCAATTTTTTTTGTGGAACAATTTTTAAATTAAATTAACAACAAAAACGTCAAACTTAGTTTTTGCTCATAACTTAAAAAACTTGTTTATTTAGAGTTTTGACGTTCACAGGTAACTTTTTCAGACAAAAAATATACATAGAATGAGATACGCTAAATGAAAATCGGTTAATAAATAAAAAAGTTATTGCAAAACGGCCGACAAAATCGCTGTTTTTGGATATTGTTAATAACAATTTTATTGCTGATTAAAATTTGTTTAAATGTATATAAACTTGAGGGTATTATAGCGTTTGAATGGTGTGCAAAAAATGGTCTAGATCTGTTAAATAGTTTTTGCGAAATTGAATTTGTTTATAAAATTTTTTGAAAAACGAGCTAATTTCTGAGTCTGGTCCAGTTAATTTGGCTGAATGGATTTCAATGATCTGGGGCTTATTTCCTTCGTTAAGATGAAATGTATACTAATAGCCTATGAAAAAAATTTAAAAAAAAGTTACATTTATGTAATCAAAATTATTTGTTAATAAATAGCACTTTTTAAGCTTATAAACAATTACAAAACTCCGTGGAAATTAGATTAAATTAAATGGCAATAAAAAATACGGAAAGCTGATTAAAATACACAACTTAAAAAAAATTAAAAGTCATACCACCCTGACTGACTTTTTTTTTAAATCACTGTTACGTTACTTAACAACATTAAGAGCTGAAATTAACCAGTCTTTTATAAGAAAAGACAAAGTTTTCAACAAAATTTTTAGCTAGAAAAAATATTACAAATTGTTTAAACAGAAGTGTTATAAACAAAGAGTATTTTGCGTTCCGAGTAAAAAATAGTGGACGTAGCGGCTGGCGTAGCCGAATAAGACTGAATTCGCGCGCTATTACACTAATAGCCGGTATAGGTGAAATTTGCTAGTCATTTTAGGCACGATAAGAGCCTAAACTTAAATAGTAGAACCTAAAAGTAAATGTATGAACACTATGCCGTCACGTTTTAGTGACGCACATGCGTCGACAGTGGCGCATCAAAGTTTCCACTTATGGACAGGATAAATAAATTAAAAGGTACCCCCTCTCACTAACAGAATTCAATTTATTTCACTTTTTAAGTTCTATGTGATTAACAAATGAGACTTCTTCTTCTTTAAGTACCGTGCCCAAATTTTAAGGCGTGGGTAGCTTCCATAACAATTTGCCGATATCGTTCTCGATCTTGTGTGGCATGTAACAATTGATCTGCTGATAAGCCAGTCCATTGACGAAGGTTTCGGAGCCATGAATATTTCTTTCGACCAATTCCTCTTTTTCCGTCGATCTTTCCATTGAGTATTAACTGCAGCATCCTGTATCTGCTACCTCTCATTCTATGCTCCAGATATTCAAGTTTTCTCTTTTTTATCATCTTCATTAAGTCACCTTCGCCTTGACCTACTCTGTTTAAGACTTCTCTGTTTGAAATGCGTTGAACCCAAGATATTCTGAGCATTCTACGATACGACCACATCTCAAAGGCTTCTAATTTGTTCATCATGTTAACCTTCATGATCCAGGTTTCACATCCATATAGTAATACAGGATACACATAACATTTTAGGAACTTGATTCTTAGTTGTAAGTTCAGCTGAGAGTTGCTCAGAATAGATCTAAGTTTCATAAATGCTCCTCTTGCAATTTCTATACGAGTTTTAATTTCTTCATCCGATTTAGTGTCTCGTTTATCCAACATCCTAGGTATTTAAAATGGTTAACTTTTGTTATTGATTCATCATTGACAATTAGTTGCATAGGGCCGACGTCTTGTTTACTAACCACAAGTAACTTTGTCTTTGTTGCATTTATGTTAAGTCCGTTATTGGAGCATTCTCTAGCGACTCGATCTATAAGGAATTGAAGATCTTCGATATTTTCAGCCATGATCGCGGTGTCGTCTGCATATCTGATGTTGCTAATAGTTTCTCCCCCGATTCGAACTCCACATTGTCCTTCCAAGGCTTCATTAAAAATTATTTCTGAGTATACGTTAAACAAAGTTGGGGATAACACACAACCCTGTCTGACACCTCTTTGAATGCAAATTTTGTCTGTTTCTTTGCCGTCTACCAGAATAGAAGCTTCTTGATACCAATATAGATGTTGTAAAAGTCTCAGATCTTTATCGTCTATTCCAATCATTTCTAGATATTCAAACAACCTATTATGTTGAACTCTATCAAACGCCTTCTCAAAATCTATAAAGCAGACGTAAATTGGTTTCTGTACTTCCCATGATCGTTGAAGTAATGTTAACATTGAGAACAAAGCTTCCCTTGTTCCCAATCCTTCTCTGAAACCGAATTGTTTGTTTCCCATTGTCTCTTCACATTTCTGCTTGATTATATTAAGAATTATCTTAAGAAGTAGCTTGAGAGAGTGGCTCATGAGACTAGTAATACTTAATAACGTAATTTTAACCCACCACCCCTTCCCCACCATCAGGGCCAGGTTTCCCATAAGGCCGACTAGGCCTGAGCCTAGAGCGCAAGATTTTGAGGGGCGCAAAATTTCAGATGTTTTCAATTCAATGGGACAGAAATTTGAGGGCGACTAATGAAAACGCGGGGGAAGGAAGGAATGCCGAGACGCGAGAAAACAAACAATACGTCAATACCACGATGATTCCTGTACTTACACTGTTACACTTACGCTACCTATCGGTAGGAGTTGCCTTGCGTTGCATGGAATTGAAGCAATCGCGTTTGGTGGAGTGTGAAGGTGGGAATATCAACATTCTCGAGTTATTTACGCGTTACTTTTGATTAAACGTCGATTCCATTATATTATTTGCTTCTCGGGACAAGTTAAGCACTGAGCTACGTAAACGCGCTGATAAATATAGTGACATTCATTCAATTTTTGGGTTTTTTGAGAACACTGACTTACAGACCTCCGATGTCATTACAGAAAAAGCTAATCACCTAGTGACCTTATACCCAAATGATCTCGAAATATCATTAACTGATGAATGTTTTTATCTGCAAGCTTATTTGGGCCAATGTGAGCCATCGCTTTGGGAGATAACAGGTGACCAAAAAGTGAAAAAAACCTCAAGTATTTCCGGACTCTAAATTTCTTTATGAAAATGGTGCTCTAGAAATGTGCCCGAACATTGACATAGCACTCCGTATTATTCTCTCCTCACCTGTCTCAAACTGTTCCGGAGAACGCTCATTTTCAACCTTGCGACGCGTCAAGAATTACCTTCGGTCAACAATGGGAACTGAAAGATTGACAGCGTTATCCCTTCTTAATATTGAGCAGCGCATCACCAAAAGAATTGCGTATGAAGACCTCATTGATGATTTTGCCCGTCAAAAAGCTAGGCGTAAAGCAATGTAACCTTGGTGATTGGTGAAACAATGGTATTTTCTTCTTTTTTTGTTTGCTTGTTATTATATTAATACTCAACTTATGCCAGAAATGGTCTTAATTTTGTAAGATTGAAAATAAAAGCTTTCGACGATTCCTCTTTAACTTGAGTCATCCCTCCCTTTATTTTTTTTTAAATGAGTGTTTCATCACTGGGCAGGGGGCCAGCTACAGGGAGAGGAGTGGATGAGGGAGGCAGGGCGGTAAAAACAGCTGGGCCTAGGGCGCTAGTAGGGGTAAACCCGGGCCTGCCCACCATCAAAATGGGGGCCAAATGCCAATGGATACAAATGGATAACTCATGGATTTTTGGGGTTTCTGAACATAAATACGCCATCAGAACACACACCGGAGCACCTGGTGCCTAAGGCACGTTATCTTTTGTAGTTTCGATAGTTTTCGGTACTAAATTAGTGCAAACGCATTACTCTTGAGTTTTTGGGGTTGCTGAACATGAATATGCCATTAGACCCAACCCACACCGCATCTGGTGCCTAAGGCAGGTCATCTTCTGGAGTTTCGAGTCTTTTCGGTACTAAATTGATGAAAACGGATTACTCATGGGTTCCTGAGGTACCTGAACACGAAAACGCCATCAGAACAGACACCGAAGCACTTGGTGCATAAAGCACGTTACTTTTTGGAGTTTCGAGAGTTTTCGGTACTAAATTGATGGAAAATGGATTACTTTTTGGTTTTGGGGTTGTTGAACACGAATATGGCTTACATGAGGAATTCTGGAGTATCTTGTGATTACGGTAATTACTAATAACGTCAACGCATAATAACACTGATATAAAAAAATAAATAGATCAACATAGTAGAGTTCGTATTCCGCAAACCCAAAAACCCATGAGCAATTCGTTTACATCAATTTAGTACCAAAATTTTTCTAAACTCCATAAGATGATATACCTTAGGCGTCAGGTGCTCCGGTGTTTGTTCTGGCGGCGTATTTGTCTTCAGCAACCCCAAAAATCCGTTTGAATCGATTTAATGCCAAAAGCCCTCAAAACTCCAGAGGATAACGTGCATTAGGCCCAGGTGCTCCGGTGTCTCTTCTGATGGCGTATTTGTGTTTAGCAACCCCAAAAACCCATGAGTAATCTGTTTGCATCAATTGAGTATCTAAAACTTTTGAAATTCCAGAAGATGAAATGCCTTCGGCATCAGGTCCTCCTGTGTTTGTTCTGATTGGGTATTCGTGTTCAGCATCCCCAAAAACCTATAAGTAATGTGTTCCTATACCTATAAGCAACGTCCCTTGCAGTGACCTTGGGCTCCAGGTGCACAGTTGGTCGGTTCTGATGGTATATTCGTGTTAAGCGACTTCAAAAACCCTCCAGTAATCCATTTGCATCGATTAAATGCCGAAAACCCTCGAAACCCCAGAAGATGACGTGCCCAAGTAGCGACCCTGAGCACCAGGTACTCCGGAGTTCAGTTCTGATATCATATTCGTGTTTACCGACCCCAAAAAACCCGTGAGTAATCCGTTTACATCAATTTAATGCCGAAAACACTCGAAACTCCAGAAGACTACGTGCCTTAGTAGAGATCCAGGGCACCAGGTACTCCTGAACGAATTCAATTCTGATGGCATACTCGTGTTTAGCGATCCCAGAAACCCGTAAGTATTCCGTTTGTATTAATTTAATACGTACTGAAAGCACGCGTAAGTCCAGAAGATGACGTCCCTTGTAGTGACCTTGGGCACCAGGTGATCCAGAGGTCTGTTGTGATGGCATATTCGTGTTCAACCACCTCAAAAACCCCCGAATAGTCCAGTTGCATCAATTTAGTGCCGAAATCCCTCGAAACTCCAGAAGATGACGTGCCTTAGTAGCGACCCTGTGCACCAGGTACTCCGGAGGTCAATTCTGATGGCATATTAGTACTTAGTGACCCCTAAAACCGGTGAGTAATCCGTTTGCATCGATTTAATGCCGAAAACCATCGAAACTCCAGAAGATGACGTCTCTTGTACTGACCTTGGGCACCAGGTAATCCGGGGGTCAGTTCTGATTGCGTAATCGTATTCAGTCACCCCAAAACCCCCCAAATAATAAATTTTGTTCCTTAGTATTCTGATTTTGACTTTATTTTTATATTTATGCAATTTTGGATGCATTTATGGCACTTTACAGTGCAATTATGCATTTCCACCCATTTTTGAATAGTTAACTTTTTCCTGATGTCAACCTGAACATAATGCAACTGCAAAAAAAACTATACATATACAACCATCTCCCTCTACAACTTAAATCTGCAACATCTTTCCCCAAGTTCCGTAAAATGACAAAAGGCTATCTATCTGAAAGACCATATTATTCAATAACAGTGTTTCTTAACCAATAACTAAGAAATTACAGTATTCTTATTTATAAGTAGAATTTTAATCTATATTTGAGTGTCATATGCAGCAGCTTAACTTAACTTATTAAATTTCTTAAGGTAGATTATGCAATTTGCAATTTTTTTAAAATTGTAACATAGTTACTGTTTTTTGTTTCACTTCATTATATTTTATTTATATTGACGATTTATATAATTTTAGTAAATTGTATTTGTTATTGTTTTTATTTATGCCTCTTGTAAGCTTTGTCTATAAAATTGTTAAATTTTTCATGACAATAAAGCATATTTCTATTCGATTCTATACGAAACGCTCGTTTCATTGTAATTGTAAGTTGTTACAGTAAACTTGTTACAAGTGGTGTACAGTCGGAAAAATGAAAGAATACCCATGAACGAACATATAAAACACGCTGTATTTTCCTGTCACCGTGTCACAAAGAAAATTTCCCAGCGCAAGTACATGTAATAATAATTATTACATTACTTGCGCTGGCCAATTTTTTGTATGACACGGTGACATGAAAATACAGCGTGTTTTATATGTTCGTTCATGGGTATTCTTTCATTTTTCCTACTGTAGGTGTGAGGAATTTTTTTTAATTAAATTTACGCTGTATTTAAACTGCCGTCAAACGGTCGTGCACTAAAATGCCATTAACAGCTATCGCGTCATTCTTATGATGCGTTTGACGGCATTTTCTTCGGCTGCCGTTCGCTTGGAGGCTGGCCATCTTAGTACCTATCAATTTCTGATAAATAATTTATTAATATTAGAAGATTTTCTTATAAACGAAAATGAAAATAAAGTGAAGTATTAAAACGTATTTTAATTATGGGTAATGATAAATACATAATTAAATTAGTCTTTATTTATTGTAAAACCTGTTGTAAACTAAGAAAAAAAATAATTATAGAAATTTAATAATTTCTTCGGAATGGAACCCTGGATTTATTTGGAAATGTTTTGGGGTTCCTTTTCTTTTTCTTTGGTAATCCTATTGCTGTCAGGCCTTTTCCTTTTGGGCGTCCTCGTTTCTTTACTGCCACTAGTATTTTAATTGTCGACAAAGCAACATCGTTCACTTAAAGAAATGTTATAAAAAAATTTTTACCAATTTCACAAAATGAAATAAAAAGTGAAATATAATCAAAAGTCATGATAAAACCATTTAGTATTATTTGAAAGTTCATTATTTATTAAATTAAATTTATTCAAAGGCAGAAACCCAAATAAACTCCAATTTGGTTAACAGTGCCGACGTTGTATCTATTGATAATCATTATATGCTTACTTTTGAGGTATCATGATTGTGCTGAGTTTGAATTGACGTTATTTCTAACGCATTTCCATCTAACGACGCCTTGAATCGTACATGTACTGAGCAATCTTCTTTAAATGTCCAAGACTGCCGAATTTTTTCCCACCGCTCTTGAAGTTCCTTCCACCATGATTGCATGCATAAACAAGTTGATAATAAATTAAATAGCTTTCTATCGGCCTCTTAATTTTACTGCTTGCAATAGTACGTGTATCTCGTTTCCAAAATGTGATAAATGTACTTTTTCCAAGTTTCGAGATGGCTTTTTTGCATCGGCAAATGAGGAAAATGTATCGCCAACTTTTAACATCATTGACATACCAATACTTAACCTAACTAAAGCAAACCGCACACCAAAGAAACATGAAACGTAAAACACGTTTCATGAAAATAAATCACAGGTAAACAAATCTTGAAGTCCGCCTACCAATGAAACGAGTGTGATTCATGCTCATAAAACATTTTTATTTTCGGAGAGTTTCATAAATGGCCGGATGTCTATTTGTTTAGCAGTGTTTTATTTCCATGAAACGTGATTTACGTTTCATGTTTCTTAGATGTGCGGCCCGCCTTAAAGTACCAATATTTAGAAAACGAACGGACGCCCAATAATGACACTTACCTAAGTCATTCAAGTTTTTCAAATTTAAACTTATTATTCTCTCAATAATTAATAATTAGGTACAAATATAACGCTTGTAACTATTTATACTGAGACGGGCACTATAATAAAATAAGGTAAGAGAATCGTCAACTCGTGCATTAACTCACCACGTGTATATTATAATATGCTGAACTGCAAGTGAAAGCGAACGGCAACCGAAGAAAATGCCATCAAACGCATCATACGAATGATCATAGCTGTTAACGGCATTATAGTGCAAGACCGTTTGACGGCAGTTTAAGTACAGCAATAAATTTAATTAAGTTTAAATATAAATACAGTGGAACCCCGATAAGTCGGCCTCCGATAACCCGGAAGTCCGGCTAACCCGGACCAATTTTCATCACACAAAACAAACATTTTTTCGCTTTGACTGAGTTTTTTTACCAAGAAATAAACAATACTCTATACAAATGTACGAAATTTAGATGTACTGTGCATTCGTATTTCATGTTTTTGCAATTATGATCAGATCAGATCAGAGGTCAAGCATGTCTGAGTGAACAGCGACTAAACGAGCTTTTACTTTTTCGGTGTTTTAAGTGGTATTTTCGATATAAAACTTATTTGTTTTTGGTTGTACGTGGTGTTTGTTATTAATTGAAAGTCTAGGATATAAAGTGATATCCCTAAAGAAGCTGCAAAAGGTAATTTGACTTGCATCTTATTTGATACCGACTCACATATATTCAAGCCATAGTTGCCAGCTAGTTTAGAAAATCTCAAAATATGAGTAAAATAACTAGAAGCACGTCTATATCTGAGGATAGTATAATCGATGCTGTGATTAATAAGTATATATATATATATATATATATATATATATATATATATATATATATATATATATATATATATATATATAATAATAATAATAATAATGTTTATTTACTTTCAAAATAACGCAATGGAAATACACTTAACAGTTCAATACATATAAATAAATATAAATATAAATAATATGAGTAAAATATAAATATATATGAATTTATCATGAATATAGTGTACAAGTTATAAGCAAATAAATAAACACAAAAGAAATTCCCTGAAGAACCAAAGGTTGTGCACAGGGATTATTCACATTTATTTAGCTCTAATTAAATGTTCACAATACTTTATGACATAGACCAACCAACAAAGTAAAAATAAAAACCCAGAAAAAGTTTTGCTTGATTTGAATAATCATAATAATTACAAAAATATTGCATCCAGAATTTCAGTTTCCTTAAGAAATCTGCTAAAAATTGTTTTGACAAAACTAAATGAGTTTATTTTTCTGATATAGGTTTTATACATGTCTGGTAAACAATTAAATATTTTGGGTACGAAATATGTATAATTATGTTTCCCAATAGACTTTTTAGGAATCAGCGATGTCCAATGGCCGACTCAGGAAAGATGAAAATCAACAATAAAACAATATACTATTCAGGAAGTCAAGACGGTTCACACAGATATGGTGTCGGGATAATACTAAACAAACACATGGATAAAGCTGTAGTAAATTTCATTCCATACTCCAACAGAATTATCCTCTTACAATTAAATCAGAATAAACCCAAATTAAACATAATACAAGTTTATGCTCCGACTGCGGACAAACCAGAGAGCGATATTGAAACTTTCTACGAAGACCTAGACAATATTTTAAAATCCATTAAAACGCAGGATGTTACAATTATAATGGGAGATTTTAAGGCAAAGGTTGGAGACGAAAAAGTAGAAGAATGTACAGGAGGATATGGTCTGGGCAACAGAAACGAAAGAGGTGACAGGCTTATCGAATTTTGCCAAAACAATAATTTTGTCATAACTAATACATTGTTTAAAATGCCAAAGAGAAGACTATATACCTGGAAGTCACCAGCAGATCAAGAAGGGAGAATTGTAAGAAACCAAATAGATTATGTATTGATTAGACAAAGATACAAGAACGCAATTATATCTTCAAAAACCTATCCAGGTGCCGACATAGGATCAGATCACAACCCAGTAGTGACCAAAATTAGGCTCAAAATGAAAATAATAAAACGCAGAACAACAGATGTAAAAATCGATACAAGTAAACTAAGAAACCCACTCATAAAACAACGCCTGACAGATGAAATTAATAACCGTTTAATGAATGTTAAAGAACAAATCCAGCAAAATACTGAAACAGAGACAAAATGGTTATTAATAAAGACAGAAATAGATAAATGTCAAAAAGAAATTCTTACACCAACCAGATACAAAAAGAAACAATGGATGACGGAGGAAATCTTAGATTTAATGGAAGAAAGACGTCAGCATAAAAACAAAGATAATCAGATGTACAAAAATGTGGATAATCAAATAAAATCCAAAATTAAACAGGCTAAAGAACAGTGGTTAAAAGAACAATGCGCAGAAATAGAAGAACACCAGAAAAGACATGATAATTTTAACACACATAAAAAAATTAAGGAATTAACGCAGATCAACAGAAAAAGAAAACCGGGAATACTAAAAGATACAGATGGGAAACTTGTGTTGAGTACTAACGAAAAATTAAAGAGATGGACAGAATACATAAATGAATTGTTCAAAGACAAGAGCAGATGGAAGTCGAAGTAGAAGATGATACGGTTTTGAAGATATTAAAAGAAGAAATTAAATCGGCATTAAAAATCAGCAAAAATGGCAAAGCAGTAGGTCCAGACCAAATCCCAGTAGAAAGCTTAAAATGTATAAATGATGAAACCTTAGACATTATCGTAGACTTGTTTAACACAGTGTACAAAACAGGAAACATACCAAAACAATGGTTACTCTCAACCTTTTGTGCTATCCCTAAAAATACAAACGCTAAAGATTGCAGTGAATACAGAACAATATCATTAATAAGTCACATTCTCAAATTATTCTTGAAAATAATACATGGTCGTATAAACAAAAAACTAGAAGAAGGAATAGATGATAGTCAGTTTGGGTTCAGAAACGGATTAGGAACCAGAGAGGCGTTATTTGCTTTTAATGTGTTAGCTCAAAGATGCATGGACATGAATGTGGATGTGCATGTTTGTTACGTTGATTTTGAGAAGTCTTTTGACAAAGTAAGACATGAAAAATTAGTCCAAATTCTCAAGACAAAAAACATAGACAAAAGGGACTTACGAATAATAACAAACCTTTACTGGAATCAAAGAGCACAAATTGTAATAGATAACGAACCCAGTCCAGAAATTGAAATCAGGAGAGGAGTTCGGCAGGGATGTATTATGTCTCCATTACTCTTTAATGCATATAGTGAAGCCATTTTTGAAGAAGCATTGCTATCTCAAAGTGAAGGAATAATAATTAACGGAAGATCTATTAACAACATAAGATATGCAGATGACACCGTGATTATAGCAAGCTCTGCTGAACAACTCCAACTACTACTGAACAAAACAAACAATTTCTGTAAAGAATATGGACTAAAAATGAATATAAAAAAGACCAAATACATGATAATAACTAAGAAAACAAACATACAAACAAGCATACATTTGGGAAATGTACCGATAGAAAGGGTTGATAAATACAAATACCTAGGAACCTGGATTTCAGAGAAAAATGATCAAACAACAGAAATAAGGACCAGGATAGAAATAGCAAGAAATGCGTTTGTAAAAATGAAAACAGTTCTCTGCAACAAAGACCTTAGCTTAGAACTGAGAGCAAGAGCTTTGAGATGCTACGTGTTCTCGATACTACAATATGGACTTGAAAGCTGGACATTAAAGCAAGAACACATAAATAAGCTACAGTCATTTGAAATGTGGTGTTACAGAAGAATGCTTAGAATAGCATGGACACAGAGGAAAACGAACACGGAAGTACTGCGAGAAATGGGTAAAGAATGCGAAATAATAAACACGATAAAAATAATACAGTTACAATATCTGGGACACGTAATGAGGGGACCGCGATATGAAATGCTAAGACTGATAATACAGGGAAAGATAAGAGGCGGAAGGAGTATAGGAAGAAGGAGAGTGTCATGGTTAAAGAATTTAAGGGACTGGTTTAGATGCAGTTCTATAGAACTCTTTAGAGCAGCGGTGGATAGAGTAAAGATAGTGATGATGATATCCAACCTCCGATTAGGAGACGGCACTTGAAGAAGAAGAAGAAGAATAGATTTTTGTGCATTAGAAATTTTAACATAGTCTTGATGTTTCCTTCTAGTGTTATAAGAATGATCCAAGGATTTTAATATATGTTTATTATTGTATGTAAATAAAATTATGTTTAATTGATACAACTTTCTAATACTCAATACGCCGGCTTCTCGGTAAAGTAGTTCTGACGGGTATAGATTTGACTTATTTAGCATTATTTTCAGAAATCTCCGTTGCAGTATTTCAAGTTTCGTTAAATGCGAAGCATGTGTACCACCCCATGCCAAAATGGCATATCTAATACGAGATTCAATCAATGAATAATAAACAGTTTTTAAGTAAGACAAATTTAGAATATTGCTGAGATAACGAAATTTATATAATAACATTCTTAAAGTTCTGCACACCATATCTATGTGGACATCCCATCTTAAGTGACAGTCAATATACACACCTAAATATTTTATGTTGTTTTTTCTACTTATTTTTATATGTGTATTATTATCTCTTATATCTAATTCCGTGAAAGCAGGTAAATTATTTTTATAAATTAAAAACGGTATGAAATAAGTTTTGTCAAAATTAACAGTAAGCAATCTTTCATTCAGCCGTTCTAGTACCTCTTTCTGCTAAAATTTTTAGTTCGTCCCAAGAATTATTGGTGTAGAGAATAACTGTATCGTCAGCAAAACAAATAATCTTGCCATTTATTTCCATTCCTGTCAAGGCATTTATATAAATAGTAAACAGTAAGGGACCTAATATAGTACCCTGAGGTACACCATATTGTACGTTTTTTTCGGCGCTTAGTTTGTCATTAATTTTGACCAATTGTGTTCTATTATTTAAATAACTTTGTAATAGTATGTGTGGTGCACCTCTGATTCCAAGATCCTCCAAAGTTTCCAATAGCTGTTGATGACTGACAGTGTCAAATGCCTTGGCTAAATCCATAAAAATAGCTAATGTAGGAGAACTTTTATCAAGCATTTTGTATAAATAATCAGTAACAGACGTAATCGCATCGGTAGTAGAATATCCCTTCCTAAAACCATATTGGTTTCCTGATAGCAGATTAAATTTTATGAGATATTTATTTAATCTCTCTAACAAGGCTTTTTCAAATATCTTAGCAAGGCTGGTAATAAGCGATATAGGCCGATAATTTTGTACTAAATTTTTGTCACCCTTTTTGAATATGGGTATAATTACCGATTTTTTAAAAAGTTTAGGACATACAGCTTGTTCGAATATTTTATTTATTAATACAGTTATAGGATCTACAATGATATTTGCAACTATTTTTAGTATATCTGCAGAAATGTTATCTATGCCAGTACTCTGGGCTAATTAGCAAAATTCATGGAAAAGTTATTTACCAGCAATAAAATTGCTGGAATCGAATTATCAGATCCTCTATATTAATAATATAGGTATGCAAAGTCCGCAGATAGTGCGCTACTTTTTTTATAAACAAAATGGCGCCGACAAATCGTATTTTTTTCAATTATTTCTCTATAACTCCGAAGATTTTAACTTTACAACAAGAACACCCAAACAAAATTTCACCACAATTAAATTCTGCATAGAGATATGTTTTTCACGATTTGCTCCGACGAAAATTTTCCTCGGAAAATGCGGGTTTTCCTAACAAAAACTCTAATTTTCAAATAAAGTTTTAGGTAAGTAATTATTAATCAATAATTAAATAACTTAGTGACATCAAAGCTTTCTTGGTATAGATTGTAATTCCAGAAGCCGGTGAAAATTAAACGAATATTTTAGCAACAATTCAATTGTTAATAAACAATTTACGATCGCAATAATAACCAAAATAATCATGATACATTGATCAAACTTATAAAGATTATAAAGATGAGATGCTTATTTAATATTTTATCGACAAAATATAAATTTTTCTTTTTTTTTGCATAATCTTTAAATTTTGAAAAAAAAAATATTTATAATGCGCTGGTCTAATTAGTAAAGTACAAAGAAAATTATTTACCAGCAATTTTAGTGCTGGAATCGAATTATAAGATCCTATGTATTATTAATATAGGTATGCAAAGTCCGCAGATAGTGTGCTACTTTTTTTATAAACAAAATGGCGCCGGAAAATCTTATTTTTTTCAATTATTGCTCTATAACTCCGAAGATTTTAACTTTACACCAAAAACACTCAAATAAAAATTCACCCCAATTTAATTCTACATAAAAGCATGTTTTTTCCGATTTGCTTCGACGAAAATTTTCCTCGGAAAATGTGGGTTTTCCCAACAAAATCTCGAATTTTCAAATAAATTTTTTGGGCCAATAATTATTTATCAATAATTATATAGCTTGGTGAAATAAAAGCTTTCTTGGTATAGATTATAAATTCAGAAGCCGGTGAAAATGAAACGAATATTTTAGCAACAATTCAATTGTTAATTAAAAATTTACAGTCGCAATAACAACCAAAATAATCATGAGACATTGATCAAACTTAGAAAGATTATAAAGGTGTGATGGCTATTTAATATTTTGTCGACAAAATATAAATTTTTCATTTTTTTGCATAATCTTTAAATGTTTAAAAAAAATTGTTATAAAAAAATTAACATTTCTCAGAAATTGTTTATTATATTCTAATTTTATAAAATACTTAAAATGCGTATTTCATAGGTCTTGAAAATGAATGATTTAAAAAAATTTTCCAACCATTCGCAAAAAAGTTATGAAACAGCAAAGTAAATATACGAAATCTCCGTTGTTTATAATTTGTTTTAATTGTTTCAAAGCTTAAAAGTGAGTCTATGGTACAATCTAATTACTCACAAAGAATGTCAAAAATTAGTGCAATGGTTATATTTTAATCAAAGATTAAAAATACTTTTTTTTGTAATTTTTAGCGCAAAAGTAGGCCTGATACAGAGTCGGAGCTAAAATGTTCACTCGAAGCGACTGACACGCAGCATATATTATTTATAAAAGTGTACGTCTCGCGCGGCCTGTCGTCGCTCAGAGTGAAAATTTCAGCTACAGTGCTGTATTATTCTACTTTCGCGCGTGTAAATTACAAAAAAATATATTTATAATCTTTAATTAAAATATAACCATTAAATTGATAATCGATATTTTTTTGTAAATAATTAGCTTGTACATTATACTCACTTGTACGCTTTGAAAGAATTAAAAAAATGTATAAACACCGTAGTAATCGTATGTTTATTTTGCTGTTTTATAACTTTTTTGTAAATGGTTGCAAAAAAGTTTTAAAGCATTCATTTTCAAGATATTTGAAATGCGCATTTTAGCTATTTTTTAAAATTACAGTATAATAAAAACTTTCTGAGAAACGTTAATTTGTTTATAACTATTTTTTTTTAACATTTAAAGATTATGCAAAAAAATAAAAAATTTATATTTTGTCGACAAAATGTTAAAAAGGCATCTCATGTTTATAAGATTTCAAAGTTTGATCAGTGTATCATAATTATTTTGGTTATTATTGCGACCGTAAATAATTAATTTACAATTAAATTGTTGCTAAAATATTCATTTAATTTGCATCAGCTTCTGGAACTATAATCTAAACCAAGAAGGCTTTTAAGTCACCAAATTATTTAAATATTGGTAGATAATTACTTATCTAAAACTTTATTTG
Organism: Diabrotica virgifera virgifera; assembly: GCF_917563875.1. NCBI lineage: Eukaryota > Metazoa > Arthropoda > Insecta > Coleoptera > Chrysomelidae > Diabrotica > Diabrotica virgifera. The sequence goes on from NC_065443.1 coordinate 177,935,793, forward strand.
AAAATTAAAGATTTTGTTGGGAAAACCCGCATTTCCCGAGGAAAATTTTCATCGGAGCAGATCGGGAAAAACACGTCTCTATGCAGAATTTAATCACGGTGAATTTTTATTTGAGAGTTTTTGTTGTAAAATTAAAATCTTCGGAGTTATAGAGCAATAATTGAAAAAAACACGATTTTCGGGCGCCATTTTGTTTATAAAAAAAGTAGCACACTATCTGAGGACTTTGCATACCTATATTATTAATATATAGGATCTTATAATTCGATTCCAGCAATAAAATGGCTGGTAAATAACTTTTCCCAAAAATGGCCTATTCTCCGATAATCAGCCCAGACTACAGGAGATTTATTAGGTTTTAAGGAATGAATAATATTATGGATTTCTGAGTTAGTTACAGGTTCTAAAAAGAATCTACGATTGCATGTAAATTTTGGAGAAACGGGAGATTGTTGTATTTTAATCTTTTCAGCGAGCTCATTTCCTATATTGGAAAAATATTCATTAAAAATATTGCTAATGTCAGATCTATCAGTAACTAACTCATTGTTTCTATTTAAGATACTTTTTATTTCATTTGATTTTGAATTATTATTATCTAACTTTTTGATTGTATTCCACAGACCTTTGGAACTATTTTCATATTTTTTTATTTCCGAGTGAAAATACGTTTTTTTCGTTTCAATAATTAGTTTATTTAATTTATTTTTGTATACTGTATATTCCTTTTTAAATATTTGATTATCTGGATTATTTATATGTTTTCTGTAAAGTTCATTTTTTTTATTAACTGATTTTATTAAACCGTCCGTCATCCAACTATTCCTTTTAACTTCACATCTTTTTTTCTTTACTTCCTTAGTATTTTTATTAATTACTGAAATGAGCGTATTGGTAAAACTGTCTACCATATCATCAACATTATCCGTATTTAAAACTTGCTCCCAATTCTGCAAACTGAGATCTCTTTTTATATTATCATAATTTATTATTTTGTTGACATTCTTCTTAAAACCCATTTTGGCCTTTTCAAAAGCAATACTAATAAAGTAGCCTTATGATCAGTTATTAGAAGATCCAAAACAGCTGATAAAGTATTATTTACCATTTGCGAGTTGCTTTTTATAAAAATATGATCAATACAGCTATGGGAATCTCCTTGAATTCTAGTATTTTTATTTATCACAGATACAAAATTATGTTCACTTAGCATACTTAAATATTCAGAAGACTCAGGAGACATGTTTTTAATGTTAATGTTAATATCTCCCAAAAGTACATGGTATTTATAGACAAAACTTTCAGTATTATTGAAATAATCATTCAGACAAACACAAAAGTCATTTTCATTAGTTGATGGTGGTCTATAGATTACAGTTATTGTGTTTTTATTATTTTGACCAATTACAGTTATCTCTAATGCCTTACATACAGAAACACTTACAATTCTAGAGGTATATCTTAAATTATTTCTTAAATATACGATGACACCGTCATTTTGATTTATGTCTCCTTCATTATATAAGATATTGAAATTTTCCATATTAAATAATGATATATCAGGGATCACCCATGTTTCAGTCAGACATATACAATCAAAATCCAGCGTCATCTGTTCTAAATTTATCTTCAACTGATCTAGATTTCTATTTAGGCTTCTGATATTTTGATGCAAAATTGAAAATTTTTATCATCTGTACCTTTATAAAAATCCTCGGTCAGCTGATTAAATGCTTCTAAATTTGTAGGTTTATGCGTAACTACAGGGATGTAGTCTATATCCCGTATATATGGATCCATCAAACAAAATAGACAATTTATTTATCGATGTTACTCGAACCAGCGCGGGATCTCGTGTTTCTATTTTGTAGGGGTGGTGGGACTTCTTGTGGCTTTGTTCTTTTGATTGGAGTGTTGGTTATGTTGTTCGATTTTATTAAATTGTCTAGTTCAGGCTGAGTTATTGTTTTGGATTGTTTGTCGATTTGGTTTGAACACGGAGTGGCTGGATCACTACTGCTTTGCTGAATGGAATTGCTTGAATTTTCTATTTCAAGTATTTCACTGGCTGTGTAGACAGAGTTGTTTACGTATAATTTATCACCTCTAATGTAACACTTGTTGTTTGGTGTCCTAACTTTGTTCATATATCTTCTTAAAATTGCTGTTGTTTCCCGTTGCTTTGTTGTCAAATCGTGGGATATATGTATATTCGTTCGTTTAAGTTTGTTGCTGTTTTTTAGAATCGCGAATTTTGCAGGATATGAAACGAATTCTACTTTTACTGGAGCGTTATTATTTGTCCCCAAGGAATAAATATTATTTATTTTTTCTTCTTCAATTTTAATGTCTAACAATGCCGAAAACCTTGTACAAAACGATTTGGGAGTAATATCTGCTTTTTGTTGGTTTAATCCAAAAATTACAATATTATTTTTTTAGCTCTTTCCAAAGCTTCTACTTTTTCTCTCAACTCAGAGTTTTCTGCTTCTAAGCTTCGAATTTGCTCGTTTAATGATTCTATTTTCAACAGTACATTAACTTCTGATGCTTCTATAGCTCTTCTTAGCTCTTGTTTACTATTTTTAATTTCTTCTAGGATTATATTCTCATTATGTTTAGCCATTTTATGTGTGCATAAGTCAAAAATATAAATGTGGATTTAAAACTATTTTATTTGTTGGTTGTGGTGGAATTATTTAGGCTGTACGTAAATAAACTGTTTTTTTAAAATGGCTTCTACTCACCGCCTGTAGTTTAATTACGATTTTGGCACATTAAGAGCAATTTAACAAGCACTAACGCTCACACTACTAAAACAGTCACTTGTGAACACTATGCACTAGGTGAAGCTATTTTTTTGTTGCACAAATCTGGTATTTGATGTTATTCTACAACAAGACAAATTCTAGAGCTGTTATCTATTCAACACATTCCACCATATATATATATATATATATATATATATATATATATATATATATATATATATATATATATATATATATATATATATATAAATGTAAAAAGTGAGTGAGGAGAAAATCTCACTGTAATTGAGGTTATCAGTCAAGGAGAATTAAAAAAATGATCAAACTATTTCAATCTTTTTAATAGAATACGTTTCGTGCAGTATTCCTGCACTTCATCAGTTCTAAAATGATTGTGAAGTTAACATAAAGATGTAAAAAACAATGTCATAACAATGGTTTTTGACGTTATAAACTTAGTAGCTAAAAAATACTAAGTTTATAACGTCAAAAACCATTGTTATGACATTGTTTTTTACATCTTTATGTTAACTTCACAATCATTTTAGAACTGATGAAGTGCAGGAATACTGCACGAAACGTATTCTATTAAAAAGATTGAAATAGTTTGATCATTTTTTTAATTCTCCTTGACTGATAACCTCAATTACAGTGAGATTTTCTCCTCACTCACTTTTTACATTTAAATATTATACAGTCGTACTCCTTGATATATATATATATATATATATATATATATATATATATATATATATATATATATATATATATATATATATATATATATACATTAACGACTGTTAACGAAATATTGGAATCGTAGAAAAGAGTACACTGAGTCTTCCATTTCAGCTGTTAACCCAATAATTTGTAAATTGATATATATATATATATATATATATATATATATATATATATATATATATATATATATATATATATGAGCCCAGAGAGGTTGAAGAGGGCGAAACACATTTCTAAGAACTGGTGTTTGGATCTTTGATTCTATTCGAAAAATTTTTCCCAGCCCGAAGTGGTGGATGTGTGAATTCTTCGTAAGGGGATTTTTCCACATTCTCTATTTCATCTGTTTGATTTATATATATATATATATATATATATATATATATATATATATATATATATATATATGCTTTCTGTTGTTTTCCGGGTTTGACTCCGCGTTGAATAATTTTGGTTTTGAGAAAAACCATTATGGTCAAAATAATGGTTTTTCTCAAAACCAAAATTATTCAACGCGGAGTCAAACCCGGAAAACAACAGAAAGCACATATAGCTCCCGCGGAAACTTTAAGTGTAACATATATATACATATATATATATATATATATATATATATATATATATATATATATATATATATATATATATCGGTTTTAAAACGTTCTCCTACGTCTTCCGATGCCTAGTCGCCATTCACTTCGGTCCATCCAAAGGTCTTCATCCAATTCTCTTTCTCTCATTTCTCGATTTATGCCTTCTCTCCAACTAAGGCGGGGTCTTCCTCTTTTTCGTCTACCATGAGGGGTCCACGTTAGGATTTGTTTCGGGAGTCGTTCTTCGGACATTCTTTGTACTGTCCACACCATCTAAGCTGTTTGGTACTAATGTCATCTACTATTGTGTGTTTCACATTCATTATTTCCCTAATTCTGTTGTTGGTTACACTTTCTAATCTTGATTTTCCTGCTAAGCGCCTCCAGAAATCCATTTCTGTTGCTTCAAGTTTTCTCTTGTATCTTTCTTTTATTTGCCATACGTCACTGCTGTAAGTGATTATACTCTTAACAATTGTATTGTATATTCTATGTTTGTTGTTGTTTGATATTGACTGGTCCCACAGGATGCTATTGAGAAGGGTAATTGCTTTTCTTCCCTGGTTGTTTCTTTCTTCTATCGTCCGGTCTACGTTTCCTTCTTGTGTGATGGTCATACCCAGGTATTTATATGCGTCGCAATGTTTAATAATTTCGCCATTCCCCAGTGTAAGGTCCTGCTGTGTCCCACCGATACACATATATTCGGTCTTCTTTATGTTTATTTCCAAACCACCTTTTTTGTACTCCTCTATTAATTTCCTTGTCATATATTCTATATCATCGTAGTCTTGCGCTAGTACAAGTTGGTCGTCGGCAAATGACAAAGTGTATATTGTATTGTTGTTGATCGGTAATCCCATGTTTTTGCATTTGCGTTTCCAAAGTTTTAGAGTTTGCTCGAGGTAGATCTTAAATAATGTCGGTGAAAGGCAGCACCCTTGTTTTAGGCCTTTGCTAATTTGGAATCCTCTCGATAGCCTGCTTCCAACTTTCACCCTTGCTGCAGTTTTGGTATACAATTGTTTCGTCGCTGTTATTAAATTTGCGCTTATATTGGTTTTCTCTAATGCTTCCCATAGTTTGTTTTGTGGGATGCTATCATACGCTTTTCTTAAGTCCACATATAACAGATGCACCTCCTGGTTGACGGCCAGTTTCTTCTCAATAATCTGTGTAATACAAAACAGATGGTCAACCGTTGATCTCCCTGCCCTGAATCCTGCCTGTTCTTCAGCTTCTATATCTTTATATTCGTTTTCGATTTTATTTTTAATCAGTTTTCCGTATATTCGGCTGATCGAGTTCGTTACAGCGATGCCTCTGTAGTTGTCACATTGATCCCGTCTGCCTTTTTATGTATGGTGGATATCCATGATGTCTTCCATTCTTCTGGGATTTCCGCTCCGTTTTTGCATCTTTGAAAGAGTTTAGCCAGGTTTTCATATAATTTTGTTGTGCCATATTTTATTAGTTCAGCTGGTATGTTCCCTGGTCCTGGTGCTTTGTTATTTTTTAAAGACTTACATACTTCTACTTCTTTTGTTGTTACTCGTAATGGTGAGGCTAAGATATTTACATTGCTGGTATCACTGTTATTTAAAAATTCCGCTCTGTCCTCGTTTAGGAGTTTTTCAAAATATTCGTCCCATTGATCCGGTGTGATTGCTGATATTATATCTCTTTTCTTTTCCTGTCGTAGCGATTTTAATACTTTCCAACTTTCTGTACTTCTCCGTCCTCCTAAATGTGTGTTAATCATGTTACACTTTTTCTCCCAAGCCTCATTCTTCTTTTGGCATATCATTTTTCGCACTTTAGCTTGAACCCTCTTGTAATCTACCTTATCGGCGTCGGTCCTTGTGTTCAGAAATTTTTTATACTTCTCTCTTTTATTTTTAATCTCTTGTTCTATTTCTTCGTCCCACCAATACGGAGTTTTTCTGTGGTTTTTTATTTGGAGTCCGAGGGCCTCTGTTGCTGCTTCCTGAAGACATGTTTTTATATAATGATAATGCTCTTCATTGCTGGTAAATTGCATGGTTTCTAACTTTTTATCTAGTCTACTCCTGTATAAATCCCTCACGCTTTCTTGTTCTAAGCTGTTTAGGTTGTATTTCTTTTCTGTTAATTTTTCTATTTCCGCTGCAGCTTCTTTTAAATCTCTTGCTCTATCTATTCCTATTGTGAGCTTTGTTTTTAATAGATGGTGGTCACTGCCGCAAGTGGCTCCTCTATATACCCGCACATCCTGTACAATCAATTTAGTCTTTTGTCTTATGATTGTATAGTCTATGATTGATTTCAGCTCTCGGGTATTTTGTGTCCATGTATATTTATGGATATCTCGGTGTTAGAAGAATCCATTTGTGATTTTCATATCATTTTGTTCGCATAAGGCTATTAGTCTAGTACCATTGTCATTTATAGCTTCTTCACCATATTGGCCTATGACTTTGTTGTGCTGTTTCTTGCCTGTTCTACTGTTTAGGTCCCCCAAGATTATAATTTCTCGTGATCTGCCGATATTTGCAATTTCTGAATGTAGCTTTTCAAAAAAGTCGTCTTTAATATTCACCAGTGCATCATCGTTTACTGCATATACTCCAATAATCGTAATCTTTTTTCCTTTGATAGTTAGATTCATTTTTATGAGCCTTTCGCTGATGGCTTCCCAAGCAGTTATGAATCTCGTTAGTTTCTTGCGTTATAAGTATACCTACGCCTTGTTGGGCTCTTTTCTCCTTTGGTACCCCGCTGTAGAAGTAATCATATTCTCCGATATTTTCTGATCCTTGACCCTTTCGTTTTGTTTCTGTAATCACTGCGATGTCTATGTTCAGTCTATTTATTTCGTGTATTACTTCATTTATTTTTTGTTTAAACCCTTGTACGTTCCAAGTTCCAATATTCGTTATCCTTTTCCGTAGCATGTGTCGTCGTGACATAATCAATCGATTCCGAGGCGTTTCGCTAGGTTTTTTAATAGTTTGAAATTTTTCCGAGTAACGGGGAGTTAACCCGATGCCTCAACCCCCGACCTTGAGGACCAGGGTTTGATTTTGGAGTATTCCTTCTCCTAGAGGATTTGCTTTCTCTAGAGCTTTAGAGCATCCTCCGCGCTAATAAGTTATTGCCGAAATTAACTGCCACAATTAATGAAAACACAGAGAAACTTGCCAAAAAACTGGACGGCCTAGAAGAAAAATTAAATAGTGCCATTACCAAACTCTCAGCAGTTGAAACCATGATACAATCTAATAATAAAGAAGTTGATATAATTAAAAGTAAAATGGAAAAAATTGAACAAAATTACAAAAGGAACTCGTTAACTATGATCGGAATTAAAGAAGAGGAAAACGAAAATCTGTTAGCCAAGGCACTTACTATATTTAATGAAGGTATGAAGATCAAATGCGCCCATTGGGAAATTAACAATATTTTCAGGATTGGAAAATTTAATAAAGATCAGCCTAAACCTTCTTTTTCTTCTTCTACGGCACTACAGCAAAAATTGAGCCTTGCCTCCTTTATTTTTTGCCTCCACCCTTGCCTGTCTGTGGCTGCTCTTCTCCATACACGGACTCCTAAAAGGGCTTGTGCGTCGCTGTTTACTGTGTCTTCCCAGCGCTTTCGTGGCTTCCCAACCGGTCTCTTTCCTTGCATTCTAGCATTCAGTGCTCGTTTTGGTAGCCTATCCTCTCCCATTCTTATCACATGTCCAGCCCATTGCAATCTTTGTATTCTAATGAAGTCTGACAGGGGCGTTTCCTTATAAAGTTGATAAAGCTCGTTGTTGTATCGACTTCTGAAGATTCCGTTTTCCCTCACAGGTCCTATTATTCTCCTAAGTACTTTCCTTTCGAATGTGTCGAGTTTGTTTTTGGATGTTTCTTTCAGGACCCAGGCTTCACTGCCATATCATGTTATTGGTCGAATTAAGGTTTTATAAATTCTCATCTTTGTATTTCGGTGGACACTTTTAGACCGAAATATATGGGAGAGAAGGCAAAATAAGCTCTGGTTGCCTGCGTTATTCTCTTCCGTATTTCTCCATCTTCTGATCCGTCGGCATATAGTTCTACTCCCAGGTATGTAAACTTTTCAACCGTTTCAATGTCATCTTCATGTATAATGTTTTCTCGGACTATATTGCCTAAACCTAGAACAGTGATAATTGAAGTGTTAAAAAGGAATGAATTATTCAATTCAAGTAAAGTGCTCAAAAATTCCCGGAATGGGACGTTTCATCGCCGCCGGTTCATCGCCGCCGTTTCGATGCCGCCGGTTCATCGCCAGTCCATTTCATCGCCGGCCGTTTCATCGCCGGCCGTTTCATCGCCAGTTAGTCAGTTGATCTTGTATTATGGGAGATGTCACGACACGACGTTAAATTCAGTTCAAAACTTATGACAAAGAAGTAGATACAAAATATTATTATATTAATTTACTGTTCTATTTCTACTTCCCCTAAATTTGATACTAAACAGTATTAAATTTGTAGTGTTAAATTATATTTTATATTATAAAAGTTTAAAAGTCTATTAAAAGATTAAGTATGGCAACGGGAATGGTTATATCTCGCATTTCCTAGAATTCCTAATTAATACTAAAATTAAATAATAAATGTAACTGTCGAAAATTCGGAAATACAGTATGTCCCTGTAAGTTGTATCCATATGGAAAACTTTTTTATGATTAATTTTACGAAAAAAAGTTATTCTTTATAAAAAGCTCTGGATGGTCTAAAATTTAAAATTCAACCATCTTATATCAAATTTTATCAATTTTATACGAGGTATGTCAAAAAAGATAAATTTAGATCAAAAGTAAAGTACCTTTGTAGTTCAGAATATTTCAATTAGAAGGATGTAATTACGTACTGAAACATAGTTTTTAATTCTAAATAACTTTTCATAATAACAATTTTCGATATTGTGAAAATTAAACGTATTTTACTCATGAGCGAAATTCATATTTTTTGACATACCTCGTATAAAATTGATAAAATTTGACAAAAGATGGTTGTATTTTAGATTTTAGACCATGCAGAAATTTTTATTAAGAATCACTTTTTTCGTAAAATTAATAATAAAAGAGTTATCTGAATTAAAATAACTGAAAATAATGTTAGTTATCCATAATTAAAAAAAAAAAAAATTTTCAATTAGAAGGATGTAATTGCATACTAGAATACAGTTTTTAATTCCAAACAACTTTTCATAATAGCGATTTTCAATATTGTGAAAAATAAAGCTACTTTACTCTTGAGTGAAATTCAAACTTTTTGACATACCTCGTATAATATTCAAAAAATTTGATATTTGATGGTTAAATATTAGGTTTTGGACCATGCAGAGCTTTTTATAAATAACTTTTTTTCGTAAAATTAATAATAAAAAAGTTTTCCATATGGATACAACTTACAGGGACATACTGTATGTCAGTTAGCGATGAACGGGCGGCATCGAAACGGCCGGCGATGAATCGGCCGGCGATGAACTGGCGGCATCGAAACGGCGGCGATGAACTGGCGGCGATGAAACGTCCTAGACCCAAAATTCCAGTATATATTTAAACAAAAATTTGACTAGTCAATCTTATCAACTGCTACGTTCTGCCAAAAGTAAATATGGTAACCAATATGCCTGGTCTAGGAATGGAAAAATTTTTGTTAGACGTGACAACAACGTAATGGTGATTAACGATATACATGATCTGAACTAAAGCGATTAAGTTTAAGTTTTCACTCTAATGGCATATAAAACAACATAATGCTATTCTACACCCCACCAGAATGAAAACAATGGGAACCTTCTCTGGTTACACCTCCGAGGCTTCTACAATTTGCAAGCCATACGGATGCTGAGACTAAGGAAGATGAGGGAATTCTACAATTTACAATTCACGTCCCATCTGCTCAGCGCAGTAAATTGAAAATGGTTATTCATTTTTAAAGCGATTAAGTTAAAAAACCTGGTAAACTATAATGAGGTATTTATTTATTTTTAATTTCTACTCGTCTTAAGAAATTTATAGGTTCGAAAATGAACGATTTTATGTCGGATGTAAAATTATCATTTTCTGGCCAAACACCATCAGAAACGAAGATCTGCTACACCTGACCCAACAAAAGAGGGTAGAAAATGAAATAAAATACAGAAAGTGGGGGTGGATAGGTCACACACTCCGAAAAGATAGTTCCAGTATTGCAAAAAATGCCCTAGAGTGGAATCCCCAAGGAAAGAGAAAAAGAGGTCGCCCAGCACAAACTTGGAGAAGATCCATCATGGACGAGATAAGAAGTCAAGGAAAGTCTTGGAATGAGGTGAAGGCCCTAGCGCAAAATAGAACCCGATGGCGCGTTTTCACTGAAGCTCTATGCTCCACTTAGGAGTTCAAGAACATTATATATATATATATATATATATATATATATATATATATATATATATATATATATATATATATATATATATATTATCATAATTATTAATTTGTGAGAAATTAAGGAATATTCTTTATTTATTTATTCTTAATTTTTATGCAGCAGTATTATTATTTTATTTAGGTTTATAGTATAGAAAATTGTATGTATTTTTGGGTGAAGCCGACTGTTAGTTATGAGTGTGTTTTGATTCGGGTTGTTGGGTTGGTTTTGTTAGTGAATATGTTTTTACGTTTAGGTTATAACCGTGTAATTTTCTACCTTTGTAAAATTCATACTCCTTTTTCTTACTCTCGTCTTATTTCTATTTAGCAAAAATATAATTCAAATTTAATACATTAGTTAAACTTGATGATTAAGAGCTCGTGATGTAAAACACTTAAGGCCGCGTCTCACCATCAAATAATTTGATCAAACAGTTTGAGCAAACTCCGGAAGTACGTCAAAGTGACGTCACAATTGCAGTTTTTTTGAAATTCTAAAAATCTGTGATCTCACTATCAGTCTAGTTTGATCAAATTTTTTGTATTGAGTTGTCTAATTTGTTTGTACTTTATTTAAAATTAAAATTTTTCATTATTATCCACAATGAACACTCAGGATGTGACGTCACTAACTGTCACTTTCAGTTTGCTCAAACCAGTTTGATCAAATTATTTGATGGTGGGACGCGGCCTTTACGATATCCACCCTTATTATATATTATCAAAACTGCCGAGGACTGAACACTAAATTAAGCGATTTTTTCAGTAGCTGCTTGAATGACAACTATGATGTTAATAGGTTTGTTCTAGCAAACAGTCAAACTAGTCAGAAACCGTCAGCAAATAGTTGGTCAGTGAGAGAACATAATAGAGTCATCAGTGCTATCCCCTCTACTCGCGCTGGTCGACTATTCGCTGATGGTTTCACCCGTGTTGAGCTGCCCCCCCCCCACTTGCAAAAATTAAAAAACAAATAGCCCTGATTTATGAGCTATTTATGAGCTTTCATATTCCGCAAACTAAAAATTTTGAGCTCGTTCCACTGAGCAGGAATTTAATACTTTAGTGGGGGGGGGGGGCTGAGTCAGCCCCCTTACTACTTCAAAATAGGAATATTGAATCGGTTTTTGCGGCAGAATTACGAGCTATTTATGAGCTCTTGAAATTATACAGTTTCGATTTTTGAGCTCATCCCCTTCACCCCCAAACAACCCTTTAATTGATTTAACTTAAGAGAAAAATGCTGAGAAAACTTAAAATATATCGTATTGCGGATATAACTCCTATAGCTTATATACTCTAAGAATAAACTATTAAATCACGTGCATTTCGATTATTGAGCTACAACCCCTTCGCAAGAAAACCACCCCATCTTCCCGGCTTAAGAGAAAGTTGTACTTAAAATGCATTAAATTAATTATTTGGCGACTACATATCATTTAATAATTTATAAGCTCCCAAATTACGCGCATTTAGATCAGTAAATTGCAATTTATTTTGTATAGTGCAGTCACTGAAGGTAAAAATCAACGATTACCTTCAATTTCGGTGAACCTTCATCGATTTTCACGAAAATTGGTCAGTGGTTAGAGAATATCTCAAGAAACAAAAGTGACATGGTACCACCTTGCGCTTTTACCCTGAGGGTGGATACCGCCCCTTCTCGGGGGTGAAAATTATTTTATAAAAAATAACTGCACAAATCTGTAAAAGAATAAATTATAGGCAAAATTTATTATATAAAGTTATTAAAATAAGTCAATACTGTTTAAGTTATTAAAGATCAAAAATTTTAATTATTCGTGAAAAAATGCATGTTTTGAAGCGGTTTTTCGTAAATCACTGAAAAACTGTAAGTTTTTACAAAAAAGTTAATAGTGGTTTAGGTCGTATAGCTTATATTCTAAGAATAAACTCTTAAATCACGTGCATTTCGATTATTGAGCTACAACCCCTTCGCAAGAAAACCACCCTATCTTCCCGGCTTAAGAGAAAGTTGTACTTAAAATGCATTAAATTAATTATTTGGCGACTACATATCATTTAATAATTTATAAGCTCACAAATTACGCGCATTTGGATCAGTAAATTGCAATTTATTTTATATAGTGCAGTCAATGAAGGTAAAAATCAACGATTACCTTCAATTTCGGTGAACCTTCATCGATTTTCACGAAAATTGGTCAGTGGTTAGAGGATACCTCAAGAAACAAAGGTGACATGGTACCACCTTGCGCCTTTACCCTGAGGGTGGATACCGCCCCTTCTCGGGGTGAAAATTATTTTATAAAAAATAACTGCACAAATCAATAAAAGAACAAATTAAAAGCAAAATTTATTATATAAAGTTATTAAAATAAGTCAATACTTTTTATGTTATTGAAGATCAAAGATTTTAATTATTCGTGAAAAAAATGCATGTTTTGAAGCGGTTTTTCGTAAATCACTGAAAAACTGTAAGTTTTTACAAAAAAGTTAATAGTAGTTTAATTCGTATAGCTTATATTCTAAGAATAAACTCTTAAATCACGCGCCTTTCGATTATAGAGCTACAACCCCTTCGCAAGAAAACCATCCCATATTCCCGGCTTAAGAGAGAGTTGTACTTAAAATAATTTAAATTAATTATTTGGCGACTACATATCGTTTAATAATTTATGAGCTCGGAAAATATACGCATCTCAATTATTGAATTGCCATTTTCTTTCTATAGTGCAGTCACTGAAGGTAAAAATCAACTATGACCTTCGATTTCGGTAAATCTCCATTCATTTTCACGAATTGACAATAACAACTTGCGGTTTTAGCCTGGGGTATGTGTCACCCCTTCTCGGGGGTGAAAATTACTTTATTAAAAATAACCCCACAAATCGAGGGAGGGACAAATTTTAAGCAAAATTTGTTATATAATGTTATTAAAATAAATCAATACTTTTTGAGTTATTAAAGATCAAATATTTAAATTTTTGTGAAAGAAGATGCATGCTTTAAAGCGATTTTTCATAAATAACTCAAAAACTGTAAGTTTTTACAAAAAAGTTTTCATCACTAAAATTGAAGCTAATGAAAAATATAATAAATTGCTTACTTGAAAAACCTTTTAATGTTAATTTAAAGTAAGTTATTGGTAATTAAATGTATATTTTTTTCTGCGACTGTTCAAACCTAAGGATTCAAGCTTAAATAACGGGAAAGAGATGCATTTTATAACAATTAGGTACTAAATACTTGTCAAAGTACTTAGAAACACCTATCAAAAATGAGCTCCAGAAAAAGTTGATAGCATCAAAATTTATACTTATAAAGTATACAGCTATAAAACTATATTACATTTAATCTTTCAAATACTTTATTTTTAGATCATATTTAAAATAATAACTCCAACAATACTCGATTGACGTAAAAAATGATAGATAACGAAATTTGAGTTTTTTTATTAGCAAAGATTTTACTTGTTTTTTGATTTATGTATAAATCAAAATAACGAAGATAGATACGTTTAAGCCTAAATTTTACTACGAGAACAATGTAACTGGAGCCCTTTAACCTATTATCCTAAAAAATAAAGTATTTGAAAGATTAAGCCGGTACTTTATGTCTCGGTTGACAGCCGGTTAGTTAACCGGAGTTTAATCGGGACCTCTTTAGGGTCTCTTGCGTTGTAATAAATGTAATTACAAGTATTATTGTGATTATAAATAAGAATAATAATAATACTTATTACAACGCAAGAGACCCTAAAGAGGTCACGATTAAACCCCGGTGAACTAACTGGCTGGTAATCGAGACATAAAGTATCGAGCCTAAATGTAATACAGTTCTATAGCACTTAAAATTACCTTTCAAATAGTTGGATGTGCCTGATATCATAAAAATTAACAAAGTGATTAAAAAAAATTCATTTTTTTTTTTTTTAATTTTTGGAGTATAAATTTTGATGCTATCAACTTTTTCTGGAGCTCATTTGATAGGTATTTCTAGGTACTTTGACCAGTATTTAGTAAATGTTATAAAATGCATCTCTTTACCGTTATTTAAGCTTGAATCCTTAGATTTGAATAGTCGCAGAAAAAAACTATACATTTAATTACCTATAACTTACTTTAAATTTACATTAAAGGGTTTTTTAAGTTTTAAGGGTTAAAAGTCAGCAATTTATTATATTTTTTATTAGCTTCAATTTTAGTAATGAAAACTTTATTGTAAAAACTTACAGTTTTTAAATTATTTATGAAAAATCGCTTTAAAGCATGCATTTTCTTTCACAAAAATTAAAATATTTGATTTTTAATAACTCAAAAAGTATTGATTTATTTTAATGACATTATATAACAAATTTTGCTTAGAATTTGTCCCTCTCTTGATTTGTGGAGTTATTTTTAATAAAGTAATTTTCACCCCCGAGAAGGGGTGACATATACCCCCGGCTAAGTTGTTATTGTTAATTTTGTTTCTTGAGGTATCCTCTATCCGCTCACCAATGGAGATTTACCGAAATCGAAGGTCATAGTTGATTTTTACCTTCAGTGACTGCACCGTAGAAAGAAAATGGCAATTCAATAATTGAGATGCGTATATTTTGCGAGCCCATAAATTATTAAACGATATGTAGCCAAATAATTAATTTAAGTTATTTTTTCTACAACCGTGTTAAAAATTCAATTTTTAGCACTCCATACGTGCGTTAAAAATGCTACTTCAAGGCATTAGTGCTTTAAGAAATTTTTAAGGCACTGCAGTTCGTATTGACAGTATATACAATTTTGATGTAATGTCAAAAAAATATAAAATTGTAATGTCAGTCAAGTTCAAGTAAAAGTTTTTGTAGATATTCACTCATGTGAATTGCGGAACTCGCTTTCGCTCATTCTGCAAACTTTCACATGCGTGCCTTAAACGTCTACTTTTAACACTTATATCATAAATAACTATTAAGTACAACTCTCTATTAAGCCGAGAATATGGGATGGTTTTCTTGCGAAGGGGTTGTAGCTCAATAATCAAAAGGCGCGTGATTTAAGAGTTTATTCTTAGAATATAAGCTATACGAATTAAACTACTATTAACTTTTTTGTAAAAACTTACAGTTTTTCAGTGATTTACGAAAAACCGCTTCAAAACATGCATTTTTTCACGAATAATTAAAATCTTTGATCTTTAATAACTTAAAAAGTATTGACTTATTTTAATAACTTTATATAATAAATTTTGCCTATAATTTGTTCTTTTACAGATTTGTGCAGTTATTTTTTATAAAATAATTTTCACCCCGAGAAGGGGCGGTATCCACCCTCAGGGTAAAGGCGCAAGGTGGTACCATGTCACCTTTGTTTCTTGAGGTATCCTCTAACCACTGACCAATTTTCGTGAAAATCGATGAAGGTTCACCGAAATTGAAGGTAATCGTTGATTTTTACCTTCAGTGACTGCACTATACAAAATAAATAGCAATTTACTGATCTAAATGCGCGTAATTTGGGAGCTTATAAATTATTAAATGATATGTAGTCGCCAAATAATTAATTTAATGCATTTTAAGTACAACTTTCTCTTAAGCCGGGAAGATAGGGTGGTTTTCTTGCGAAGGGGTTGTAGCTCAATAATCGAAATGCACGTGATTTAATAGTTTATTCTTAGAGTATATAAGCTATAGGAATTATATCCGCAATACGATATATTTTAAGTTTTCTCAGCATTTTTCTCTTAAGTTAAATCAATTAAAGGGTTGTTTGGGGTGAAGGGGATGAGCTCAAAAATCGAAACTATATAATTTCAAGAGCTCATAAATAGCTCGTAATTCTGCCGCAAAAACCGATTCAATATTCCTATTTTTAAGTAGTGGGGGGGCTGACTCAGCCCCCCCCCCCACTAAAGTATTAAATTCCTGCTCAGTGGAACGAGCTCAAAATTTTTAGTTTGCGGAATATGAAAGCTCATAAATAGCTCATAAATCAGGGCTATTTGTTTTTTAATTTTTGCAAGTGGGGGAGGGGCATCTCAACACGGGTGATGGTTTCAAACCGTTTGAAACTGATGCTAAAACAAACCTATTATTGCTGTCGAAACATGGCTACAAGATAGAGTCATGGATGGTGAAGTAGTAAACACTTCAATTTTTAACTTAATAAGATCAGACCGGAACCTTCAGTTGACCGGAAAATCCACAGGTGGTGGAGTTTTTATTGCACTTAGGAAAAATTATAAAATTTTCAATGTAATAAAATATAACACTTCATTTGAAGCTGTTATAGTAACCTTTAAGGTCAATAGTTGTAAGTACACCTTTTTGGAGGTAAAAGTCCGCATGAGGCAAGAATCCGCACACGCCTTCTAGATGACAGAGACAATATATTAACTTGATTCACTCATGGATCGGTCAGTACCTTTCTAACAGCGCTACAGACTATACACGTGCTTCGTGCGGCGGTAGTTAACGAAAACATGAGGTAAGTTTTAAAATTTGGTGTTCTGATCTAATATTTTTAATCATTCTTTTGAATATTGTATGTGTTAAACTATTTTTCTAAAAAGTCTTTTAACTAATTTGAGTAAGCCGGTTTATTGTAAATAATTTTAAGGAACAAAATCCTTAATTTGAGGTTAGTTTGTTCCAAATATGTTTAGCTAAAATTAATAATGAATTTTGGGGTATAAGTCCGCATGCCGGATGGGGCAAAGATCCGCATGCGGATTTTTGCCTAATTAGGTACGTTTGTGTGTATTATCTAGAATTTTGCTTAATTCATGAAGTGTTTTGAAAAGTTTGTATAAATTACGTTTTTTTGTTTGTTTGTAAAAATTACGTTTTTGTTGTAGAACCTACAAGAGAAAAAATGAGAGCATGAGGCCATTTACAGAGGATGTTTTTATGCAGGCTAAACATTTAAAAGAAAGAGGTCTATCAACAAGAGAAATAGGTAGAACTCTTGGCTATGATGAATCTACCATTCGAAAAAGGCTAAAAGCTGACAGCAGCGTTAATTTCTTGGGTAGATTTCGACGTGTATTTACTCCAGAGCAGGAAAAGCAAATAGTGGACCATTGTAAAGCTTTAGACTTACGTTTCTATGGGCTTACCCTAAAATCGCTTCGTTTTCTGGCATATCAGTTTGCAGAAAGAAATGGTATCCAGCATCAATTTTCCAAGCAATCAAAACTAGCAGGTAGAGATTGGACTAGAAATGTTATGAAACGAAACCGCCTTTCACTACGTACACCACGAAAAACCAGTGTAGCTAGGACCATGGGGTTCAACAAACATCAATTGACACAGTATTTTCAAAATTTAAAATCTGTCTTGGAGAAATATAAATTTCCTGCGAATAAAATCTATAACATGGATGAGAGTGGTTTACAAACAGTACCAAATAAATTACCTAAACATGTTGCTCCCACTGGAAAAAAATAGGTAGCAAAAAATGTAGCTGCAGAGCAAGGAAGAACTGTGACAGCTGCATGTTCTATGAGTGCAACAGGACACTATGTTCCACCATTCTTTATTTTCGCACGCAAAAGACTAAATCCTCTTTTGATAAAGGACGCTCCAACTGGTTCTTTTTTGGCTGTAACTGATTCTGGGTACATGAATTCAGTTAAGTTTCTTCAATTTTTGGAGCACTTTCGCAAATATACAAATTCTACCGCTGAAAGCCCAGTGCTATTAATTTTGGATAACCACATATCCCATACCACTCTAGAGGCCATCACTTACGCAAAAAATAATAACATCCATTTGCTCAGCCTCCCACCTCATAGCAGCCATCGAACTCAACCACTGGACAGAAACTTTTTTAGGCCATTAAAAGTTTACTATGATGATTTGTGTGATAATTGGACCACATCTAATCCCGGGCAAGTAGTCACAGAATACCACGTCGCTGGATTATTCAAGCAGGCCTATGAGAAAACTGCTACTATAGAAAAGGCTGTTAATGGATTTAAAATGACAGGTATTTTCCCTTTAGATGAAAATATCTTTACCGAAGAAGATTTTTTACCTTCTTCAGTAACTGAACAAGAGCAAGAAGAAGTAGATGATCTTGACCGAAATAATAAAGATGAACAATTAATGATTGTATTTTTGACGAAGACAAAAGTCAGGAAAATGACAAAGCAGAAGAACCAAATAGTAAAGCAGAAGAACCAAATAGTAGAGCAGAAGAACCAAATAGTGATGCAGAACAACCAAGTGGTGATGCAGAAGAACGAAATGTTGAAAATCTACCAGATAGAGAAATGTCTACTACGTTACCGTCAGATATCATTCCGTTGCCAAAACTAACCAAAAAGAGAAAACAAACAAGAAAAGGATTAAAATCTACACTTCTGACATCTACTCCACATAAAGAGCAAATGGAAATCTCAGAGCTGGAAAAGAAATACAAAATTAACGAGAAAAAAGGAAGGAAAGCATCAAGATAAATAAAAATACAGTAAGAAAAGTATTTGAAGAAAAACAAAATATACTAAATAAAAAGGAATATGACTATTCTTCTGACTCGGAGGCGCAAATGTCACTTCACGATAGTAGCAGCAATTTAAGTTTTTCTGAAAGTGATGCTGAAAACGAATTATCCGAATTAAGTCCAGGAGAGTTTCCTGTAGTAAAAGTTTACGCAAAAACCAAGGACTCATTTCGAAGGTACGTTATGAGAATTACTGTAATGATGGTTACAATGGTGTTTATTATAGAAGGGCACCAAATACAATGCGTTTTTCAGAAACTAACGAAGAGTTTTTGTTAACAAGACAGACATTATAAGTAAACTTTCCAAGCCATTGCTAGGCAGTTCTGCTGGATTTAAGGACTTTGTGAGCTTTTCAACCGATTTAAGTAATTTAATGCTGCACTAGATGTAACCTAAAAAGTGTTCCAGCTTTCAAAAATTTCTTTTATTTTTTACCTTTTTGCGTTTAGGTCATATATCCACTTGTTTATATGTTATAAGTTTTTAGATAATGTTTTTTGACAAAATAAAGGATTTCTATTTGATACGTTGTTAATTTTTATTTTTATGAAATTATTTTTATTCAAAGGGGGCAAAGATCCGCTACGCGGACTTTTGCCCCAATTAATGGGGTAAAAATCCTATTTGTAAAATATTGTACTTTGCGCTATAGTTTTTTTTCTTACAGCTATTTAGCATTCGTTTTATATTTATAGCTAAGGGCATTAGTTATCCTAATGCCCTGACAAATTTAATATGTATACTGCAATAAAAAGTGTGGCAAATATTGCATATATACCAAGTGCGGACTTTTACCCCACCTACCCGCATTTTAAGTACAACTTTCTCTTAAGCCGGGAAGATAGGGTGGTTTTCTTGCGAAGGGGTTGTAGCTCAATAATCGAAATGCACGTGATTTAATAGTTTATTCTTAGAGTATATAAGCTATAGGAATTATATCCGCAATACGATATATTTTAAGTTTTCTCAGCATTTTTCTCTTAAGTTAAATCAATTAAAGGGTTGTTTGGGGGTGAAGGGGATGAGCTCAAAAATCGAAACTATATAATTTCAAGAGCTCATAAATAGCTCGTAATTCTGCCGCAAAAACCGATTCAATATTCCTATTTTTAAGTCGTGGGGGGCTGACTCAGCCCCCCCACTAAAGTATTAAATTCCTGCTCAGTGGAACGAGCTCAAAATTTTTAGTTTGCGGAATATGAAAGCTCATAAATAGCTCATAAATCAGGGCTATTTGTTTTTGAATTTTTGCAAGTGGGGGGGCAGCTCAACACGGGTGATGGTTTCAAACCGTTTGAAACTGATGCTAAAACAAACCTATTATTGCTGTCGAAACATGGCTACAAGATAGAGTCATAGATGGTGAAGTAATAGACATTTCAATTTTTAACTTAATAAGATCAGACCGGAACCTTCAGTTGACCGGAAAATCCACAGGTGGTGGAGTTTTTATTGCACTTAGGAAAAATTGTAAAATTTTCAATGTAATAAAATATAACACTTCATTTGAAGCTGTTATAGTTAACTTTAAGGTCAATAGTTGTAAGTACACCTTTTGTTCTATATATATACCTTCGGGAAGCGGAGGTAATGTGTATGAGACCGCATTTGAATGTTTACAATCTCATATAATGGATGAAGGAAGAAAATATATACCTTTTTGGGGATTTTAATATACCCAGTGTAACTGATATAAATATTGACAATAACATCTCTAATGACATTTTTGAAAAACTACAAGACTTTCTTGATTACAATGGATTTAAACTATATAATAATATTAAAAATTTGCAAGGTAGGACATTAGATTTGGTAATTAGCTCGGATAGTAACTGGAATAATTATACAGTCAGTAGAAATTGTCTCCCATCTGTTAAAGAAGATTTATACCATCCTGCCCTGGATATTGTAATTAAAATTAAATCGAAGCCAAAACTAAGTAATCAGCATTTATCAGAAATTCAGTATAATTATAAAAAATGTGACTTTCTCAGGTTAAGTGTAAGTATTAGAGATGCAAACCGGCATAATGTGATTAAGGAACAGTCAGATGTGAATGCAGCATTAGATGCATTTTATAATATATGGAACAAGTTAGTAGACGACTGTGTACCGAAATTTTGTAAATATGTAAATTTAAAAAAATATCCGGTCTGGTTTACTAAAGAAATAGAGATTTATTAAAAGAAAAAGATAGATATAAAAAATTAAAGCTTGTTTCCAATTACTATTTAGATAAATATAAGGAATTAAGGAGTAGCGTCAATAAATTGATTAAGTTAGAGGAACTTAAGTAAGTAATATTGAAAATAATTTATCTACAGATATTAATTATTTTTGGAATCATGTGAATAGTAAGAAAAAAGATATCTCAAGTTTCATCAATTACACATATAAAGGGGAACAAATAGCAGAGGAAAAGACTGTAGATGCATTTGCAGACTTCTTTTCATCTGTGTATTCATCAATTAAAGCCTCATATAATCTTAATTTTCCTGAAAAGTCTGTACATAGTGACAGTTTTGTAATAAAATTCATAACCGAAGCTGAGTACAACAATGGAGTTAAAAAGATAAAACCTAAGAAAGCAGCTGGGACTGATGGGATTCCGCCGTATATTCTTAAAACTTGTGTGAATGGTTAGAAAAACCATTGCTTCATATATTTAATTTAATAGTTTCCTCTATAAAAGCTATCCTGTAGTATGGAAAACTGGTATCGTAACTCCTATATTCAAAACAGGTAATAAAATGAATGTAGAAAATTATAGACCGATATCGATAATGTGTGCACCAGCTAAACTATTCGAACAAATTATTTATTCTAGGCTATATCATTATGTCGAAAAGTTTTTAGTATCTCAGCAACATGGTTTTGTAGCCAGTAAATCTACTAGTTCAAACTTATTTATTTACATGAATCGAGCATATGAAACTTTAGAATCAAAGTCCCAATTAGATACTGTATATACAGACTTTCGTAAAGCATTTGATACGGTTGACCATGACGTGTTATTATCAGAATTAACTAAGTTTGGTTTATCAAAGAATTTTATCGAATTAATAAAAAAGAGTTGAGACTTCTGAGCTTCACCGATGAGGCATAAGGATGCTGAAATAGCTATATGGAGATGGTGGATTAACTCTGAATCAAATATAAACAAAACCTGCCTTGATCTTTTTTATCTTTTTAATAAAAAATTATTTGCAAAACAGATCTTTTATAGTTAAACACAATGGAAATACGTCAGGTAAATTTGAAGCTAATTCGGGAGAGCCACAAGGTTCTAATCTGGGGCCTCTTTTATTTGTACTTTTTATTAATGACTTACTATCAGTATTGACACATTCAGAATGTCTTCTATTTGCTGATGATTTAAAACTCTTCAAACGCATACAAACTGTTGAGACTCTGTATTGTTACAAAAAGATCTAAATAATTTACTTGAATGGAGCTATTGCAACAAGTTATACTTTAATGTGAAAAAATGCTGTATATTTACCGTAACACGTTTAAAAGATCCTATTATATTTGAATATAAAATTAATGAAGAAACTTTACTGCGTTGTACATAGGTAAAAGATTTAGGCATCACCTATAATAATTTATTATCTTTCGCTGGCCACATAAATAATATAACGAAGTCTGCAAATCGATTATTAGGGTTTATAATTGGACAAACCTTTAATTTTAGAAATATAGCAACTCTTAAAATTTTGTACTATACTTTAGTAAGGGCAAAATTCGAATTTGGAGCTCATATTTGGTTTGGTGAGTATCAAACTGCATTAGATACACTGGAAAAAATTCAAAATAAATTTGTAAGATATCTTTATTTTAAAAAATATCACATACGACCAGATTATACTGAAGTTAGAACCACTCGCCTTAGAAATGAGTTTAAAATATTGTCATTAGAAGACAGACGGAAACTTACAGCTTTAATATTTTTACATAAAATAATTAACAATAAAATTAATTCACCTGAAATTCTAGCTTTGATTAGGTTCAATGTACCATTAAGATTAACTCGCAATATGGTAATGTTTAATATTCCACTATTATCTACTACCACCAGAGCTCCTCTGGTGGCCATGTTTCGACTAGCTAATAACATCAATACTCTAACTGATTTAGATTGGAGAAAACCAGAATAAAAGTCGAGAATGAACTAACATCGGAAGTAGAAATCAACTCGGGAATCAGACAATGGGATAGCTTGAGCCCATTGCTTTTTAATTTAGTCATGGACAAAATCATAGAAAACATTAAAGGTACTGGAAAAGGATATAAGATGGCGGAAAAACAAATAAAAATCCTCTGTTATGCTGACGACGCAATCTTAATCTCCGATAACGAGGATAACCTACAGCGAATGACACAAACTTTCAATAGAGTGGCGAAGAACCACAACATGAAAATATCAACAGCCAAGACAAAATCCCTGGTAGTGTCAAGGGAACCCATAAGATGCAAATTAGTAATTAACAACGAACTAATTGAACAAGTCTCGAGATTCCAATATCTGGGAATCGAAATATGTAGTTATGGGGATGTTAAAGAGAGCGTCCGAAAGGAAGCAAATAAAGCCAATTACGTGTCAGGATGTCTGAGGGATGTCATCTGGATAAACAAAGATATGAGGAAAAAATGAATAACCATTTTCAATGTCGTTGCAACACGAAACTACAGCCGCGCGATATTCTAGTCCAATCAGAGAGTGCCGCAAGCATCTCTACCGGTTTCGAAACTTATTAGTCTCTCATCAGGAGGCACATATGCTGCTCTCCCTGATCCAACCAAAACAAACCCCGGCGTGCAGTCACGGATCGCAACGAACGAAATGGCATAGATGCCCTAGCGGCAACTGCTATCAAAAGTCTAAGTTTTCACTCTAATGGCATATAAAGCAACATAATGCTACTCTACATCCCACCAGAATGAAAACAATGGGAACCTTCTCTGGTTACACCTCCGAGGCTTCTACAATTTGCAAGCCATACGGATGCCGAGACTAAGGAAGATGAGGGAATTTTACAATATATAATTCACATCCCATCTGCTCAGCGCGGTAAAGTCCCAACGAGAATAGTTCCCTTTGTACTCCAAACAGAGTAAAGTAAATCAAAAATGAATAACCATTCTCAATGTCGTTGCAACACGAAACTACAGCCGCGCGATATTCTAGTCCAATCAGAGAGTGCCGCAAGCACCTCTACCGGTTTCGAAACTTATTAGTCTCTCATCAGGAGGCACATATGCTGCTCTCCCTGATCCAGCCAAAACAAACCCCGGCGTGCAGTCACGGTTATTCATTTTTGATTTACTTTACTCTGTTTGGAGTACAAAGGGAACTATTCTCGTTGGAACTTTACCGCGCTGAGCAGATGGGACGTGAATTATATATTGTAAAATTCCCTCATCTTCCTTAGTCTCGGCATCCGTATGGCTTGCAAATTGTAGAAGCCTCGGAGGTGTAACCAGAGAAGGTTCCTATTGTTTTCATTCTGGTGGGATGTAGAGTAGCATTATGTTGCTTTATATGCCATTAGAGTGAAAACTTAGACTTTTGATAGCAGTTGCCGCTAGGGCATCTATGCCATTTCGTTCGTTGCGATCCGTGACTGCACGCCGGGGTTTGTTTTGGTTGGATCAGGGAGAGCAGCATATGTGCCTCCTGATGAGAGACTAATAAGTTTCGAAACCGGTAGAGGTGCTTGCGGCACTCTCTGATTGGACTAGAATATCGCGCGGCTGTAGTTTCGTGTTGCAACGACATTGAAAATGGTTATTCATTTTTGATTTACTTTACTCTGTTTGGAGTACAAAGGGAACTATTCTCGTTGGAACTTTACCGCGCTGAGCAGATGGGACGTGAATTATATATTGTAAAATTCCCTCATCTTCCTTAGTCTCGGCATCCGTATGGCTTGCAAATTGTAGAAGCCTCGGAGGTGTAACCAGAGAAGGTTCCCATTGTTTTCATTCTGGTGGGATGTAGAGTAGCATTATGTTGCTTTATATGCCATTAGTGTGAAAACTTAAGACTAAAGATATGAGGCTTGAAGGGAAAGTACGCATATACAAATCATGTGTAAGACCGGTCATGACGTACGCGATAGAAACAAGATGTGACATAGCAGAAACCAAGAGGATCCTGAGAACATCAGAAATGAGAACGGTGAGGTCAATAACTGGGAAAACACTGAGAGACAGAATACCGAACGACAGAATAAGAGATCTCTGTAACATACAAGATATAGTACGGTAGGGAAGACAGAGACGACGAGAGTGGAATCAGCATGTGACGAGAATGGACAGCGAGAGAATAGCCAGTATAGCCAGGGATTCGAAGCCAACAGGCAAGAGACCAATAGGAAGGCCATTTAAAAGGTGGCGAGATAGCTGGCAGTCAACATCACAGCTACGAATACAAGCTCAAAATCGGTAAGGAACAGGCCAAGAGGCCTATTTTAAGAAGAAGAAGAAGAAGAAGAAGAAGATTTAGATTGGTCAGTCTCACAAAATGTATTTCGGGGAATAGTGTTACGACAAATTATTAATTTATCGGCATAGGATTAGTAAGTGTTGTCTTATGGATAATATAAGAATGGTTTGTATTATCTGATATGTTAGACCTACTATTTATTTTGTTTTTTTTTTGTTATTTTTATTTCTTATGTTTTTGTATAGATATTTATTTTAGAAAAAACTTAGTGTATTTTATCCTTGTAATTAGACCTTACAGGTCTGTTGGGATAACAAATAAATACATAAATAAATAAATTATAATCGAGTTTATCTGTAAGTATACCGTATTTGGTCGTCAATTAGCAGCCGAAGAGGACGGTTCTACGAAAAAGTTGTGATAAACAAACCTGTTAACAAGCTATCCGAGAAAAACATTTATTTATTTTATTTGAATGCGTTCAAAAACGTGAGTTTTATTATTAATATTATCAATTTTACGAAAATGGGACGTTTATGAAAGTGCAAGGGTTGCTGTTACGGTCCTAAGAAAGATCTATGTATTTTTAATAGTGTTTTTGTTCGGCAAAAAATATTACACACAATTAGTAATTAGTGAATAGTGATAAAACTTAGTACTTTTGTGTCAAAACATTCTACCTTTACCTTGTAAGTGTTGGCGGAGATATAAAGGTGGGATTCAACGCTCCAAAGGAACGGTTAGTAAAATTTCAATCATTATTAGAACTTTTTTGTAAGAATACATGAGAAATATAAACAAAAAAAAAATAGAGAATACATAATACAAAAAAAAATAAATAAAAACATACTGAGAACCGATAGGGGTTAATTTTCCGCGGAGATAGTCCGAAATTAACCCTTTTCGCGGTTGTTTGGTAAACTAGTAGTTCTAAAATCTGTATATATTTAAGAAATAGCACGTAATTTAAACTAGGCATATTATATTACATAGGTAAAAAAATTAATAAAGCTGGAGCTGGAAAGGGACGAGCCTCTGATCGAATATCGCAAGAGAAAAGACAGAGAATCAGTATCTCCCCCAAACCCAACAAAAAAGCTGCAAACCGCAAAGGGAAAAACGGAAGACATGGAGAAAACAATGGACACAGAACAAGAAACAACAAATAGCTTACTGAAACAAGTTTTGAATGAAATTAGACAAACGAGGGAAGAAAACAAGGTTTTTAGAGATGAAATACTAGAATTAAAGAAAGAAAACAATAAGGTAAAGACAGAACTCGAGGAAACAAAGAAAAAGCTAAATATTTTGGAAATGAGGGTAGAACGGTGTGAAAAAGAAATGAAGCAAAACAAACTAGTAATAACGGGTCTCAAAATAGATGCGAATGATGAAGCTGAACTAAAAGAAGAAATGACAAACTTCATCAAACAGCACTTGGAAGAGAACACAAAAATAGAGAAAGCAGTTAAACTGGGAGACAGAACTTGTCTATTGAAAATGGGAAGTATAGAAGAAAAAAATAAGGTAATGAAGAAGAAAAGTAAATTGAGACATATCAAAGGGGAGAAGAGTCTTAGAAAGAAATATTCAGAAAGAAATAGGAGCAAAGTGTAAGGAATTAAGACACATGGGGAGAAATGTTAAAAGGGACTACAATGGATTAACCGTGGATGGTAATGAAAAAGGGAGATGGAGAAAAGACGGTAAAGTAGAAACATTCCCAAAAAACTAGCTGATGAAAATCAAAAGATAGTACCACTGGAAACAGACTCGGCAATGCAAACGGTTAACGAAAACAAAATAACGCACACAAAAGAAAGAAAGAATCTCAATAAGAAGAAAAGAACGAAACCCATTAGAATGGGATCTTGGAATATTAGAACCATGCTAGCAGTAGGTAAGATGCAAGAAATAGCTCTTGAAATGAAAAAATACGAACTAGAAATCCTAGCCCTACAAGAAATACGATGGAAGAAAGAAGGAAAAATTGAGAAGAAAAACTTTAGCATATACTATGCGGGAGAAAACAAACAGGGAACCAATGGTACGGCATTTATGGTGAACAAAAAAATGAGGGAAAAAGTGATACAATTCAAAGCAGTTAATGGAAGGATATCTTACATAAGAATAGAAAATAAACAAGCCAACATCTCGATAGTCAATTGCTATGCACCCACGGAAGAAGCAAGCCAAGAAGATAAAGCAGAATTCTACGACATCCTGGAAGAAAC
The DNA here is from genome assembly GCF_917563875.1 of Diabrotica virgifera virgifera. Taxonomy (NCBI): domain Eukaryota; kingdom Metazoa; phylum Arthropoda; class Insecta; order Coleoptera; family Chrysomelidae; genus Diabrotica; species Diabrotica virgifera. The sequence continues at coordinate 177,963,483 of NC_065443.1, forward strand.
CTGTGAAAATATTCCGAGGAATGATATATTAATAATATTGGGTGACTTCAATGCAAAGATCGGAAAGGAGGACTATAATAGTAATGTAGCGGGCAAAGAAACCATTCATGACACTACGAACGACAATGGAGGAAAAATCTGCAACCTAGCAGCAGCAACAAACACATATATAGTTAGTACTAGGCATAAACATAAAAAAGAACACAAAATAACATGGATGGATGATACCAGGAAGAATGGATGGAAACCAAATAGATCATATTCTAATTTCGAAAAAGTGGACACAAATAGTACAAGACGTAAGGTCATATAGAGGGGCAAATGCGGACACTGATCACATATTGTTGATAGCAAAACTTAAGATGAAAATAATCAAAGCAAATAATCATAAGGAAAGAAAAAGGAGGAAATGGAATATAGCCAAACTGAAAACGCAAGAAAAAAAGCAACAATATACAGAACAACTGGAACAGAAACTGGGCAGGTACGAGAACATAGAAATAGAAGAAGAATGGAAAAACATTAAGAACAGCATAATAGAGACAGCAGAACAAATAATAGGATTCCAAAAAAACAAAGAATCGAAAGAATGGTTTGATGACGAATGTCACCAAAAAAGTCAATTGAAGCACCTCGCAAGAAACAAATGGCTACAGAGTGCCGAACAGGAACAATTGGACCAATATAGAAAAGAAAAACAAGAAGCATTGAAACTCTATAGAAGAAAGAAGAACACATGGATCATTGAACAAATGCAAGAATTAGAATCGAATAATAAAGACAACAAGAAATTGTTCGAATACATAAAACAACAATACAACACCAAAAAAACTGTCACAAAAATAAACAAAAAAGATTGGGAAAAACATTTCACGAACCTATACAAAAACAACAACAAGGCAGATTCAGAGGATGAGGATATAAGAGATAACAGAGATGAAAAGGAAGGTGCACCTACTTATCAGGAATTCATGGAGGTACTAAAACAACTAAAAGTAAACAAAACGCCAGGGCCAGATGAAATCAACAACGAACTGATCATCAACGGAGGAGAGGAGCTCACGAAGCGAATGCACAAGTTAATGGTTACAATTTGGAAGGACGAAAGCATGCCCATAGAATGGAAAAATGGGCATATCACACCAATCTTTAAGAAAGTAGATCCAACTAAGTGCTGCAACTACAGAGCAATTATGCTATTAAATACAACGTATAAGATATTGACCACAATTATAAGAAACCGACTAAATCAATACACAGAAAAAATTATAGGACCATACCAACAGGGCTTTAGAAAAGGAAGATCAACAATAGATGCAATACACGTCCTAACACAAACAATTGAAAAAAGCTATGAACATGACGTAGAATTACACATACTATTCATCGATTTCCAACAGGCCTTCGACAGCATATACAGACAACAATTATTAAAAGAAATGAAAAAAATGGAGATACCGGCAAAATTAATAAGACTAACTAGAATGACAATGAAAGACTAAACAGCAAAAGTTAAAACAAATGAGGGAGATACAAACGACATCAAAATAGAACTTGGGGTAAGACAAGGAGACAGTCTGTCAACGACACTATTCAATATCGCTCTAGAAGGAGTAATTAGGGACACAGGCCTGAAAAAGACAATTATTCAAAGCTCAACACAGATCATAGGATATGCGGATGACCTAGGACTGATAGCACGAGATAAAAAAAGACTAGAAGAGGCACTTTTAACCCTTGTAAGAGAAGCAAAGACGCGAGGATTAATAATCAATCAGAATAAAACAAAATACCTTATAAGCACAAGAGACAATGTAAACAGAATAACAGAAATAAAGATAGGTGAAAATACATTCCAGAGAGTAGATTGCTTCAAATACCTGGGGGTGATGGTGGACGGCAAAAACGGAAGGAGTATAGAGATCAACGAAATAATTAAAGCAGGTAATAGAGTATATTGGAAATACCACCGACTACTCAAGGACAAAAACCTAAGCAAAAAAACAAAATCAAAAATATATACAGCAGCAATTAGACCAGTGATAGCCTATGGAGCAGAAGTAATGTGCCTTACGAAAAAAGACGAAGAAAAGTTAAGAATAATTGAGAGAAAAATTTTGAGAAGAATACATGGCCCAGTGATGACAGAAACAGGGGAATATAGAAGGCTCATGAACCATGAAATAATAAATATAACTGAAGGAGAAGATATAGTAAATTCATTAAAGCACAAAGACTCAGATGGTTTGGACACACACAAAGAAGAGGAGTAGAAGAACTGATCAGGAAGATAGTGAACTGGAGACCAGTAACAAATAGACCAAGAGGAAGGCCAAAAATAAGATGGGAAGATCAACTGCTAGACGATATATCAAAGATGCAAACTGGAGAGAAAAGATTCAGGACCGGAGTGAGTGGAAGAAGATAGTAGAGAAGGCAAAAAAACATCACAAACTATGAACGATGACCTAAAGGACACTGCGGACTAATCCACCGCGTGAAATGGATTAAAAGAGCTCATAGTATTTGAGCGACCTATACTCTAACAAGAGTGAACGGTATATACCGTATTTTATTCATTTTTACCATATTCTCCGGCTAACCCGGATTTTCGATAACCCGGATCGGCCGCGGTCCCGATTAATCCGACTTATTGAGGTTCCACTGTAATAGTGACTTTAAAAGACTTTTGAACTTTATTCGTCGCGAATAATCGGAGTGCGTTAATTGTTCGGTATTCGGAAAGACTTTTTAAAAGAACATTTGAAAAGTACGTGTGTGCCGACCAAAGATGTTGACCAGAACGACACCCCTGCATCCTCAATCAGATGGAATGGTCGAGAGGATGAACCGAACGATGGGTAAACACTTGTCCAAAGTTGTATCTGAACATCAGCGAGATTGGAACCAACACATTCATATATTCCTAATGGCCTACCGTTCGGCTGTGAATGAAACTACAGGTCAGACACCAACCTGCCTGATGTTGGGTCGTGAAGATCGTTTGCCCTGCGACCTAGAGTTTGGCTGCAGACCTTCCGAAGAACATGTTCATCATCATCATCAATGGCGCTACAACTCTTCGTGAGTCTTTGCCGCGTTTACTATTGCCTTCCATGTTTGTCGGTCCTGTGCCACTAATTCCCATTGTCCCACTCCCATTTTCTCTAGATCTTCTTTGACTGCATCTTTCCACCTTTTTCTATGCCGTCCTGAGACCTTCTTCCATCTGACCTTTCCCAGAACACATTGTTTATAAGGCGATTGTCGTTACTGCGTATCACATGCCCTGCCCATCTGAGTTTATTCGCCTTTATATATCTGACTAGATTTTCTTTTCCGAATATAGACTCTAGCTCGTTATTGTATCTGCGTCTCCATTCGTTTGTCACGCTGTTTCTGCAAGGGCCATATATCATTCGAAGTTCGAATGTTTTGCCTTATTCGCAGTCGTTCTTGTTTTGAGACGACCATGTATTTTGTTTTGTCTTCATTTATTTTTAGACCGATGTTTAATGCAGCTTCTTCAAAGCTCGAGAAAATATCCTTAATTTCTAATGTTGATTGTGCTACTGCGTCTACGTCATCGGCAAAGGCGAGTATGATTTTTGCTCCCCGAGCAGTTGTCTGGTTTGATTTTTGGATACATTTTTCGCATGAAATATTCTAAGGCCAGGTTAAACAACAATGGGGACAACGGATCTCCCTGTCTCAGTCCAGAATTTACGCAGAAAGCATTTGATATTTTTCCCCCTATTCTAACTTGTGAAAATGAGTTACTTACACACATTTGTGTTACCGAAGAACATGTTGCAGGCAAAGAATAGGTCGACCGCCTGGAGTTACGCCAGTGACAGAATGAAAGATCAATATGATTCTCGATGCAAGAATGAAAGCTTCGAAGTAGGTGATCTTGTCTGGCTTTATAATCCACAACGTCGTCGAGACTTGTGTCCTAAACTAAAAAGACAATGGAAAGGTCCGTATGAAGTTAAGAAGAAAATAACTGACGTAATATACAGAATTAAGAAGTTGCCAAAAGGTAAACCAAAAATTATTCACATAAATAGTCTTGCACCATATGCTGGCTCAAATGAATCAGAAGAAGCACGAGTGCTCCAAGATGAGATGAAAGATGCCGGACAGCCAAGTTTTAAATAATTTATGTCAAATTACGCAGAGAGAAAGAGATACTAGATTTGGCGTGACCACAGAAGTTCAGCAAGATCTGTTTAGTGTTCCGGAAAACGTCTCTCTAATCCACTGTGTTGCCCAAGACCTCGAGATGACTAAAGGAATCTCGTCCGTGTTCATCACGAATTTGGCTTTACCAAACCGGGGTACGAATTACCGTGTGTTGCATGAACCCGAAAATGTCATACCCTTCAAAGAACATGTTCATCATGTTTTTATTATATATTTCTTATTTTTATTTCTTTTCTAGGGCTGTATGCAGAGCTGGAGAGTTCTGTAGATTCCGCCATCCTGGGTCTTTATCTAGAATTGCTGATTGCGACGTTCAGATCTTAGGAGGGGAGCAGTGTAACGAAAGAGTTTCGAATAGACGGTCCCCGCGACTAGAAAATTCCATTCGTTCGAGAGAACAGTAGGCGTGCCGGCAGAGCATCGATTGAGTGGTCGTGATGAGCGCGGATCTCTCCGGAATGTTTCATAATAACTTTATCGTATATATAAACCGAGGGCGATGTTACTTTTTAGTTATAAGTTAGAATTCGTAAAGAAAACTTTTAGTACATTCTTTCACGGTTTTTGATCTAAATTTTAAAGAACCGCTTGGATTGACATGAAATTTGGCATACGCATAGCTTACATGTCAAAGAAAAAAGTGATATTGTGCCGATGTGTGCTTTTGCCCTGGAGGTGACTTTCACCCCCATTTGGGGGTGAAAAATATATGTCCAAAATAAGTTCGGAAATGGGTAAACTGACTAATTTTAAGTAACTTTTGTTCTATAGAGCTTTTTCGCCAAGTCAACACTTTTCCAGTTATTTGCTAGTGAATATGTTCATTTTTCAACAAAATAACCACATTTTTAGACGGTTTTTCGCAATTAACTCAAAAAGTAAGTATTTTGTCGAAAAAAACGTTCTTAGCAAAAATATAGCCTGTAAAAAAGTAAAAGAAATGGTGTACGCGTTAGGTCTCTAGACCTTGTAGAACCGGAGTTATAGCCAATGAAAAATAGATTCATTTTCCTCAAATTTCAAATAGAATATTTCGACGTGAAATATCCAAAAAATTAAGCACTTTTTGTAGAAAACCCACTATAACTTTTTTAAAGTGTTAAAAAAAGCTTTATTTCTGTTTTTATAAAAAGTTTCTAACATTACATTTAAGCAAGTTACGCTCAAAATAAAGTTGGTCCCTTTTGTTTTGGCAAAAAAAATCGGGAAGACCACCCCCTAATTAGCAACTTAAATGAAATTAATCGTTACCGCTCCACAAATTATTTTACTTATGTTGTATTTATATGATCTGTAAGTTTCATCGATTCAAAGTGCTTATTTTTAAAAAAATTTGGTTTTAAAGTAAAATTTTTAAAAATTTTAATTTTGAAAAATATGCTTTTTTTCAAAATAACTTAAAAATTGTTAGAGACACCAAAAATCTCGAAAAACAAAAAAAGTTAGCATTGCTTTTTTGAATATCATGTATTTTTTTGTTTTTCTGTTAGACAAAAATTGATGAAGATTTGGTGTTTCTAAATTTGCATACATTCGTGATCAGTGACTTGTTCAACCCCTTTTAACTACAGCCCTTTCAAAAAGAATGACTTTGAACCGATCAAACTTATAGATTATATAAACAATGCATACACGAGTCAAAAAACTTGTGAAGTCGTAACAATTAAGTCAATTTGAGATACTAATTAGGGGGTGATTCTCCCGATTTTTTTACCAAAAAAAAGGGACTAACTTTATTTTGACCGTAACTTGTTTAATTTTGATGCTAGAAATTTTTTTATAAGACAAAAATGAAGCTTTTTTTAAACCCTTTAAATAAGTTGTAATACGTTTTCCCCGAAATGTGCTTCATTTTTGGTTATTTCACATTAAAGTATTCCATTTGGAATTTGACGAATATGAACCTATTTTTCATTAGCTATAACTCTGCTTCTACTAGGTATAGAGACGTGATATATACACCATTTTTTTTTAATTTTTTGCAGGCTATATTTTTGCTAAGAATGTTTTTTCGACAAAATACTTACTATTTGAGTTATTTGCGAAAAACCGTCTAAAACTTTAAATAAGTTGTAATAACGTTTTCCCCGAAATGTGCTTCATTTTTGGTTATTTCACATTAAAGTATTCCATTTGGAATTTGACGAATATGAACCTATTTTTCATTAGCTATAACTCTGCTTCTACTAGGTATAGAGACGTGATATATACACCATTTTTTAAAAATTTTTACAGGCTATATTTTTGCTAAGAATGTTTTTTCGACAAAATACTTACTATTTGAGTTATTTGCAAAAAACCGTCTCAAAACGTGGTTATTTTGTTGAAAAATTGAACATATTTACTGGTAAATAACTCGAAAAGTATTGACTTAGTGAAAAAACTCTATAGAACAAAAGTTACTTAAAATTAGTCAGTTTATCCATTTCCGGACTTACTTTGGACGAATATTTTTTCATCCCCAAGAGGGGGTGACAACCACCCCCAGGGCAAAAGCACATATCGGCACAATATCACTTTTTTTCTTTAACTTGTTCGCTATGTGTATGCCAAATTTCATGCCAATCCAAGCGGTTCTTTAAAATTGAGAGGTTTTGCAATATTTTGCCGTTAAAGAACGGACTATTTTATAAATAAATAAAGTCTTATATAAATACGAACCGCTCGTTTCATTGTAATTGTAAGTTGTTACAGTAAACTTATTACAGTATGATGACAAATTGTTCATATCAGTTCCGTTACTTAATACTGCTTGTAAAGTATCTCATAATTTATATTGAAGTCTCTCCATGCAATAGAGCGGACACTCCAGTAAAATATGGTGAACACTGAAACACTGAGCACAATATCACATATGAAGCACTGTGGTTTTAATTCACTCTCCAGCAGATGTTTATATATGATGGCGGTGTGGCCTATTCTCAGACGAGACAGAATGGTTTGATGTAACCGATCTTTTGGGTTGATTTCCAAGGTTATATCGCTTTATTATAACTTTCAATATTTTTTTTGTTTTTTGAATATATTTTTATTTAAATTAAACTTGCGTTTTACTGAGTATGGCGTCTAATAGAACTACCCGTCACAAGTTGTCCATACTTGTCTAATCTTCGGGCTCAGTGGAGATCTATCGCCTCAAAACTAGTGATGTAACGAATATTCGTATTCGCATTCGCGAATATTCTCATATTTTTGAATATTCGCATTCGCTTTCGTATTCGCAAAATTTGTGCGAATATTTTGCGAATATGAATATCGGAAAAAAAGTAATTTGAAGATAATATTAGGTTAATAAAATCAAAATATCTTCACTTCTCATCTTTTTTTTTAAGTAAAGATAATTTATCTTCGTATAATCACATTATCAGCCTTAACTTTATTTTATTATTTGGTCTTTTTTATTAAGCCTTAAGATTCCTCAAGAATCAGATTTATTTACACTAGATGTCAATTAACTTCTCATTATAAATTTAGAAAATATTACAAAAATAGAAACATATTTAAAAAAAACGGAATATTCGCATTCGCATCCGCATTCGCGAATGTCGTAGCAGATATTCGCATTCGCATTCGTATTCGCGAATGTTTAAAAAATGACATTCGTTACATCACTACAAAACCCCCGGGAGAACGTAGCTGTACCGATATGTGGCTCGTATGCGAATTAACGAAAGACTCCTATAATGCTACATGGCCTGGTTGAGTTGACTCTAATGAATGATTCTAAATGTATGTTCTCTCTTGTTGGCAACATGAATTGGGTCATAGCCCACACGACCAAAAGAACAAAGGTTTTTATTTAGTCAGCTAAATTAATGTCCATTGGCAAAATATTGTTTATGAATTACAACAATTAAACAAATGAAATAGCCCGCACCTGGTTAAATATAGTAACAAATTGGTCCATGTGATATATGGGGTGATAAAAATATACTGTTTAATACCGGATATGAATTATGAATATTTGATATTGAACATATTGCCCGGCGAAATAAATCATAACACGGCGTCAGTACAGCAACGCTAACAATGATAATGATAAAGTATTTATAAGATATAGTCTGTTCGCTAAACTCAGACGCAACTGGCTACATATTTTAGTCGATAATTTTTTTGGTTTTTGCCAATTTTGCAAAAATTGGCGAAATTACTAACTATTTAGTGATTATGAACTATTTAGTAATTATTTTTTGCCAATTTTACTAAAATTGCCAAAATTACCGACTAAAATATCTAGAAAGTTGCGTCTGAGTTTAGCGAACAGACTATAATAGGTTAATGTACGGTGTGATGTGAAGACACTAGTCTTTGAACAACTTATCAATCCTCCAACTGCAACACCTTAGGTAATAATATCAAAATTAAATCTGAATCAGAATTTAAATCAACAACATTCAAGTCAAAGTTCAGATTAGGTAAAGATAAATGAAAAGGTATTGAGTGGGATAGATGTTTCAATATGTTAAGTATTGTATTATTTTGTATTCTCTTATTATAATCGTATAGTATTATTAGTTATTTTATTATTAATAGTATCGAATTATATAATTAGTTAGTCATGCATCGATTCTGCGACGAGCTCTCGGACTATAATTATATACATATATGCTTCGCCGTTGTATTTTATTACATAACATGCCAGCTGAGTTTTTGTAAACTCGGTTTGTATTACATCATATATGTAGGCTAATAATAAGGTCGTGTTTCCTAACGCGAAATATTCTGAAATGCGTAAAGTTATTAATGATGTTTATTATTAGACGTTGTACTATGTATTCAATTATTATTTCTATTATTATAGCTTTGTGTTTATGTGTTTATTATTGCGATCACCTTTTGTCTTATCTTCTTGTATGACCATAATTGAAGTATTAATTTATAAAGTATTAAATAAAAAATCAATGGGAAAATCCCAATAGTTGACTGTATACCATAGTTTAAAAAAAACCAATACAGAAGTAAAAACTTCGAGATGTATTCTGGTATAAAATCGTTTATTTAAAACTATAAAATGTCATGGATTGCAAAACGTTTTCGTTCTATACAGAACATCTTCAGTGCATCCTGCCGAGTAGTTTGAAACTAGCACACTGTAAATAGTGTTAACCTCATCGTATATGGTTTACATAATATAATACAGTAGAACCCCGTAAATCCGAACCCCGCGAATCCGAACTTTCGGCAAATCCGAACTAACGGAAAGTGAAAAAAATTTAAAAATTCAAGACAAAAACTTAAAAAACATGTTTATTATACAGAGTAAAGCCAGAAAATTGGACAATGTAGGATAACTAGGACTTTGACATTTAAAATTTCTTAAAACTAAATATTATACTTTAATATATAGGTTTATAAAGTGTTTATAAAGGTTAAACACAAACTCACTTTGGTTCTCTCGTAGTCAACTTGAGTCCAAAAATATTGTCCACACTCTTGCGAGAACGTTTGGCTACTCAAAATCACAATGAAAGCTTTGAACTACTAGTTAAGGCTAACTTTCGGATAATCCGAACTTTTCGGAATCCGAACAGGCTGCCCCCCCAATTAGTTCGGATTTGCGGGGTTCTACTGTATATTAAAATTTTATGACTACAAGTCGATGTTAATAGATAAAGTGGAACACATGCTAAAAGGGTGCCATGGTTCCCTGTTCGAAGATGCTAGGTACTTGCCAATTCAATGGGCACAGACCAACTCCTGAGTTGGTCTGTGCCCATTGAATTGGCAAGTACCTAGCATCTTCGAGCAGGGAACCATGGCACCCTTTTACCATGTGTTCCACTTTATCTATCAACATCGACTTGTAGTCATAAAATTTTAATATATTATATTATGTAAACCATATACAATGAGGTTAACACTATTTACAGTGTGCTAGTTTCAAACTACTCGGCAGGATGCACTGAAGATGTTCTGTATAGAACGAAAACGTTTTGCAATCCATGACATTTTATAGTTTTAAATAAACGATTTTATACCAGAATACATCTCGAAGTTTTTACTTCTGTATTGGTTTTTTTATAAAGTATTAGTAGTGAAGTATTAGTTAATAACCCTGTAGTCTGTAGTTATACCAGAGTTGTGAGCTTTGTAGAAAAGTTTAAAATAATCTACTATAGTTAGTAGATTCCTTGGGGGGGGGGGGGCAAAAAATTCCTCCATTTGCAGCGTTATAGCTGATTTCAAAAAAAAGTATATCCTTACTCTATAATTCTAAGTTCCGTTTGCTTAATATATCTATCATGTAGACAATCCATTGTCGTGCCGGATCTGCAGGACTCAACCGAGTGGGATCCGATTTACCACCCTAGACATTCCTCTTAACATCCTCCCACACGACTTAGTTTTCAACCCTTAAGGTCAATCCCTGTCTAGTTTGCATACATGTTTTGAAAAAAATTTGCATCAGGCACCGAATTCTTCTGTTGTTCATGGTGGTTGTAATTCACCCGAGTCCATTGTTTGTTTCTTCTTCCTTGTTGAGCTTGCTGTGGTCCTCTGTTTCTTTGCATTCTTTTTATATTATAAGTCCTTCTTTCATGTTTATTCGTATTTGTATAGTTTACATAATGATTCCTCCTCGTATAATTTTGTCTTTGGTATTTATTTTTATTCTTGTAATATTTGTTCTTGTTTTCGTTTGTGTTAATGTAGGTTTGATCTCGATACGTTTTTGTATCACGACGTCTATCTTTTGTTTTTCTGCAACTTTTATCACGGTACATCTTCGACTCCTGTGGTCCGTATTGTTTTGTATTTCTGTGATCACGATACGTCTTCGTGTCACGTCTTTCCTTGGCGTTAGTACTATTGCAGGGTTTTTTCTGTATGTTTCTCTTCTTTTAGAGTTATTTTTGTAATCTTCATGTGTTACATCGTTTCCTTCTTTCCGTCGATCGACGTTTTATACTGTATTGTATTTGTGTCCGTTTGGTACACCTCTTCTGCTCCTTTATACCTACTGTCTTTTGGTTTTGCTGGAGTCTTTTGTCATCTGTTTGGAAGAGTGTTTCGTCACTCTTTGCCCAAATAATTGCCCCTGATAAGGAGCTGAATTGTACTGTATTGTACCGGGTGTCCCAATAAGAATGGCTCTCGGCCATATCTCAGGAACCGTTTATAGTAGAGCTTTGAAATAAAAAATTTTATAACAAAAGTTGCCTCAGGAAAAGACTGGAAATTATTTTCATAATTGTGGGACCACCGCTAGAGGGCGTAATTGAATATCAAAAATTAAAAGATCTAAATTTTACAAAATTTTCCTAATGAAGGGGCACTGGAAATCCGATCGTCGTATTCTTCATAAAATTCTACGCATATTTGATTTGACAAGTTTAGGTCTACCTTTGGAAATAAGAGGTGGGGGTGAGTGGGAACCTTGTTATGAAAAACTGGCTGTGAGTCCGGTTCTGCTTAATCAAATTTTGCAAACTTGGTCTTGTTGAAGACAGATCTTTTTCGTCAATGTAAAAGTTATGATTTCGAACCAACTTACTGAGTAATGTGCCAGCTAGAAGGCATTATTTAATTTTTTTCAGAAATCTAGTGTTCCTTGGAAAATATTAAATACAAACATGCATTTTTAATAACATATTACAAAATTAGACAAAATTAGCAACAGAATATCGAAAACCGCATGTTAATACCTTTTTTCTATCTCGAGATATCTTACAAAACGTGTAAATTTAAAAACATAACTGTTACTGTCACCGGTAAACGAAATTCATTAAAAGTAGTGTGCTATGGAAACAACAAAGAAACATTTTCCAGCTGTCGACGTATATTAGGTCTTTTCACCGCTTCTCATTTGTTTCGAGCCTCGTTCATATCTCGTATATTAATATTATACACGGATTTTACGGCATATGACAGAGGCTCGAAACAAATGAGACGCGTTGAAAAGCCCTATTACAAAGAAATAAAAACAACTATTTAGTGATGACATAAATGTTCAAATTTTTGCCCATCATTTTCGTTGCAAACATTTACTCTTTCAAGAGTAGATTGAACAGCAGTCTCCATTTCTGCTCTCGATATGCTTTGAATGGCGTTTAGTATTCTCTGGATAATCTATTCTAGAGTAGTGTATGATTGATGGGCAACAATTTGAATATTTAGGTCGTCACTAAGTAGTTCTTTTTGTTCTGTGTTATATTTAATTTTAATAGTATTGTTTCTCGAAATAGTTACGCCACTGGTGATAGTAAACACGTGATAAATCCGCTCTGTAAGAAAACTTCGAAATAACGGAAACTTACAAGTAGAAAATTGCGAAATTGTGACCATTGGAAAATTGGAACACTTATGGTCCAAGAGCTGTGAGACATTTTTGAGTAGGTATTTTAGGCAACCTGAAAATTTTTCAGGTGACTCTTCCATGATAACCTAATACAAAAATGCCGGTCTGGCTGGAGGGTAGCGGTTATTTTCCCCAAAATTCCCCCCCAAAGTTAAACAAAAGGGTAAAAATTGTCATTACAAAAAATATCATTGACGTGACTTTAAAGTAAATTTAAATATTCAAATATAAAGAAAATAAACAGGCCAGGCGATTTAAGGGCGATTTTAACTCTGCAAGATACTTGCATGGGCGCCCCAGGATTATTTTCAGGGGATGCATCTGAACTTCATAAGATTTCATCTGAATCTGTACATACTATTAACGAGTATAAAATATACAACTATACATGCATAGCTATGTACATTCTTTCCGGACAGGGAGGTGCAATTGTTATTTTGACAGGGTATTTTTAAATATTAAAAATAAATATTCTAAAAAAGACAGGTTTTTTTGTTGGAATTTTCCAACTGCCAGGTGATTAAACAAATTACGCGTGCATATAAATGAAAAGCGCTATAGGTAAGCAGAAGTGTGAGAAAGATCGTATATCGATAGCTGTTTGCGTCCTCTGTTGTAGCTAGAAAAATCACGTGACCTTTAGATATCCATGTTGTTGTTTCTCGAAACGTTAGAGTAATTATTATATATCATAGTTTTCTAATTTTTCTTAATTAAAGAAGAAAAAAATACGTACTATACAATAGATTTTGCAAATATGATAGAAAAAAGCCAAATTTATTATTATAAATAGATAGGTAGAAAAGTATAAAACTATAAACTAAATTAATTATGTGTCCGAATCTTGTACTTCCTCTTCAAAATCCACATCTGAGCTTAAATATTCATTCTCTTCTTCTTCGTCAGACTCCCCTCGAGACTAAGATTCCTCTTCTACATGATCTGTAAATAGTTGTAATATGTATGTAGAATTATCTAAAAATTAATTAGTCATTAATTAGTTGAGTTGCTACGTATTCTCCGTCCATTTATAAGGAGTAGAAGCCTGGACAATCACGGGTGCATCTGAAGAAAGACTTGCCATTGTTGAGATGTGGAGTTATCGAATAATGTTAAATATATCATGGACACACGTAACAAGCACGGAAACATTAAGAAAGATGAAAAAGGCAAAAGAAATACTCAACACTATGAAGGAAAGAAACATGACCTACTTTGGTCATATACTACGAAATAAAAAACGTGATGTGATTGGTTATATAAGGAAAAGTATTGAGCATTGTATGTAAGCATGTGTTGAGTATTTCTTTTGCCTTTTTCATCTTTCTTGATATTTCCTTGTTTGTTAAGTGTTGTTTCCATGATATTTTTTAGATTATTCGATAACACCACATCTCAACAATGGCAAGTCTTTCTTCAGATGCGCCCGTGATTGTCCAGGCTTCGACTCCGTATAAAAGGACAGAGAATACGTAGCAACTCAATTAATTAATCACTGATTAATTTTTAATTAATTCTAAATACATATTACAACTATTTACAGATCATGTAGAAGAGGATCTGAGTCTCGAGGGGAGTCTGACGAAGAAGAAGAGAATGAACATTTAAGCTCAGATGAGGAGTTTGAAGAAGAAGTACAAGATTCGGACACAGAATTAATTTAGTTTAAAAGTTTTATACTTTTTTACCTATATATTTATAATAATAAACTTGTCTTTTTCTATCATATTTGCAAAATCTATTGTATAGTACGTATTATTTTCCTTTTATTAAGAAAAATTACTTAAAATACTGTAATATATATAATAATTATTCTAACGTTTCGAGGCACAACAACATGGATATCGCCAGGTCACGTGATTTTCTCGAGTGAACGGACTCGCTCAGCTACAACAGAGGACGCAAACAGCTATGGGTATACGCTCTTTCTCACACTGCTGCTTACCTATAGCGGTTTCATTTATATGCACGCGTAATTTGTTTGATCACATGGCAATTGGATAATTTCACCAAAAAACCTGTCTTTTTTAGAATATTTATTTTTAAAATTAAAAAATACCCTGTCAAAATAACAATTGCACCTCCCTGTGTCCGGAAGGAATGTACATAACTACGCATGTCTAGTTGTATATTTTATACTCGTTAATAGTATGTACAGATTTAGATGACATCTTCTGAAGTTCAGATGCACCCCCTGAAAGTAATCCTGGGGCGCCCATGCAAGTATCTTGCAGAGTTAAAATCGCCCTCAAATCGCCTGGTCTGTTTATTTTCTTTATATTTGAATATTTAAATTTACTTTCAAGTCATATCAATAATATTTTTTGTAATAACAATTTTTACCCTTTTTTTTAATTCGGGGGGGAATTTTTGGGGAAAATAACCGCTACCCTCCAGCCAGACCGGCATTTTTGTATTAGGCTATCATAGAAGAGTCACCTGAAAAATTTTCAGGTTGCCTAAAATACCTACTCAAAAATGTCTCACAGCTCTTATACCATTAGCAGTGAATGTGAGTGAAATACGAAGCCAAAAACAAGATTTAGTAAGTCAAAATCGTTTATAATAAAAATAGAAATAACCTTGAAACTTGCACACGGAATAGATATTTTGACATCCGCACTTTTGAGGTGTGTCAAATGTCTTACGCCTGGTGTGCATAGAGCAAACAAACTGAACGGTAACCACAGAACACATTATTACATAGTTACATATATTACGCCGATAGAGTAGGCAACACATAATACTTACAAAACAAGAGTGAAGTACGCCGATAGCGTATGCAACACAAACTCAGCAATAGTAAATTATTGAATAAAACATTATCAATTAAATATGAGTTTTCAAAAAGAACAAATAATAGAAATTAAAGAATTCATAAAGGAACTGATCGCCGAAAATGGAGAGGAAATGATGAAAGAAACAAGAGATCTAATCAGAGAAGTGAAAGAAATGAATCAGATGTATAAGGATGAAATAAAAAGACTAATAGAAGAAAATTTGCAGATGAAAAACGAAATAAAGGAAATACGAGCTAAAATGAACTACATAGAGGAAGTAGAAAATAGAATAGAAACGAATGATAGGGAAAACAGGAAAAACAATATAATCATAAACGGATTGGATATACCAAATATTAACGAAAAAGAAATAGAAGACCATGTCAAAAACTTCGTCGATAAGGAATTAAAAGTTGCAATAAATAATGCAAAAGTAAGAAAAATCAAGAACAAAACATACTTGGTCAAAGTAGATAACTTCCCAAAAAAATTGGAAATAATGAAAAATAAAACACTACTAATGAGAGGAGAACACAAACAGGTTTATATAAATAATGATCTGACTGTAAAAGAAAGAGCAATCCAAAATAAACTCAAAATAATTGCAGAAAAAAAGAGAGAAGAAAACAAGAAAGTAAAAATAGGATATCAAAAATTAATAATCAATGGAGAAAAATGGATATGGAGTACAAAAAATAATGAATTGATACAAGAACAAAGAAGCAATAACACGCAAACAAAAAACTGGCTACAATAACCACATGGAAAAGAGATGGCAAGACATCAACGGAAACGACGAGGCAAAGAACAGGAAATGAAAATGGTAATGGTAATAAACAAACAATTTGGAGACTAGCAACGTGGAATGTGAGAGGACTAAATGGAAAAGAGGCAGAATTAAGCTATGAGTTTGATAGAAACAGAATAGAAATACTAGGAATAACAGAAACCAAAAAGAAAGGCAATGGAGAAATGTATTTGGAAGGTGGACATATTCTCATATACAGCGGTGTGCCAAACGAAAAAAGAGCAGCAGCGGGAGTGGGATGTGTAATACATAAAGACAGAATAAAGCACATACAAACATGGGAAAGTTGGACAGAAAGAATACTTACAGTAGAGATGAAAGATGAAGGGGAAGAAAACCTAACCATAATCACGGTGTATGGCCCAGATGAAAATGAGAAAAAGGAAATAAAGGACAAATTCTGGGAAGACCTCAACATAGCCGTAGAAAACAGTAAAGGAAATATATTTATTATTGGAGATTTTAATGGTAGAGTCGGAACCAAAGATATGTCGACATCTGATGTAATTGGAAAATATGGTGAGGAGGTGAGAAATAACAATGGAAGAAGATTAATAGAATTTTGTGAATTAAATAGCCTAATAGTAACAAACACACATTGTGAGCACAAAAATATTCATAAATTTACAAGACAAGGACCAAGAGAAACGGAAAAATCAATAATCGACTACATACTGATAGAACGCAATAATAGAAGGGCACTCCAAGACATAAGAGTTAGAAGAGGACCGGAAATAAGCAGTGACCACTACTTATTAGAAGCTAAAATAAAACATAGGATAGAACCCCAAGCTAGAGCAGCAGAAAATAGAAAAAAGATTGAGTTCGAAACAATTAAAAACTATAAGCTTAGAGACAAACAAATAGCTCAAAAATACGAAGAACTGACAAACTTAAAAATAACAAACTTGATGAGATCAATACAGATAAGCAATTTGGAACAAAAATGGCAACTACTCAAAGATATATTAATTGAAACGGCAAAAGAAGCGTGTGGGGTGTACAGGAAAAACAACAAAACTAAACAAACGAGCTGGTGGAATGATGAAATCAAAAACCATGTAAAAATGAAGAAGAAAATGTGGGAAAAGTACTTAGGGAACAAAACCGAGGAAAATTACGATAGATACAAAGAAGAAAGAAAGAAAGTAAGAGACATGATAAAAATAGAAAAAGAAAAGACCTGGATACAATTCGGACAACAGATGGAATACAACAGTAAAGAAAATCAGAAACTTTTCTATCGAACAATGAAAAATATAAGAATAGACAAACCAACAAGAGATACAAGAATAAAAAACACAGATGGAACAATAATAACAGACGATCAAGAAATAATGGAAAGATGGAAGCAACACTTTCAAGAACTACTAACTAGTAATGAAGTAAACAGAGAAGAGAACAACGAAGAAAATGAAGAAAGAACAGAACAGGAAGAAAACACAGATGAAATAACAAACGAAGAAATAGAAACAGCAATAAAGAAACTTAAAAATGGGAAATCTCCTGGACATGATAGAATAACACCAGAAATGCTGAAGTATATGGGACTGGAAGGTAGGAAATTGCTCAGAGAAATATGCAATGAGGCATGGAAGAAAGAAGAAATACCGTCGGACTGGGAGATGGGAGTAATACTGCCCATACATAAGAAAGGAGATATCAAAGAATGTAACAATTATAGAGGAATTACACTATTATGTACGGCACTGAAAGTATATGAAACAGTATTAGAACAAAAGCTGAAGAATATAATAGAAACGACACTAGAAGAAGCCCAGAGTGGTTTCCGGAAAGGACGAGGGGTGCAAGATCACATATTCACAGTGAAGCAAATAACAGAAAAAACACTACTGACTAAAACCAAAGCGTACATGGCCTTCATCGACCTAGAAAAAGCATTCGACAGAGCGAAAAGAGAAACAATATGGAACAGTCTAATTAGAAGAGGAGTTGATAGAAAACTAATAGAAGTCATCAAAAGTCTATATAAAAGAAACACGAATTACATAATGCATAAAAATATGAAATCGCAACAATTTAAAACATCGGAAGGCTTAAGACAAGGAGGAGTCATGAGCCCTACACTCTTTAACATCTTCATGGACGAAATAATCAAAGAATGTATACCACAATTAAAAAAGCTACATGTAGGTTACCGAAACCTAGAAAGAATAGGAATATCAGAATGTGCATTTGCTGATGATGTAATTGTCATGGCAGATAAAGAGGAAGATCTAAGAAATAATCTACAAACATGGAATGAGGTATTAAATAGGCATGGGATGAAAATAAACACACGCAAAACAAAGATTATGGTAGTAGCACAAGAACAACCCGTATTAAACATACAAATCAATGGAGAAACAATAGAACAGGTAAACTACTTTCAATACCTGGGAGTAACAGTGGAAAACAACGGAAAACAACACAAAGATATAGAAGAAAGGATTAACAAAACGTCTAAAATATTCCACGCAATTAACAACAAATTTTTAAACAAAAAAGAAATATCCCGAAAAACCAAAATAACTGTCTTCAACACGATATACAGACCAGTACTTACATACGGGTGCGAGTCTTGGGTATTAACAAGAAGTATGAAGAGTAAGATCCAGGCACTGGAAATGAAATACCTAAGACGAGTAAAAGGAGTATCAAAAAGAGACAGACTAAGAAATATAGATATACGAGCGGAGCTCAAAACTAAACCACTCCTAGAATACATCGAAGAAAAATAGCTGAGTTGGTGGGGCCACATGAAAAGAATGAGAAGAAACATACCAGTAAGGAAAGTATGGGAAGCAAGAATTCAGAAAAAAAGAAACAGAGGAAGACCATCAGAAAACTGGGATACAACCATTGCGAAGATTATCCAAAAGAAAGGGAAAACCGTAGCAGAAGCAAGCAGACTGGCGCAGGATAGAAAACAATGGTCAAAGTTTGTGCACACGTGAATAGACATTAGTCCCGACACTGAAAAGTAAAAGGGACTTAAAAGACTATATATATTGTTATATTTCTATTTGATATAAAAATTAAATTTTGATAATTATAAACAAAATTCACTTTAATATAAAATATTTTTAATTTTCTCAACCTCGGGCATATAAATTTAGAACAACCTGTATACAACAAATTGTTATATTTAATTTTAAGAAGTGATTAGAATAAGCGTACGAAACTCGGAACAATGTGCTTAGATAAACAAAGTGAATGACGCGTACCATTATCGTTCTTCTCGGAAGGTCGATCATTAGCCTATGCTAAATAAAACTCAGTGAAATAGATGATAGTTCATTATCGTTTTTCGCGGAAGGTTTCGATCATTAGCCTATGCTAAATAAGACTCATTTGAAAGAGAGAATAGGTCATTAAAATTTGTAAATAGTTAAAAAGTATTTTAGAATGGGAATTAAATATTTTCTTTTGAAATCCATTAAGCATATTTAGAAAGATTAAAAATTGGTTTTGAGGAATATTACGAATGAGAGTTGGTGGTGGAAGATTGATTTGTGAATCTGGAAGGGATATTTAGAAAGTAGGGGAATGGATGAGAAAGTGAGATCAGAATGTTTTGAGCTGTCGAGAAGTGAAGTCGAGTAGTAGACGGTAGTGTACGGAGAGTGAGAAAGCCGATGTAGTTCCGTGAGTGTGGAGTATCTATCGTGGAACGAGAAGTAGGCCAGGTCGAGAGTAAAAGAACCTCCTTGAGCCAAGAGTGTCCCGGTAGCTGATAGCAGTTTCGAAAAAGGTAGAACACAGCATCACGACAAAAGCAGGAACGAGAGCTTTTCGAGCTAGTTTTTCAAAGGAGAACATTACTGGAAGCCAGGACGAGGTTTGATCGCAGCCAAGGATAGCAGGAAACGGGTTTTGTGTGAGGACATTTTCAGTTCACCAGGAAAAGGTCAGTCTCATTTGTTTGGACATGAATGTATGGGTTTTTCGTATTAAATTCCACATAAAAAATTGAATAACATAATCAATAATATCAGAAAAGCTTCATCAAAGTTAAATAGAGTTGTTCCTAATAACTCCTAATAGTTAAATGTTAATAAAAACTTTCAATTGAAAACCAAAAGGAAATAAGATTCCCATTTGTAAATGTTATGTTTAAGAATAATAAGAAATAGCAAATATTAAGCATTGATTGCCTTTTAAATAAAATAAAAAATATTATGATTATAATTGTAACCCATATGTGTATTTTTTTTACTCTTTTCTTTTCTATCCCGATTAGGAACCATTAAGAAATATTTGAAGCCACGAAAGTAAGTAATTAATTTATAATTCGCCCTGAGATTGAAAACATATTGATATGTGATCTGGTTAATTAATTAGATTAGTATTAATACATTGATTAAATTAAGTGACATATAAGAATATTATCTCATATCAATAATCAAGATCACATCAACTGTCGTCCAACGTGGAAAGCATTGTAAAGTATTTCTAGTGGCAAATTTGAAGGATAGAAAGAGTAAAGCCGGTATTTGAAAATTTATATGCCTGTGGTAAAAAGTGAGATACTTACATTTGATAACATAAAATTTTAGATCTCTTTAGGTACAAATTTTACATAACTGATTTAATATTTTATTTTTACGATATTTACATTTGATATATTTATTGACAATTTATAATATTTGGGTAAAAAAAAAGTCGTATTGGTAACATACTAGTAAAATTTCATATTTGGCGGGGATAATACTTCTTGAAAACAAATGTCTGTGACAAGAAGCCAAAGCAAGGATAACAAAAAACAAAAAGAACATTCAGACCAAGAAGATATTTTAGACACGACAATCATGGCATCAGAACAGCAAGAATTATCAGGAATAGATAAATTATTACAAATGATGCAACTCCAGTCACAAAGAATGGAACAGAAAATGTATGAAACACAACAAAAACTGGATGACAATCAAAGAGAAACAAAACAAACAATGGAGAAAAATCAGGAAGAAACATCAAAGAAAATGGATAAAGTGGATCAAAAAATGGAGGAAACACAACGAAAAATGGATGAAACACAACAAAAATTGGATCAAAAAATGGATGAAACAAAAAGAATAATGCAAGAAAATCAGAAGGAAACAAAACAAGCCATAGAAGAGAACAACAAGAAAATGGAGGAACGCATAGAAAAGTATGAAATGAAAATTCAAGATAAAATAAAGGAGTTAACGAATGGCCAGAAAAAGGAACTAGAAAATTTGGAAAATAAGTTGGAAAATGCTATTCAAGTAGACAGAGAAGAAGTGGAAAAAAGAATCACAGAAATAGAAAAACAAGTCACCGAAAACCGGACGCAACAAAATGTCGGAGAAAGAAGAGAAATGGTTATACATAGCACAGATGACGTGAAGATAAGGTTTGGCGGGGATGTAAGAAGATTACACCCAGTGCCGTTCATAAATAGCCTGAAAAAGAAAATACAGCACATCGGAAATTTCGAAACAGCAAAAGAAACTATCAGAAACCATCTCAAAAATGAAGCAAGCCTATGGTTCGATTGCAAAGAAGAAGAATTTGACAGTTGGCAACAATTTGAACAAAAATTTTTGAATTATTTCTGGGGAAAAGTCCAACAATTGGAAATTAACAAGGAATTGCAAAATGGGAAATACAATGATAGGATGGGTATATCAGAAAGGACATATGCATTACAAATTTACTATAACGCAAAACATTTACAATATAATTACTCATCGGAACAATTAGTCGAACTGATTGCAAGACATTTCGAAGAAACGCTGGAAGACCATATCACATTGCAAAACTACAAAGACATAGATAGTTTATGCCAATTCCTACAAATAAGAGAATTACGTGTAAGAGAAACAAAATCAAGAAGGTCGCGAGAAGATTACAGGCCCCGAGAAACACAGGATTACAGAGATAGAAATCAAAATAGGAGGGACTATACAAGACGAGATTTTAATCCCAGAAGGGAAAACGAAAATAGAGACAACGGAAGAGGAAATTATGAACAAAGAAATAGGCAATGGAATGAGGACAGAAATCGAGAATACCAGAATAGAAACACCACACGCTCAAATCAAGAAAACAGAAATAATGGTAGACAAAATGAACAGGGATATCAAGAAAACCGAAAGAGATCCGACAGACCAAGAGAAAATAGAAGAGAAGTAAATAATACCCAGACAGATGGATATGACGGAGAGAGACATTATGACGAAAATATAAACAACGATGAGCAACCGGCGTTTTTTCACGACGGCGCTCACTAAAAACCAAAAATCAAACAGGAATCTTTTGTAACCCCAAGGAGTTTATTAAATTGGCAAGAAACAACGAAAAGAAAAATGGAGTTAATTTAAAATTTGTGGATGGATTTATCAACGAGAAACCAATTAAAATTATGATAGACACTGGATCTGAAATAACATTGGTCAACAGAAAACTAATAGAAGAAGTTAACTTAACAAATTTAATTTACAAAATACCTAGGGTAAATTTAGTGGGCGCAAACAAACGGACATTGGCAACTATAAATGAAGGCATACGAGTAATGGTACGACTGGGTAAGAAGATGTATGCACTACAATGTGTAATAATGCCAAACATGTCACATGACATGATAGTAGGAGTTGACGAATTGGCAGAAAAACATGTAGTGATAGATTTTAAAAATAATACGATGAATCTAACAGAAGAAAAAGAAGAAGAACAGGACAAGGAACAGGAGAAACAAAATACGGACGAATCAGGTAAAGAACAAACAGTGGAAATGAATTTGGCAACGAAGCAAGGACAAAGAAGAAAAGGGAGAAAAAGTCAGAAAAAGACAAAAGAAAATGAAACCTGTGGCTCCTCAAAAGAAGAGTTGAGCCCAGAAGAAGAAAATTTGAGAGTATCAGAAACAAAGGAAACCTGGGATTCCTCAAAAGAAGAGACGAGCTCAGGAGAAGAAGAAATAAAGCAAAAAAATGAAAGCGAAAAAGATATGATCGAAACAGTGGCATTTGAAGAGGAGGCATATGAAAACGAGGATGCAGAATACACGATAAAAGTATGTGAAAAATCTGAGGAAAAAGACAGAAGATTAATATGGGAAAAAGGGAAAGACAACATAATAGCCGACACTCTAACACAGGATGAGGACACTGAAAATAAGGAAACAATTACTCTACAGGTGGGACTAATTAGAGTAATACAAGAAGAAGGGGTATAAGACGTAGATTAAAGTAAGGAAATATACAGGGAGTTGGTTTTGCCTCGAGAAAATTTATTTAAAAATGCAGATAAATTTTATCGAATACAAGGCGGGGATTTGTTATATTTCTATTTGATATAAAAATTAAATTTTGATAATTATAAACAAAATTCACTTTAATATAAAATATTTTTAATTTTCTCAACCTCGGGCATATAAATTTAGAACAACCTGTATACAACAAATTGTTATATTTAATTTTAAGAAGTGATTAGAATAAGCGTACGAAACTCGGAACAATGTGCTTAGATAAACAAAGTGAATGACGCGTACCATTATCGTTCTTCTCGGAAGGTCGATCATTAGCCTATGCTAAATAAAACTCAGTGAAATAGATGATAGTTCATTATCGTTTTTCGCGGAAGGTTTCGATCATTAGCCTATGCTAAATAAGACTCATTTGAAAGAGAGAATAGGTCATTAAAATTTGTAAATAGTTAAAAAGTATTTTAGAATGGGAATTAAATATTTTCTTTTGAAATCCATTAAGCATATTTAGAAAGATTAAAAATTGGTTTTGAGGAATATTACGAATGAGAGTTCGTGGTGGAAGATTGATTTGTGAATCTGGAAGGGATATTTAGAAAGTAGGGGAATGGATGAGAAAGTGAGATCAGAATGTTTTGAGCTGTCGAGAAGTGAAGTCGAGTAGTAGACGGTAGTGTACGGAGAGTGAGAAAGCCGATGTAGTTCCGTGAGTGTGGAGTATCTATCGTGGAACGAGAAGTAGGCCAGGTCGAGAGTAAAAGAACCTCCTTGAGCCAAGAGTGTCCCGGTAGCTGATAGCAGTTTCGAAAAAGGTAGAACACAGCATCACGACAAAAGCAGGAACGAGAGCTTTTCGAGCTAGTTTTTCAAAGGAGAACATTACTGGAAGCCAGGACGAGGTTTGATCGCAGCCAAGGATAGCAGGAAACGGGTTTTGTGTGAGGACATTTTCAGTTCACCAGGAAAAGGTCAGTCTCATTTGTTTGGACATGAATGTATGGGTTTTTCGTATTAAATTCCACATAAAAAATTGAATAACATAATCAATAATATCAGAAAAGCTTCATCAAAGTTAAATAGAGTTGTTCCTAATAACTCCTAATAGTTAAATGTTAATAAAAACTTTCAATTGAAAACCAAAAGGAAATAAGATTCCCATTTGTAAATGTTATGTTTAAGAATAATAAGAAATAGCAAATATTAAGCATTGATTGCCTTTTAAATAAAATAAAAAATATTATGATTATAATTGTAACCCATATGTGTATTTTTTTTACTCTTTTCTTTTCTATCCCGATTAGGAACCATTAAGAAATATTTGAAGCCACGAAAGTAAGTAATTAATTTATAATTCGCCCTGAGATTGAAAACATATTGATATGTGATCTGGTTAATTAATTAGATTAGTATTAATACATTGATTAAATTAAGTGACATATAAGAATATTATCTCATATCAATAATCAAGATCACATCAATATATATATAGTATTGTTTCTCTTTATATTGTTGTTTTAATTAATTATATTTTTATACGTTGACATCTGCAAATGTTATTTTGTTTTTTTCCACAGCACACTACTTTTCATTAACTTAGTTTACCGGTGATAGTAACAGTTATGTATAAAATTTACACGTTTCTCGAGATATCTTGAGATAGAAAAAAGGTATCGACATGCGGTTTTCGCTATTCTATTACTAATTTAATCTAATTTTATAAAGTATGATTAAAAATGCATACTTGTATTTAATATTTTCCAAAGAAAACTAGATTTCTGAAAAAAATTAAATAACGCCTCCCAGCTGGCTTATTACTTATTAGGATGGTTCAAAATTATCACGCTTACATTGAAGAAAAAGATCTGTCTTAAACAAGACCTAGTTTTCAAAATTTGATTTAGCAGAACCGGACTTACAGCCATTTTTTCATAACAAGGAGTTCCCACTCACCCCCACCTCTTATTTGCAAAGGTAGAGTTAAACTTGTTAAATCAAATATGCGCAGAATTTGATGAAGAATACAATAATCGGATTTCCAGTGCCCCTTCATTAGAAAAATTTTGTAAAATCTAGATCTTTTAATTTTTGATATTCAATTACACCCTCTAGCGGTGGTCCCACAATTATGAAAATAATTTCCAAGCTTTTCCTGAGGCAACTTTTGTTATAAAATTTTTTATTTCAAAGCTCTACTATAAACGGTTCCTGAGATATGGCCGAGAGCCATTCTTATTGGGACACCCGGTACAATAGTTATAGTGTTATGATCTGTTTGTTGAGGACTGGCTTGCTTTCTTTGTGTCGTTCCTGACACTATCCATCCTAGTGTTATGTTTTGAGTGAGTAGGCCGTTACTTAATCGGTCGATACCCTCCATCAATATGTAACTGTATTATTTGGTAGTACTAACGCCTCTGTGTTCCTTATAACGCTTCCATGGTTCCTAGTTTTTTATTCTATTTTCGAAATAAACGATATTATACCTTTTTTCCGGCCGTGACCGTGTTAAACTTGTTGTTTTGTTAATTCGTATTGTTTCCTCAAACAACAATCTCGAACTTTCTGATGCGACAGCAGTATTATGGTTGATAATTTGTTTATAAATATAGAGTTAAATACAACAATTAATTACGAGTAAATGGGTTATGTAATCGTTATAAAATATGGCAATCTGATACCGCTTTGACCTTGTATAGCTAAATAATAAGTTTAAGACAGGTCAGTACGAATAAGTAGGTGAATAAATTATATGTAGTTACGAAAAAATATAAATGAAAAATCTTAGTAACAATGTTTAAGTAAAATTATGAAAATGTATGTATTTATTAACCAAATTTTCAAAATAAGAATACACATAATGATCAGTTGTGATTATTGCAATGCTGAATGATTAAATAGTTTTAGAGAGAAATATCTTTTATTATTATCAACTAAGTAATTTATGTGTAAGTGAAATAATTTTAACTTGAATGCAGACAATTATACAGGGTGTCCCGAAAAGATTGGTCATAAATTATACCACAGATTCTGGGGTCAAAAATAGGTTGATTGAACCCCACTTACCTATATACAATAATGCACACAAAAAAAGTTACAGCCCTTTGAAGTTACAAAATGAAAATCGATTTTTTTTCATATATCGAAAACTCTCAGAGATTTTTTATTGAAAATGGACTTGTGGCATTTTTATGGCAGCAAAATCTTAAAAAAAATTTAAGTAAAATTTGTGCACCCCATAAAAATGTTATGGGGGTTTTGTTCCCTTAAACCCCCCCAAACTTTTGTGTACGTGCCAATTGAATTATTATTGTGGCACCATTAGTTGAACACATTATTTTTAAAACTTTTTTGCCTCCTAGTACTTTTTCGATAAGCCAGTGTTCATCGAGATATTTTGAATATTTGTCGAATCCACCACATATTTGTATATGGTTAAGTACGATTATAGAGACCTGTTAATAATCTGAAAATTTATTTATAATTTACATTTTTAGGTATATTTTGAAAAAGAAGCTACATCTCGATAAAAGGTGACTTATGAAAAAAAGATTAAGAGGCAAAAGTTTTAAAAACACTGTGTTTAGCTAATGGTACCACAATAATAGTTTAATTGGAACGTACACAAACATTTGGGGGGTTTAAAGGAACAAAACCCCCATAAAATTTTTACGTAAATGTATTGAAAAAGAAGCCGCATCTCAATAAAAACTGGCTTATCGAAAAAATACTAAGAGGCAAAAAAGTTTTAAAAACGTTGTGTTTAACTAATGGTACCACAATAATGAATTAATTGGAACGTACAAAAAAGTTTGGGGGGTTTAAGGGAACAAAATCCCCATAAATTGTTTATGGGGTGGACAAATTTCACTATAATTTGGCTTTAAGATGTTCCTGCCATAAGAATGATACATGTCCATTTTCAATAAAAAATCTCTAATAGTTTTCGATATATTGAAAAAAATCAGTTTTCATTTTGTAACTTCAAAGGGCTGTAACTTTTTTTATGCGCACATTTGTACTAAGGTAAGTTAGGTTCAATCGAACTATTTTTGACCCCAAAATGTGTGGTATAATTTATGACCAATCTTTTCGGGACACCCTGTATAGAGTGGACTTTCTAGCTTAGATCCTATCATTCAATTTGAGATACCTTAATATTTGGTGTAAAGTTGGAGTAAATGTAACTTGTTCAAAAACTTACAATTTGTTTATGTTTCTGGACGTTGTGGCTCTCCTGGTTCTGGAGTGGCTCTGCAAGCGATCCTGTAGTTTGATCTCTGGCTCTGTAGTGGCCCTCTGGATCTGTAGGTTGATATCTGGCTTTGTAGTGGCCCTCTGGATCTGTAGGTTGATCTCTGGCTCTGTAGTGGCTTTCTGGATCTGGTTTCTGGTTCTGTAGGTTGATCTCTGGCTCTGTAGTGGCCTTCTGGATCTGTAGGTAGATCTCTGGCTCTGTAGTGGCCTTCTGGATCTGTAGGTTGATCTCTGGCTCTGTGTGGCTTTCTGGATCTGGTTTCTGGTTCTCCCGGGAGTAGTGTCGTCTATGTACCGATGGTGTTGTTAGCTGTGGACTAGTTGTAGGTCGATCTGTGTTTTTCGTGTCTTGTTAAAGATGTTAACACCTCGATGTTCTCTTTTGCTCGACAAGGAGCATGTCTAATCCACTACCACACTCTAACCCCGGAGCCCTTAATTGACTCGAATGAGTGAAGTTAAAGGCAGATCTGGCCTGGTTCAGTTGACTCTAATGAATGATTCTAAATGTATGTTCTCTCTTGTTGGCAACATGAATTGGGTCATAGCCCACACGACCAAAAGAACAAAGGTTTTTATTTAGTCAGCTAAATTAATGTCCATTGCCAAAATATTGTTTATGAATTGCAACAATTAAACAAATGAAATAGCCCGCACATGGTTAAATATAATAACAAATTGGTTCATGTGATATACGGGGTGATAAAAATATACTGTTTAATATCGGATATGAATTATGAATATTTGATATTGAACAATACTTTTATTACAAACATTCTGATAGCAAATTTGCCCGTTTGCCAACGAGTTATAGGTCATGGTTATCTTTTTGGGGGTTTGCCGCTCGCCTAGTCATAAAAATCAAAAGAACAATAATTCAATAATCAATAATAAATATCATCTTTATCATCGGCATAATATAGTGAGATGACATTTATAACATTAAACTTTTTAAAGGATTCGAAGGTTGCCATGATAAAAATTTTAAACCTCCAGACTGCTACTCGAAGCGTAATTTTTATCTGTACCTCAGATGAAACAGGAACAAAATGACAGCTGCTGATTGAGTACTATAAATAGTACTTAATCAGCGGCTGTCATTATAGTATGATACATATTACAACGGGACATCACCCGCATTACCATAGTTTACCGGACATCATAGACAAACCTGGCTAATTTGAACTTCCCCGTAAGATTTGGGCGGCCCTTAATCGAATCACAACAAAGTGTGGAAGATGTGCCGACTCTCTCTCTACATATGGAGTAAACTTCCCTCGCCTTCTTGTGACTGCGGCGCTGTAAGACAGACGGTCAGACACATAACACAGGACTGTCCACAATACACAGGCGACCCTGCAGACTTTGTAATGACAACCGAAGGGTAAATAGAATTTATAAACAAACCTGGACATCTGTTTGTGATTATATTAATGCATAAATCTAAATTTAATTTAATTATCTACTCTGTGATGTAAGCCATACGCTAAATAAAATAAAAATTATAACGGAAGTGTATTTTTACTAATAAATATGATAAATAACTACTTAAATTTAAATAATATACGAAAAGTCAAACAATAGGGCTTTTCATCGACTGTCATTTGTTTCGAGCTTGTGTCATGTGTCATATAATATTAATATATCTACGCCATACGTCTTTGGTTTGTATCATTGGTATATATCAATAACGTATGATGTAGATATATTAATATTATGTGACATATGACAGAAGCTTGAAACAAATGACTGTGAATGAAAAGCCCTATAAGGAATGCTCGTAATTTTCCCCTTGTTGCCATATTCTAAATTTGAAAAAATATATAGGGAATAATCAATTTTTTTTGACATGCCGTTTCTATTACAGCGAGCATCTCATTGGCTAGAATTAGTGACGTGTTTATATGACGTCATTACATTTGGTGAGATTTTAAATGGTAACTGACGTCTGTCATAATATTGGAGGTAAAATATAATGTCAAATGATTGTTTTCAAATTATATTTTATTTATTTAGTTTATATTTTTTAACCACAGTTTATTTTTCAACCAACTTCCTTCCCTATCCATGATTGGTCAATTCGTAATAGTTTTGTTTTATGGTAGGTTTAGTTAGGCGTTAATTTTAAGAAATGTTGGTGGCTACATAGGCACAGCTCCCAAAGGCCATAAAAGAAGAAGATAAAAAAATAAACAAACAAAAATCATACATAACCTTCTATACGACAACATGACTTTGGCACTTATATTACAGATAGTTATCTTTGTTTCACAACTTCAAGACAAAGAGAAACAGTGTAGCCGGTAGTTGCTGTAAGGTTTGTTCCAACACAACGAAAACCGTTATGAAACGATCACGAAACTGCGCGCTGTGAGCAAAATAATACGTTCCATGGGTTATTTTGTTTACTGCTCAGTGATCGTTTCATGACGGTTTTTCGTTGTGTTGGAACAAACCTGTAGTAAATGTAATTTGTTTTTTATTTGGCAACAGCGCTATCCCGCCAAATTTGACGGTAGCGAAAAAACTAATATAAGGAAAAATTTGTTGAATTTGTTTGCCGTCAAGTTTGTACCGGTAGGTTATGATATCATTAAATCTATGGGCATTCCTAATTGTTTCGACTTTTCGTTTACCTGTAGGTTAAATTATATTTCTTCATAATATAGGCTATAACAACTGAGGCACTTCTGGATACACCCATTTGACAGTGCACAAGTACGGCTCCTTTGGCAACACCCTCTCTAATAAATTCATAGGTTTCGTCGAAATAAGACAATAAGTCTGAAGAGCTTAAGTCTGGAAGCCTAATGTACTTTATTTGAAGATATCCTAGGGCACTTTTTACAGTACCAGTTAAAGGGAAATCATTGATAGTGAGTATGTGAGTAATTTTGTATTTTTTAAGAGTTTCAACATTTCTGGCTTCTGCCTCACCACTGAGGTAGAGATTAGTTTCTATCATATCCAATTCATCTGGATACTGCCTTGAACCAGACTTGGAATAAATATTGCTAAAAGATAAAATTGTTTTAGTTAACAGTAACTTTATGATTATGATAATATATAAGTATTCTTTGAAAACCTCAAAATGTCTTTAAACTTAAAATATTGTTATTGATGACACCTGCAACTTAGGAATCACAAGAAAAATCCAGGTCCGAATTAACAAGAAATATAAAGTAATTGTGCCCTTGAAACAACGCCCTATATATTGACATTTTCAAAATCCGTTTGCATATTTTAAAAGGACGCAAAAAACTAAGTTAAATGATTCGCTTCAATAGGGAACTTGCACATTTTTCTATTACGTAGGTAATAATGTTCAGATTTGTTTAAAAATGAGATTTCCAAAATTTCACGCTTCAAAATCTCATATTCACTTAGAAGTGCAAATTTAAAATTTTCTGTGATTTAAAATAGTTCAAACGACCCGTGACGTCACATAGTTCTACTATATGGTTATGTTTATGGTTATATTTAGGTATATTCGTCTTCTTTAATTTATTGGCCTCCACCTACTTAGGTATTTGGCCAGCTCATCGTCGCGG
Organism: Diabrotica virgifera virgifera; assembly: GCF_917563875.1. NCBI lineage: Eukaryota > Metazoa > Arthropoda > Insecta > Coleoptera > Chrysomelidae > Diabrotica > Diabrotica virgifera. The sequence continues at coordinate 177,994,612 of NC_065443.1, forward strand.
AATAAGGTAAAAACATTTAATTCGAATGACATGTATCGTATGTCATTGTAATAATATATACCAGTGTGTTGAGATTGGAGTTTGATAGAGTTTTTGAAGGAAAGGAAAGAAGGTTTACTATGGAAAATAAAAGAAAACACTATAAGTGTTGTTTAGTGCCATTTTGTAAAAGTGCAAGTTTTCTATGTATTTAAAATAGTTCAAACGATCAAAAACACTTGTGACGTCACATAACTGTTTTTCTACTGACGTTTATAATGTCTAATTTAAAAGTATATACAATTTTGTTTACTTTATTGGTGCAGAATGTAAACACACAATCATAAATATGACGTCACGACGTGTTTTGGGCTAGCTGCAATAATTTGAATTTAAAATCGTCTTTAGAGGCCAAACGGAACACAAAAACAACTTTTTTATCTTTGATACATGTTTTAAATTATGTTCTGTTGCGATTTATGACATTTTTTTCGAATTTAAAATTTTATGCAAGTTCCCTATTTTTTGCGCAGACAATTTAATGACCTTAATTTTGAAATTATGTTAAAATTTTGAACAGCTAAGAGATTAAAAAGCAAGTATTATTAACTCTTAATAATAAATTAACTATTTTGATTGGGAATAATAAATTATTAAATAATAAATTATTAAAGTCAATAAATACTTACTTTGTGTATATTTTTAATATGTTGTACCTTTGAGGAAACAGTGATACAAGTGCAAATTTTCCACAAATTGAATTATCAACAACGATATTAAAAATACTCGTCTTTGTCTGGGGACCCAAAAGTTGGTATTGCAACTCTTCCTTTTAGTCGAAGCAATAAAGCACTAAAATCGGCCTTACCTCTGAAAAAAAAAAGGAAAAGACGTATCTTAATAATTCTTTTTGCATTCGATTCGTGAATGCGTTAGGAAACTTTGTGAACCGGAGCCATTATATAAAATTGAAAAACTACATACAAAAAATGCATTCTTAAAGTGCATCTCAAAAAGACAATAAAAAATATTCAGACCTCGTCAATTTATCGGCGGAAATGAGTCCAATTTTGTTACTCGGAGGTTTTTGGGGTCGCTGAAAACGAATATAACGTCAAAAGTGATCTCCGGAGTACCTGGTGCCCAGGGTACCTACTGTTTACCTCGTCTTGTGAAGTTTTCGGCAAATTCATTAAAAATTAGTCAAAAATCATTACTCGGGGGTTTTTTGGGGCCGCTAACGACGAGTATGACATCGGAAGTGATTTTTGGGAGTTCCTGGTGCCCAGGGTACCTACTGTTTACCTCTCTTAGGGAGTTTTCGGCAAAACATTTATTAAAAAATTAGTCAAAAATACCTACTTGGGGGGTTTTTAGGGTCGCTAACGACGAATATGACATCGGAAGCCATCTCCGGAATACCTGGTGCCCAGAGTACCCACTTCTTCTGGAGTTTTCGGCAAATTAATTAAAAAATTAGTCAAAAATCATTACTCGGGGGGTTTTGGGTCGCTGACCACGAATATGACATCGGAAGTGATCTACGGATTACCTGGTACCCAGGGTACCTACTGTTTACCTCGTTTTCTGGAGTTTTCGGCAAATTCATTAAAAAATTAGTCAAAAATCATTAGTCACGAGATAAACAGTAGGTACCCTGGGCACCAGGTACAACGGAGATCACTTCCGATGTCATATTCGTCGTCAAAGACCCCAATAACCCCTGAGTAATGAATTTTGACTAATTTTTTAATGAATTTGCCAAAAACTCCAGAAATCGAGGTAAACAGTATGTACTCTGGGTACCAAGTACTCCGTAGAGCACTTCAGATGTCATATTCGTCGTCAGCGACCCAAAAACCCCCGAGTAATTGTTTTTGGCTATTTTTTAATGAATTTACCGAAAACTCCATGAGAAGTAGGTACCCTGGGCACCAGGTATTCCGGAGATCGCTTCCGATGTCATATTCGTCGTTAGCGACCCCAAAAACCCGCAAGTAATTATTTTTGACTAAATTTTTAATAAATTTTTTGCCGAAAACTCCACATGACGAGGTAAACAGTAGATACCCTGGGCACCAAGTACTCCGGAAATTACTTCCGATGTCATATTCGTCGTTAGCGGCCCAAAAAACCCCCCGAGTAATGATTTTTGACTAATTTTTAATGAATTGCCGAAAACTCCACAAGACGAGGTACACAGTAGGTACCCTCGGCACCAGGTACTCCGGAGATCACTTTTGGCGTTATATTCGTTTTCAGCGACCCCAAAAACCCCCGAGTAACAAAATTGAACTCATTTCCGCCGATAAATTGATGAGTTCTGAATATTTTTTATTGTCTGTTTGAGATGCACTTTAAGAATGCATTTTTTGTATTAAATTTTTCAATTTTATATAATGGCTCCGGTTCACAAAGTTTCCTGGCGCATTCACGAATCGAATGCAAAAAGAATTATTAAGATCCGTCTTGTCCTTTTTTTTTTGAAGGTTCAGTGCTTTATTGCTTCGACTATTTATTTAACTGAAATATCATATTTATTTCTTATAAATATATAAAAACAATAAACTTTATTGATTTATACAACCAAATAAACAATAAATGCAAATAAACCAATAAACTGTCACTATCAATGAAAATTATAAACTTCAAGATTCATAAGCTATCACCGTACATACCGTATTGTTTATCCTTGTTTAACTTATTGTGATTTCTATGGAAAAGCGGCTTAATTTTGCGATACTAGTTTCTGTGAGTTAAAAAGAGACCTAGTATAAAAAGTAATTCGTGAATAGCTTCATGCATGGGAAAAGCTGGCGTGGAAGAACTTTAATGTTATTTTTAAACGCTTTTATTTAGTTCAATAGTTTGCGTCAAATCTTTAGACGTTAATTTGACTGCCTTTTCTTCAATGCGAATTAATGAAAATTTGCAGACATATGCATTCGCGGGAACAATACACGAATAGTCAATAAAAAAAATGTTTTCATGTTTATTAATTCTTTAAATAAAAAAAAAACGATTTTAATGGAAAACGCTTAAATTCTCTTGTTTTTTACAATGTAAAAACTTAAATCTTTTACGGATTGTATAGCTAATGATGTATAGCTATAATGAAAAAAAATTTTAAGAAATGCTTTTCTTTAGTTACGAGTGACTAAAATTAAAAATATAAAAAAAATCAACTAAAAAGCAAAAAAAATGAAAAAATCTAACAAATTCGTTAAAGAAAAGCGTAAACCGTTTATTTGATGAACACGCGCCACGCTTTTCTTTGACGGATGTGTTAGATTTTTTCGTTTTTTTTTTGCTTTTTAATTGATTTTTTTTATATATTTAATTTTAGTAACTCGTAACTAAAGAAAAGCGTTTCTTAAAATTTTTTTTCATATTTTTTTAAATATTTTAGTAAAGAATCAGCTCGTTTCCATTCTAATTAATTTTTTGTTGATTATGCAACAAATGTATAGACCAAAATGTTCTCCATTTTGGTCGTTTTCCAAACATACATTTACATTACATTTCCTTGGCTGTTTTAAGATATTTCTAACCAATTCCGAATTACGTTTGGGTGGTTCTTTATTTCCCTGACAGCTTGTATTGTTCTAGTATTTATTTATTTATTTAAAGAGGTCACGAGTATTTATTTCAAAAGAATACACTTGTGATTTTAAATGATTTTAGATATAATAATCTACTGGATTAAAATCAGAGTATCTTGAAGGCCAGTTATACAGGCCAATCATGAAGTTACTACTGTACATATATTACTAAAATTATCATTTAGACAGTCTCTAAGAATACCAGGAAATTGTCTTGCATACTCTCTTCTTCCAGCTAGCCTATTTCCATGAGAAAATCCATAAATAAAGATAATATCTGCATATTCTTGGTTAGAAAATTTATGAGGTAAGTATTTTTATAACTCAATACTAACAACAACAATAAGAAAATTTAAGTTATCTAATCTAAACAATGAGCTATCAAAGGCATAGGTGTCTAGATGGAAGCTTGTGATATGAATGTTGTAGTATATAGATTCTTACAATAACTATACCAGCTTGAGCTGATTAATCACGAGGAGCATGCGGGAATTGCATAGAAATGATCCAAATTAATGTAAATAAAGTTTCAATGAGTCAACATCAGCGCGCGGAAAACGCATTCCCAGATTGCAGCTTTAATTTTGAATATTTTGTCATACAGTCCGTACAATACCGTTGCACGTCATTATCTATGTCAGAGATCTAAGTTGACATTGTTGCCCAATTACAAAAAATTCTTGAATTCATTTTTTTAAATCAAATATATCACATACTTATTGCGAAGTGGATTATACAACAAAATATATGTAAATAAATAAAAACAGAAATAGAAAACAAGAATTAAGTTATAATCTTACGTTAAAATAAATAATAAAAACAATAAATATAATAAAACAAATGCTTATAGTAAAGACTAAAAACAAATCTGAAGTGTCAATACCGCAACTATCAAATAAATGTTATCAATTTATGCCAAGATGTCACCTTTGTTCGATCGCAGTTAGAGTATAATCCGAACAAGTATGCTTTATAAAAACGCTTTATATTCCACTTACACAAATTAAACGAAACAAGTTAGGGTATGTTTCTTTAAATTTACACTGAATAGAAATCTTCCAATATTATTTCTACGCGTATATAATAAAATATGACTAGTGGCTGTAATTCCAGTGTACTCGGCTAAACGATTCTAAAAAGAAACAGACCTACCACTTAAATATTTCGTGTTGGTATCATGTGACGACACGTGCTATGACGCGGATGACGTGCAACGGTATCTATATTGTACACGATTGTACGGGGTGTAGTAAAGAATGGCGGTACAGAGCCCAATTTGATAAATATGTTAGTATGTAGAAATTACTCTATAATTAAATAAAATCTTGCAAAAAAGAGCCTGTACCACAATTAAGAACAAAAAATACACTTTCTTCAAATAAACTTTTTTATCCCATGCCTTGATTTTGTGCCACATTGGAACTACTAAAAATCGATTATCTATAACAAGAAATTGAACTTGGCTGACTTGGCAACATTTAGTACTATAACAACATATAGTGACTATGAGTATAGTAATTATTGTTTTTGTTAGCATAGTGTCACTGTCACTGTCGTACTTTTTTATTCTGTGAATTTGATGGCCTTAGCGGAGCCAATTAGCCAGACATTTTGTTATTTTAAAAACAAACAAATTTGTTTTTTCAATCAGAGGAATTTTTTCTGTATTTCTAACTCTAAATATATAACAAACTAACATATTACAATTATTATCTAAATAATACACTGTTTTGGTTGTAAATATTTTTTTGTAAATTTTTATTTTTTTTGTATTTTTTTATAATTTTTAATTTGTTTTTTTTTAACATTTTTTTTATTATTTTTTTTATTATTATTTTTTGTTAATGGTTTTTTTTTACTACGCTAAGACATAAACCCGATTCAACATCTCGGAGGTTTACATTAACTTTTTTGAATTCGTATTAAGTACTGAAGTATTAGAAGGTATTTTACAACGTAATATAAATTTATGAACCGCAATTAATAAAACACATAAAGCACATTGTATTGGTATATAGTTACAAAACAGAAAACCAAGGTAGTTTACGATTATTTAGTATTTTCAAAATCAGTATTGATTTAATAACTTCAATAATTTACATATTATTAAAAGTGCTGTTTTTTTACTCTAAAAATTTTAAGTAAAAGGTACATTCCATGTCAAATCACCCAGGCAAAAACTTTTGGATGTCTTTTGACATTTCTGCGGGGCGTAAAAATAAGATAATTAATTAAGGTCAAAAAAACTTCTTTTTTTTTTCTCAAAATGTTATTTTATGCAATTTTACAGTGATTTGGTGTTTATTTAAACAAATTTGCATTTTCTATCGTAAAGTATCAACAGAAAAAATAATATTTTAATAGAAACTCATTAGGACTCAAAAATGTCATTATATGGCATTATAACAAGTTATTTTGATTCAAAACAAGTTTTTGATGAAATTTTATAGTATAGAAAACGTTAAAATACCGTTTTTACATTTTCCTCCATTTCCAAAATACATAATAATCGATTTGGCTGAAAATTTGCCTACAGATAGCCAAAATATAGGACTTTAAGTGGTTAGAAGGATTTGGATTATATTACAATACCAAAAAAGTTACATGCAATAATATCAAACTCAAAAGTATATTAGTCCAGTCGGGATAGCATTTGACCTTGCATGCTGAGCTGCCCAAAATTTTATTTTTCTGATCTTTAGGGGGGTCAATAGTAGCCTAAATTTAAAATTGCGAATAAATTCCTCCGTTACATTAGCCGCCATCTGGATTTTAAAGGAGAACCGTTTTTGGTCAATATCTCCGCCATTTTTAACTTTTAGACAAAAATGGTAGGAACTGAAATTGTTCCAAATAAGTCGTATTTAAAATTATTACAATTTTTTTTAACAATTTTTGTCGTGAGGTCGATATTTTCCGAGTTAATTGTACTTACAGTAGACGCCTATACAGGGTGTCCAGAAACTCTACCGACAAACGAAAACAGGAGATTCCTCAGGTAATTTTAAGACAATTTAACCAAATTCACCTTGTCCGAAATTGCTTCCTAAGGGAGCTAGAGCTGTTTGAAAATGGCGCCTTGTAATTAGTTTTTCTTAAATACCTCCAGAACGCTTCTAGTTAGAAAAACAAAAATTGGTATGCATATTTATCTTCCAGAGATACATCGATTACATCCATTGCGAATTTATAGTACCGATCATAGGCGTCCGTTTTGGGTAGGGTATCGGTTATTTTATCGTATAACTTTTTCGTCTTTAAATTTTAAGCATTCTTCACTTTGGATTATTAAATCGTGGGGTATGCTTGTACTAAAAGGTACTCTTGATTTAAGTCGGTAGGACACACCGTTTTCTAGAAAAATCGATTTGAAAATTTTTCGTCTCTTGAATTTGAAAAAAAAAAAATTGAAAAATGTTTTCAAAAAAACGGTGTATTTTACGAACTTAAACGAAGAGTAACTTTTACTCCTAGAATATCTCATAATTTAATAATCTAGTGTCAAAAATCTTAAAAATTAAAGACAAAAAAGTTATGCGATAAAATAACCGTTGACCTACCCAAAACCGACGCATATGACTGATACTTGAAATTCGCAATTAATGAAATCGATTCATCTCTGGAGTATAATTAAACTTACAAGTTTTCGTTTTTCTAATTATTTTTTTTTTTATTTTTTTTGAAATTTAAGGAACAAAAAATTTTCAAATCAATTTTTCTAGAAAACGGTGTATCCTATAGACTTAAAACAAGAGTACCTTTTAATACAAGAATACCTCACAATTTCATAATCCAGAGTTAAAAATGCTTAAAAGTTAAAGACAAAAAGTTATGCGATAAAGTAACCGTTGCCCTACCCAAAACGGACGCCTATGACCGGTACTAGAAATTTACAATGTATGGAATCGATTTATCTCTAGAAGATAAATATGCACACCAATTTTTGTTTTTCTAAATAGAAGCGTTCCGGAGGTATTTAAGAAAAACTAATTACCAGACGCCATCTTCAAATAGCTCTAGCTCCCTTAGGAAGCGTTTTCGGACGAAGTGAATTGGGTTAAATTGTTTTAAAATTATCTGAGGAATCTCCTGTATTCGTTTGTCGGTAGAGTTTCTGGACACCCTGTATTTTTGACTATCATATTGCATGTAACCTTTTTGGTATTGTAATATAATTCAAATCCTTCTAACTACTTAAAGTCCTATGTTTTGGCTATCTGTGGTCAAATTTTCAGCCAAATCGATTATGATGTATTTTGGTAATGGAGGAAAATGTAAAAACGGTATTGTAACGTATTCTACACCATTAAAATTTGGTCAAAAACTTGTTTTGAATCAAAATAACTTGTTATAATGCCATATATTGACATTTTTGAGTCCCTTCTATTAAAATATTATGTTTTTCATTGATACTTTACGATAGAAAATGCAAATTTGTTTAAATAAATACCCGATCACTGTAAAATCGCTTAAAATAACATTTTAAGAAAAAAAGAAGAAGAAGAAGAAGAAGAAGACAATTCGACCTTAAATGTTTTATTTCTACATCCCGCAGATGCTATATACCAATTTACAGACACATCGGAGATCCAAAAGTTCTTTTGATCCAAAATTGAGTGATTTGAAATGGAATCACCCAAAAATTAAATTGGCTGAGCAAAAATTTAATGGAACCAATAAACTTATTTTGTGCTCTTTTCAAATGTGCAAACGTATTTTGAAAATTTCAATATACAGAGTGTTGTTTGAAGGTCACAATTACTTTATATTTTTTGTTAATCCAGACCTGGATTATTCTTGTGATTTGTAAGTGAGTCGTTCCAATGTATTAGTAAATAAGTATTGATTATTTTTAAAATGAGTCAGGGGCGGCCCGTCGGGAAGGCAAGATAGGCGCCGCCTAACCTCTTCAAATGTACAATAATAAATTATTTATTAATTGAAATTACTTTCAAGATTGCAATTTATAAATGTTGACACAATACCTAAGTATCTAAAATAATAAAGCTACTTTTTAATTTCTCTCCGAAGTTGTTATTATTGTACGCTCCCCATAGTAGTGCTACTCACTTCTATGATGGCACTACCCTATGCGAGTAGTCAGGCACTTTTCAAATACGCCTAAGAACAGAACAGAATCGTATGCGTCTCTCACTCTTTACACTAAGGCCCGGTACTTTATGTCTCGATTAACAGCCCGTTAGTTAACGGAGGTTTAATCGGGACCTCTTTAGGGTCTCTTGCGTTGTAATAAATGCAATTATAATTATTATTATACTTATTTATAATTATAATAATACTTGTAATTTGTAATTGCATTTATTACAACGCAAGAGACCCTAAAGAGGTCCCGATTAAACCTCCGTTAACTAAAGCAAGAAACCCATTATGAACAGCCAGCACGGCACAGCCCGGCACGGCACAGGACAGTCCAAATTCATTCCATGAACATACGCCTGTTTTGGATTACTTCGACAACGAATATTTTACTGTGCAACATAAGAAGTAGGGATGGCGGTTTTTGACAAAACACCGGTTTTCGGTTATACCGGGTTTTTTGCTTACGGATTAACCTGGCGGTTATAACCGGCGAAAAAAAACCGGTTTTTGGAAAAACCGGTTTTTGGTTTTTTTAATCCAATAGGTTACAAAGTTACATTTACAATACACTTTAGTTTGCGATACTCTATTCGACTCGATATCAATATGATCAAAATTAGTACTATCGAAAGAACATATATTACTTCTTGTAACACGTTTGTATATTTGTAGAATAATTTTAACTCATTTAATACTTCCTGTATGAGTGTATCGTTTTGAAAACGTAGCGAAATTCTTGGAGATTCGTATTCGTAATCAGTAATTCGATATTCATAGTCAGAGCATTATTTTTGGTAATCAGAAAAAGTCATTCACCCATGTTTGCTTCTAATTCAACCAGATCACTTCTTATGTAAATATTATGATTACAAATACCTTTACAAGGAAATATTATAATAAAACTTAATAAATGTTTCTGGCTGATGTGAGATTGCACTTTCAGTTTGCTTCTGTATTTTATAAAATAAAATAAAATTTGAATTATGGTTTTGTTTGGAATAATTACTTGAGGATAACAATTATGATTGGGATCCAAAATAATACCTAACCTAATCCTAATCACCGTAAAAACCTAATAACCGGTTTTTACTTTAAAAAGAAAAAAACCGGTTATAACCAGGACAAAAAAGCTACCGGTAAAACCGGTTATTGCTAAGTAAAAAAACCGGTTTTAGGTTTAAACCGGTAGGTTTTTCCCATCCCTAATAAGAAGTACGAAAGGAAATGGCGCTAATAATTATTCCAATAAACAACAATTTAATTTGCAGTTTACTTTCGTTCTTCTTATTTTGCACAGTAAAATATTCGTTGTCGAAGTAATCCAAAACAGGCGTATGTTTGTGGAATAGGGTATATTATAGTTTTAAATGCAACGTAACCCATTATGAGCAGCCAGCCCGGCCCGGCACAGGCCAGCACGCAAACAGAACGGCTGAAATTCTCCGAGTAGAATAAAATCCGTTGGAGTCGAACGGCCTCTGAACGGCCAGAGTGTGTCATAATTGTTATAAAATATTATATTGTTGATTTTTTAATTGAAAGCGCGTTGTTTCTTTTGAAATAATATGGACGAACTTTTAATTGAGAGTGTCAGAGAATACCCATTTTTGTATGATGCCTCGGACCCAGTTTATCACGATAGCAAGAAAAAGGACAATGCATGGGTACAAATATCCGAACATTTTGATCAATGGACAGGTACGTACATTATCTTTTAACCATGAATTCGTTTTTTTAACATGATGCATATTCATTAAAATTGTGTAGTTTATGTCTTTTAAAAATTTTTATTTTACGATAAACTAAAATAAAATTAAAACAATACATAACATTTTTCTCCTATATAGAGATGGGCTAAATTATGGAATAAATTCATTTTCTGTAAAATGGACGGCTTTGGAGAAAAATCCCGAAACACGTCGATTTTTATTTTTAAATTACAATTTTTTGGCATATATTTCATACTAGTGACGTTATCCATCTGAGCGTGATGACGTAATCTATGATTATTTTAAATGGGAATATGGGTCGTGTGGCATCTCATTTGTGGCCAAAAAATACTTTTTTAATTAAATTAATTGACGAAAAAAGAAGAATGTATGCAATTTATTTAACTCAAAATACTTTCTAATGATGTCAGAAAATAGAAAAAAAAAATGTTTATTTGGCAAAAAACATTGCTTTTCGCTTAAATTAAATGTTCAAACTGTCAAGAGGTAGGTGGGAGGCTGTTTGTGATTTAATTTAAGTGAAACGAAATGTTTATTTGTGAAATAAACATTTTTTTCTATTTACTGACAGCAGTACAATGTATTTTGAGTTAAATAAATTACATACATTCTTCTTTTTGCGTCAATTAATGTAATTTAAAAATTATTGTTTTGGCTACCCTGTATAAATAATGATATTATTGTTTATATTACTGAATAGAGGATTGAACACCCTTTCAAATGAGATGCCACACAACCCCTATTCCCATTTAAAAAAATCATCGATTACATCATTAAGCTCAGATGAATGACGTCTCTAGTATGAAATACAGTGGAACCTCGATTATCCGTCAGGGCACCGGACCAAGGGTATGACGGATAATCGAGAAGACGGTTAACGAACATTAAAAAAATAAAAATCATACTGTTATGGTGACACACAGATATTAACTAATAATTTGTGTGATGTACATTTTTATTTTCGGCTTGCGATTCTAAAAATAGAACTCTAAAAGTATGGTATCATTTATCATTACCTATTTAAATTGAAATTTAATCCAGAGCCCTGAATAAGAACAAAAATTATTTACATAAAAAAATGCGGTGATGGCATAACTGCACGTGTACATTTCAATGAATTTCGTTTGGCTTATCGCAATGCTCAAACAAAATGAATTGATGACTCAATTTTTACTTGTGTATATGTTACAGTTCAAGTTGATTCTCAGTTAGAGTTGACTCCAACTAGTTGGAAACAACTCCAATTGAAACGAGCAGTAAAAGTTGATTTTAAAAATTTAAATCAACTTTTACTAGTTGGAGTTGACTCTTCCTGGATCGATTCAGTAAATGTTGATTATACGAGAATCTCAAGTGCATTTTTGATGAGTGTGCGTTTCTTTGTTTTGACCGTTTCAACTACTTATTAGTATAGCCTGTAAGCGTCGCCCCCGTTAGGTAAATTATTTTGATTCGATATTTTGCACAAACTTACTCAAAAAAATACATCCGTATAACAATCCTTATAACAAATACACAGGGTGTCACGCGGTACCGCAGTCGAAAAATTGTTTAACCAATTTTTGTTAACCAAATTCACAAAAATAATTTTTATCTACTCTATCTCATATTATGTAAAGCAGCGGTTCTCAATCTGTGGTACATGTACCACTGGTAGTACATATCATTATTTGCCGTCCTGCCAAAGACAAACCATTTTATTTCCAATAATGACACGAGCCGTCTCACCGTGCCTCGGAGAGCACGTTAATCCGTCGGTCCCCCTGGGCTAGTATAAGATGTAATTGGCGCCGGAACTGTCCGAAAGGCAAAAATGCCATACGATATTATATATTATGAAAGTCAGAAACTAAAAAAAATCAAAAATTAAAGCTACCTCTATAAGATCCTGAAGAAATTTTTGTCATTATTTCATTAATAAGATATTATTTTTAATTATCAACAATGAGCGCTAAGCGAGTATTGAGGCGGCCGTCAATGTGAGTGCGAGTGAGATTCCCCATTGGACGGGCGGAATGGTGCATCTCTTTATCTCTCACCATTGACGGCCGCCTAATACGCACTTAGCGCTCATTGTTAATAATTAAAGATAAAGCTTAGTAATAAAATACAGTCCTCTCTCTCTATAACGATATGCAAGGGACCGGGAATTTTCATCGTTATAAGGAGAGATCGTTATAAGGAGAGATCGTTATATAGAGAGAAAGGGAAAAAAATCGTTATTGTAATAGTAATCATACTGTACTAAATAAATTGTGTTAATTTTCTCTATTGCCCGAGTTATCGATAACTTTTCTTTAACCGAGAGTACTCTACGCTTTTTCGAAAACATCTTGACTGTTCACAGGCCGAGATACAACCGAAATTGAAACTTAGAAGTCGTCAATAGTCAATAGAGGACAACATCTGTGTGAAAACAGTTAAGGCACACCGCCCGAACGATAAAAGCGTGTACTCAACTTTCTGCATATCGGATTGAAATTTGAACCACCAAATTTTTGCTAAATTAGAGCCAAAAAATGAATCACTCACTAATCACTTTTTATCAAGTTACACCTACGCAAGAGCTTTTTCAGTTATTCCCTGTGTTTCAATTAACCGTTATCTTTAATTGGTAAAATTCTCACGGTTTAGTTATCTTAGTTATTGCCAAACGCAAATGGTTATCAGTTGTTTCTTGAAAAGTGAGGTCATCGAATATTGAAAAGTTATCGTTATAAAGAGAGAACGATATCGGTATAGAGAAAGAATTAATACATTGTCCTTATGACGAACCAAACAATGTTTAGTATTTTGATCGTTATAGAGGAATTATCGTTATATAGGGAATCGTTATAAAGAGAGACTACTGTAGTGACAAAAATTTTCTGCGTTATAAGAGAGACTACTGTAGTGACAAAAATTTCTGCTGGATCTTGTAGAGGAGGCTATAAACTTTGATTTGGTCACTTTCTGACTTTCATAATAATGGATTTTAACCGAGTTATTAAGCCTTGAAAATGGCTATTTTCGCATTTTTCAAATTTTAAATCGCGTATAACTCGACAACAATCAATTTTAGAGAAAAATCACAAAATACCTTTTTTTTCCTCAGACTAACCCAAATGATCTAAAAAAAAATTGTTCCAAGTGAAAAAATTATTTTTGTGAATTTATCTAAAAAAATTGTTTAAACAATTTATCGATCAAGGTACTGCCTGGCACCCAGTAGATTCTTTTTGAGTAAGTTTGTGCAAAAAATTCGAATCGCAGTAATTTACCTAACGGGGGCGACGATACAGCCTAGACTAATTTGAACATATTCAGTAACATTTAATTTCTAGAATCGGCTGTTTGTGTGAATCAGAATCAACTTTTACTAAATGGCTTTGGGAAGAGTATACTTTTCCTAGTTGGAGTCTACTTTTACTAGTAAATGTTGAATATAAATCTTCATTTTATATTTATAATCAACTTTTACTGAAACCAGCCGTCGACCAGAGTCGACTCCAACTAGTTGGAGTCAACTCCAACTGGATAATCAACTTGAACTGTAACATATACAATATAACTTAATGGACCCTGACGGTTAACAGAGGTGACGGATAATCGAGGTTCCACTGTATATGCCAAAAAATTGTAATTTAAAAGTAAAAATCGACCTGTTTTGGTATTTTCTTCCAAAGCCGTCCATTTTAGAGAAAATGAATTTATTCGATAATTTAGCCCCTCTCTGTATATATTTTATTAATAAAAATACATTATCATTTATGGCAAATGATCATTTTTCCGGTGCCGTGCCACGCTGGCCGTTACAAATGGGTTTTTGGACGGGCCGGCCTGTGCTGTGCCGTGCCGGGCTGGCCGTTCATAATGGGTTTCTTGCTTAACGGGCTGTTAATCGAGACATAAAGTACCGGCCCTAAGGCTACGGCTCCACGGGCTGGAAATTGACGCTAGCAGTAGCCGCAAAACGAACTTAAGGTTCCGCAGAACGGAATAGGAATAGCCGAACTGTACCGACTATAGGACTTGTGCGTAGTCGGTTCAGTTCGGCTATTCCTATTCCGTTCCGTGGAACCTTAAGTTCGTTTTGCGGCTACTGCTAGCGTCAATTTCCAGCCCGTGGAGCCGTAGCCTAAGCATTTTCCAAGCTAATTTCCAGAGGGGTCCTATTTTCGAATTCATTCGAGCATATTTTGCATACGAAATTAGAAGAATTTCGCTTGAAATCCGGTGTCTTGTATTTACGAATACTTCGTGTACGAATTTTTTCGTATACGATGACTCGAATGGGTATGAACCATTCGAATCGAGATGCTCGTATACGAATTATTGTTGTCATTTCAAGGTCACTTCAGCTGTCATGATAGTTTTAGCTGATAGTGTTAATTGTGTTGGTGTCTACAATATTTTTACATTGAAAGTTATTTTCAATGGCTGGTTTAAATAATCCTTTAAAAGAAAGAAAGGATATGTTGTACGATTATGCCTTGAAAATATAACCTAACCTAACTGTATGTAGGCATTTTAGCATTGGATCACCATATCCTCAATTTTTTCATACTATCACATTACATAAAGGTGCATTAAAAAATCGCTTTGAAGTAAAGTTTTAAAAAGTAAATAGTAAAATATCAGTATAAATACTGGATACAAAAATAATATTAAACAAAATAGCACAATAGCACACTTTCTGCGGAGTTTGCAAATCAATATTACTAATATACCTATGCAATCTTAAGATTCGATTACACTTAAAATAACTGCTAAACAACTTTTCCCAAAAATGGCCTTTTTTATAATTTGTTCAGACTGTAAGTCGTTATCTTTATACATTAAACGTTCTTATACAATCTTATTCTTGTACATTATACCCCAGTATATATAAAAAATATAACATTTTGTTTTTAATACTGCGATTATACCATTGATTGAAATTATACAAGAAATAGACAAAGTATGGCAACATTGTGACTCTTCAGATGACAAATAAGTTCAATGTTATTCGAATTTGCAGTGTTGCCGGTGCAAATTCTGCTCGTATACGTATAACATTTCGAAGGACGTTCAAAAATACACATTCACGTTCGTATACGAAATTTTTCATTCGAGTTAACTCGTATGCGAAAATATTCGACTGAATTCGAAAATACGACTCCTGGGGCTAAAGCGACATTTTTTGCGCATTCAACAATGGTTGTCACGAACTGCATCTCGGGATAGCCAATTGTATGTTTTAGGATCCTGACTACAAATACTGAAAAAACTAAAAGTGCAAATTTTGTCATGAAATTTAGTGCGTGGGGTTATAATGATATTATGAAAAATTTTTCCAAATAAATTTTTCCGATATCTGTAACGCGAAGCAAAATATCGAAAATTCGCCCTGTGGATTCGCAGTAGGCCGAGTTTAAAATTTAAATTTGAGTTGACTATCTTAAAAAATGTGAACCATCACACTGCTTGACTGCAAAATTTCAAATCTGTATTTATTTTGATAGCCGCACTATAGGGGTGTCTTCATCGTAAATTCGACACACTGTGTATACAGGGTGTTTCATTAATAATTGTCCATATAGTAACTGGAAAAAATGTGGTTCCTTACTGAGTTACAGGGTGTTTTATCTAAAAATTTAAAAACTATTTTTGCTCAGCATTTTAAAACTATTCGACGTATCCTTTTCATACTTCGCAGGAAGTATAGGTACTGTACAAACTACTAAATTATGTTAAATAAACGTTTCTGGCTATTACCAGAGGCGTACGACGGGGGAAAGTGAATGGTTGACCCTTTCCAAATTCTACGCCACTGGCGGAATTGCTATTTTAGTTCAATTTTTCGATTCTCCAATACTTTCTATAAAAATAATATACTCTTCATTCGTAACCATAAAGCCATTAGTTTTCGAGATCTTTGAAGTTAAAAATGAAACGACACTGTTATTTTGATTAATGTATTGTGTCACTTCATTTTTAATTTCAAATATCTCGAAAACTAATCATTTTATCGTACGAATCAACGGTATATTATTTACATAAAAAGTATTGGAAAATCAAAAAATTACACCAAAATATTAATTTCGTTAGTGGCGTAGAATTTGGGAAGGGTCAACCAGCCACTATCCCCTATTGTACGCCTCTGGTAGTAGCTAGAAACGTTTATTTATCTTAACTTAGTAGGGTGTACACAGGGACGTATTTATGGGGGGTTTAGGGGGTTCAAACCCCTCCTTGCAGTCCATGCAAAACTATTACTTTTAATCCAATATCATTACATGTATAAAAAATAAAAATAAATTAATGAGTCAGCGCACGGATGCTGTCGGTCCGCAGTAGCAGCGTAGATACAGATAAACTAATACCTATTAGAATTAGAACGCTATTAGTAGTTATATCACCGTACACCTATTCCAAATAGTAGGTTCACTCTTTTGATCTCGGCTCTCGCCGAAAGATTTTTTGCCGGTAGTCATAAATTATATTGAACGCTCCGCAAATACACTGAACGGTGCCTGAACGATAGAAATTTTGAGAGGACTGACTGGAGAGAATTTGGTAGGTACGGGGCGTGAGACGACGGGGGCAGGTAAACCGGCGCTAAATCGAGAGTGACCCAACTTATTCTATCACTGAACGGTGGTTATACACGGTGAGTCATAACTATAGGGACATAGACTAAGGACAGGTTATTTGGACCAAAATATGGCTATTGGGCCAAATATGCCTTAATAAAATGTTGCTGAGAAAAAAGATACAGGGTGTTAAAGTTAATTTTTGTTTTTCGTTTTTTGCTAATAGTTTCCCTGTATGTTTATAAATTGCTATCAAAATTGGCACAGAGGCATAATCTTAGACAAGAAATAGTATTTTATCTACAATTTTACGTTTTGTCATAGAGGGCGCAACGTGGATCATTCCTGATGATCAAATTGAGTCTAAACTTTTTCTGATGAAACTTTTTAGTAATTTTTATTAGAAAATATGACGTAAACATCATTTTTACGTAAAATTGGTACTCTTGTTTAAACATGATAATTTCAACCGTTTTCGATAAAAACGCAATTGAAGATTTCAGGAACTCAGAAGGGGATATCAAATACCAAACTAATAAACAAAGTTGCAACTGAAATGATTGTGACGAGGCATTTCAATCAAAAAAGTAATGATTACTTTTAAAAAATGCAACACTACACTACACTGTCACATCACAAATAATTTACTCTGAACAAATGACATTTACCAACAACAATTATCTGACAGTCCAAGGCATACTTTTCATAAATGAAATAATATTTGAAATCCTTTTTTAAGACTCTAAGCAGTTCGACTGCGTTTTTATCAAAAACGGTTGAAATTATCATGTTTAAACAAGAGTACCAATTTTACGTAAAAATGATGTTTACGTCATATTTTCTAATAAAAATTACTAAAAAGTTTCATCAGAAAAAGTTTAGACTCAATTTGATCATCAGGAATGATCCACGTGGCGCCCTCTATGACAAAATTTAAAATTGTAGATAAAATACTATTTCTTGTCTAAGATTATGCCTCTGTGCCAATTTTGATAGCAATTTATAAATATACAGGGAAACTATTAGCAAAAAACGAAAAACAAAAATTAACTTTAACACCCTGTATCTTTTTTCTCAGCAACATTTGATTAAGGCATATTTGGCCCAATAGCCATATTTTGGTCCAAATAACCTGTCCTTAATCTATGTCCCTATAGTTATGACTCACCCTGTATATGAGTCGCAGTCTAGTGCTGTCTAGTGCCAGTCTTGTTTGTCGGCCGGCCGGTGCATATGTGGATTTGTGTATTGTTTTCTTTATTTTGTTGCTATTGTACAAGTACAAATTCAGTAAACTGTTGTATTTGTCGAAATTTTTGTGGTGTTTGTGTAAGTATCTACAGTGTCGTTACGTATATATAGATAATATAATAATTATTATTTGGATATTGCTTAATATGTATTAATGTTTTAGTGAAAGAAGTATGAAACGAACTATACAGCAGTCGCTTTTGGGATTTTTTCCAAAGAAGGGGAAAACTAATGATGAACTGAACCCTCAAAACGATAAAATCCTAACTACGCCGAGTATGGATATTAGTACAGATGGGGATGCTCCAACTCCCTCCACCTCAGATAGAAACAGAGAGACAAGCCATGGTAAGTTACTTTAATTTTAATCTCTCACCATTTTAAATCATTTTTTTTTAGCTGGGCTGGATTCTGGTATGGACTACGATTTTGGTAAATATTTATCAAATAATCCAAAAAATGACGAAGAAAAATTAACAGTTTTAAAAGAAACTTGGACCTCTCCAGAGACTTTTAAGTTCCCCGTCTGTGGTAAAAGAAAACTTTGTTTTCAACGTCATTGGACCCAAAAGAATCCATGGTTAGTATATTCAAATATGTTACAATGCAAAATGTGCGTTTTATTTGGACAGACCGAAGGTGGTCGCGGTGATCAAAAACTTGGAAGTTTTGTCACAAAACCATTTAATAACTGGAAAAAAGCATCTGGAAAAAATGGACCATCATCGAAATACAAATTATCATAAATATGCTGTTGAACGGGCAAGAAATTTTGTAAGCGTTATGGAAGGTCAAACTCGTGATATTACAGAGTCGTTTAATGAAGAAAATAAAAAAATTGCCCGAGAAAATAGAGAGAGGCTATGTGCCATAGTGGACACAATCTTATTTTGCGGACGGCAGGAATTGCCTTTGAGAGGAAATCAAGACTCTGGTGAAATCGGTATTATAGATCCTCTACATAATGACGGTAATTTTCGTGCACTACTTCGTTTTCGTGCGCAAGCTGGTGATGAAGTACTTAAAAATCACCTTATTTCTCAAAGCAATCATTCTCGGGCTATGTACATATCGTCCGTCATTCAAAATGAAATTATTGATTTGTGTGGAAATGCTATTCAGGAGCAAATAATAAATAGAGTGAAACAATCAGGTTTCTTTGCTGTACTTGCCGACGAAACTCAAGACATTTCGCGTCACCAACAACTCTCACTTTGCCTTCGGTATGTAGACTGCTCTTCTGGAAAGGCACTTATTCGAGAGGATTTCATTGAATTTATCCACGTTGATGAAGTAACAGGATCAGCTCTAGCTACGATAATCATCGATAAACTTAAGTCGTTTGGATTAGATTTGGAGAATTTAGTTGGCCAGGGCTATGATGGTGCGGCTGTGATGAGCGGACGATTTAAAGGAGTAAGAACAATAATCATGGACAAATATCCTCGAGCACTATTCGTACACTATGTGGCGCACACATTAAACTTAGTTTTGGGTCATTCATGCGAGCTCCCTGCAATACGAAACTGCATCGGAACTATTAAAAGTATAATTAACTTCTTTCGGCAATCTGCACTCCGGGATGGACTTTTAAAAAGAACTGCGGACGAGGTTGGAGCACCTCATTCAACGCTTATCTCGCTTTGTGAGACACGCTGGACAGAAAAACATACAGCCGTCGAAAGATTTGCTGAGATGTTTCCTGTAGTAAATTCCGTGCTTCAAGAACTTTAAGAATCTGTTGCAACCCAAGCTTACCAGTTACAAGTCGCAATGGAAAACAGTCAATTTATAGTTTCACTAACTATTTTAAGGAAGGTTTTCTCCTATACGTCAAGCTTAAACCGAACCCTACAAAAAGTCAATGTAGATTTAACCGACTCTTCAGTTACGTAAAAACAATAAAAACCACTTTACAGAACCTTCGTAACGAACGTGAATTCTCAAATCTTTTTGAGGAAGCAAAAAAATTAATTTCAGCAGATATAACTGTTCCAAGAGTAAGTAGGAGACAATTAAACCGCAATAATATACCAGGGGACACTGCTCAAGTTTACTATCGGCGAAATATATTTTATCCATTTATAGAACATGTAGTGACCGAGCTTGATGCTCGCTTTAAACCTCACGAAGAAGCAATTTCAGGAATTCAGTTGCTTCTACCAGATCGCACCCAAAATACTGAGAGAGCAAAGAAATGTATAGCAGGAATCGGAGAAATATTTCTCAGGGAAGTTGAAATAAAACATTTAGTAAGTGAGTATGAGCTTTGGCACAACCACTGGTGCAATCAAGAACAGCAGTCTACTGCACTAGAAGCTATGGACCGATGTGATAAATTTTTTTTCCAACGGTTAGGAAACTTCTTCAAATTTTAGCAACACTTCCAGTATCTACTGCCACACCTGAACGTACTTTTTCATCACTTAAACGGTTAAAAACTTATCTTAGAAATAGAATGGGAGACGAGAGGCTTACAGGATTAGCTCTCATGAGTATTCATCGGAACGTGACAATAGGTCTAAATTCCTCAGAAATTGTAAATAAGTTAGCTGAAAGAAGGAAGAGAATGAATTTAATTTTGTAAAACGGTATTTTAAGTTGTAATAATTTTTTTAGAAATTTGTTTTTATTATTTTTTTCAAAGGTATTTCAAAACCAAGCCCCGGTTTTACTTAATTTGGAAATTAGGATCCCCCCATTAAAAAACTATAAATACGTCCCTAGGTGTACAGTACCTACACTTTCTGTCAAGTATGATAAGGATACGCCAAATAGTTTTAAAGTTTACTTTAAAACTAGTAGTACTACTACTTTTAAACTAAACACCCTATGAAATTATGCACCCTATAAATATTGTGCAAAAATGACCCCTTTTTAATTATTTAAAGTTAAACAATGATCCCCTTATATGATTTGGATACTTTCTTGAAAATATCTTTTGTACTCACCTAAACTTAGATATAAAATTTGTTCCAACCTGCACGAATTTACATTTTGATTTACATGTAGTGTAATCTTATTTTACTAGACTATAGTGAGTATAGTGTATTGATAACAAATGAAAATTGTACAAAATAAAAATATTTTGTAGAAATAAATTCCATAAAATTTTATGAGTTTAGTATACTATTTGCAATAATTCTTCTTTTTTTAATGAAAGATAATAAATAGTAAAACAAAATCAATTGGAAAGTCACAGTAGCTGGCTGTATACCATAATTAAAAATCATACAGAACAAGTAAAAACTTCGTTTGTATAATGGTATAAAAAGTTTATTGAAAAACTATTAAAAAGTCATCCAAAAGAATTCGCAAAACGTTTTCAATCTAGATCAGATCATCTTCAGTGCCTAGAACGAAGTATTTCGACGTTAGAATGAATACAAAAGGTTAAAATTATGACTAGTTAAAGAAAAAATGTGGAATATACTTACGTTCTGCTTAGTACATGAAACTAGCAACCTTATAGAATAGGTGACATCGAGAAATATGATTTACATTTTTAAAAAATGATGTTAGTGGCGACTCTAAGTCGATGTTGTGATAAAATTTTAAGAGTGCTCAAAGGGCAACATGATTCACTGCTCGATGGTAACGTGTGGTACTTGCCAGTTAGATGGACACAGACCAACAAGAATATAGGAGATGACAATCTATTTATCAGACTGAAGTGACATGATAAGACAGGTAGTCAATTTTTGGTTATGAACTTAAATTCAAATTATCAGTTAAGCTGAATGGATGTTAATAACTGTAATAAAGTGGAATTTAAATTATAATAAAATTACATTTTATTGTAAAAGTCTAAAAGGTAACTCTCTGTTATAGTATTTTTACTACAAAAGCGATATTACGTAGGTCAAAATTTTTGACGTAAGAGAACTGTCAAAACATTAGAATGTGACTTTTCATTATTGCCATGTTTATTATAATATTATATATTGTTGTGATCTGCTTCTTATGAATTTTATATTAATTATTATTTATTTGATTAATTATTTAATTGTCGCAAATCATACATAAAAAATGAATAAAAAATCTCAGGGTGCCTTTTTATAATATTAAAAAAATGTCTAAATTATCTTACGTTATACTTATCTTCTCTCGTGGTTTCAGTATCTCTTAGTTGATCCTAATCGGGATAAAATAGGAAAAAGAAATAAAGCAAAAATATAAAATAAACATACAGAATTGTCTTTTATTTATCAAAATCAATACTCTAAAAAAATCTATCACATCTAAAACCTGTGGACACAGATGTCCGAATGAAATTTTTACCACTTAAATTTATTCTAGTTAAAAAAAACAATTTATCGGTTTGTTCCCGATGACTTTGGTACAACAAAATAAACAAAACCAAATTATGTATTCGCAAGATTAGCTATACTTCCTATTTACTTTTTGAAATATTGGAATTTTAATTCCTACGCTTTTTACTCAAAATTTTAGTTTCCGAACATAAAAATATCGTTCACATAAGTTGACTGACCTTTTGCTTCACTCACTCTGGTGTCTTCTCGTGACCCAAAACAGCTCTCCCTCATTGACTATGTTAAAGGCTACTCATCAAAGCCCTCTCCTTTCTCCAGCTTCAAAACTATCAGCA
The DNA here is from genome assembly GCF_917563875.1 of Diabrotica virgifera virgifera. NCBI lineage: Eukaryota > Metazoa > Arthropoda > Insecta > Coleoptera > Chrysomelidae > Diabrotica > Diabrotica virgifera. The sequence continues at coordinate 178,017,437 of NC_065443.1, forward strand.
TACCAGCACCAATTATCCAACAAGCCAGGCCTCTTTTGACCAGTACTCGATTCAACCAGAACTCCAAAAATTCTCTGCTCTCCTTCTCACAATAATACAGAATCAAAGAGGTATTTCGTCTCAATTTGATCTGTCTCTCGTTCCACTTTTCAGCACTATTCTCCACTATCAAACAACCACCGGTACTTGCTAACTATCTATCCACGAAAACGTCGAACTGCTCCTCAGCGATGCCAATAACATACTGCCTTCTTTTTCAAACTCATTCAATCATTCAAACCACTTTCCCCTTCCAAATGGCCAAGAATCAGAAACATTTCTCTTTTCCATTCGATAAACAAACAGTCATTCTTTCAAAATTATTCCGACCATCCTAATTACTTTCGGTGAACTCTACAACATTTACTCGGGGTGAAACAAAGATATTAAAATTCCAAACTTTCTTTTAAACCATTTTTCTAGAAAATGATAATTACCTCTACCTGTGGATTCTATAGTTCCCGTAATAAACAATATTTTTCCATTTTAAACCTAAATACATCGTTCTTTTCACTTTAATTATTCACAAAAGTCTTTAATGGTTCATCGGAAAGCTCATTAAAAAAGAAATCCACTTACATCCAAACTAAATTCTAATAAATATTTACAGATCAATATACAGGGTGTATCAAATTTATGTGCCCGCGTTATTTAAAAAAAAATTTAATTTAATTTTTATTTTGCCCTTGATTGATAAATTGAAAACACAATAACATCCCCGCCTTGTTTTGAGATAAAATCAGTATTAATAAGTGCAACAAAAAAATGATTTTCTCTCGACAACAACACCTTTCTATTGTGTCAAAATATTGAGTCCCTCCTGAAAAACAATTGCTTTCTTTTTCCCAGTGTCTGTACTTAGATGGGATAGGGTAAGTTTTCGATCGAAAATTTCCTAAGTCTTTAGTCTCAAATGAATTTTCATACTTTTTGGCTACTCTGTTTTCTTCATTTATTAAATTTTCACATTCCCTCAATATTACACGCAGTTCCTTCTCCTTTTCTTCTCCACATATCAATTTTCTTTCTTTTTCCTCCGATTCTCTACACATGTTTATTGTGTATTCTGTCTTCTCCATTTTGCATACTTCCTCTTTAAATACCGCAGTCTCAATTGTATCTTTTCCGCCTTTTTCTATTCTGATCTCTTCTTCTTCTGGGCTCATCTCATCTTTTGAGGAATCCCAAGCTTCATTTTCCTGTGTCAATCTTTTTTCTTCCTTTTCCTTTTCTGGGCTCATCTCTTCTTTTAAGGAATCCCAAGCTTCATTTTCTTTTGTCAATCTTCTTTCTTCTTTTTCTTCTTCTGGGCTCATCTCTTTTTTCGAGGAATCCCAATCTTCATTTTCTTTTATCCATCTTCTTTCTTCTTTTTCTTCTTCTGGGCTCATCTCTTTTTTCGAGGAATCCCAATCTTCATTTTCTTTTATCCATCTTCTTTCTTCTTTTTCTTCTTCTGGGCTCATCTCCTTTTTCGAGGAATCCCAATCTTCATTGTTTTTACTTATCTTCTGCTGCTTTCTCCTCTCTCTTTTCTGTCCTTGCTTCATTGCCAAATTCATTTCCACCGTTTGTTTTTTGTCTGCATTATCCTTTTTTTGTTTCTCATGTTCATTGTCCATTTCCAGAATGTTCGGTTCTTCTTCTTTTCCATCTGTGATTTTCATCGTGTTATTTTTGAAATCTATCACCACATGTTTTTCTGACAATTCATCCACTCCTACGATCATATCATGAATCATGATTGGCATTATAACACATTGTAGTGCATAAAATTTCTTCCCCAATCGAACCTTTATTCGTATTCCTTCATTTATTGTTGCCAAAGTCCGTTTATTTGCGCCCACTAATTTTACCCTGGGAATTTTGTAAATCAAATTCGTCAAATCAACCTCTTCTATTAATTTCCTGTTAATCAAAGTAATTTCTGAACCAGTATCAATCATAATAATTTTAATCGGTTTCTCATTGATAAAACCATCTACAAATTTTAAATTAGATCCACTTCCTTTATCATTATTTCCTGCTAATTTAATAAATTCCTTCGGGTGACAAAAAATTCCTGTTTGTTCTTTTGCTTTTAGTGAGCGCTTTCGTGAAAAGACGCTTGCTGTTCTTCTTCGCTTCTTCTTCCGTCGCTTTGTCTCTCATCCTCATATTCATATATTTGCGTGTTGTTTACCGCTCTTCTGTTTTCTCTTTGTCTGTCGGACCCGTATCGGTTTCCACGATTTTCCTGTTCATTCCTTCTATTATCATTTCTGTCCTCTTGATTTATGCGGGTGTTATTTCTATTCTGGTTTTCTCGATATCTGTCTTCATTCCATTGCCGATTTCTTTGTTCATAGTTTCCTCTTCCGTTGTCTCTATTTTCGTTTTCTCTTCTTGTATAATCTCTCCTAAAGTTCTGTCTTCTATCTCTATAGTCTCGATTTTCGCGTTGTCTATAATTATCTTGCGATCTTCTTATTTCTCTTTCTCTCATTTTTGCCTCTCGTATTTGTAAGAATTGGTACAAACTGTCGATATCTTTGTAGTTTTGTAGAGTTATGTGATCTTCTAAGGTATCTTCAAAATGTCTGGCTATCAGTTCTACTAGCTGTTCGGATGAATAATTGTACTGTAGATGTTTTGCATTATTATATAATTGTAGTGCATATGTTTTCTCTGAAATACCCATTCTATCATGGTACCTCCCATTTTGCAATTCCTTGTTTATTTCTAGCTGTTGTATTTTTCCCCAGAAATAACTCAGGAACTTTTGTTCGAATTTATGCCAATTGTCCAATTCTTCTTCTTTGCTATCGAACCATAAACTTGCCTCATCTTTAAGATGGTTCCTTATCGTTTCTTTGGCTGTCTCGAAGTTACCGATGTATCGTATTTTCTTCTTTAAATTGTTTATGAAAATTACTGGGTGTAATTTTTTTACATCCCCGCCCAATCTTATTTTCACTTCCTCTGTACTATGGATAATCGTTTCCCTTCTTTCTCCGGAATTTTGTTGTTTTCTGATATCATCAATTAGTTTTTCATTATTTCGGCATCTTTCTCCTATTTCTGTCTTGTCTTCTTGTAAAGCATTTTCAAATTTGTTTTCCAAATTTTCTAGTTCCTTTTTCTGGCAATTTGTTAACTCCTCCATTTTATTTTGAATTTTCATTTCTTGCTGTTCTATCTCGTTTTTCATTGTTGTCAAACATCCTTTTACTTCATTTTAATACTTTTCTATGCGTTCCTCCATTTTCTTGTTGTTCTCTTCTATTGCTCGTTTCATTTCTTGTTGTGTTTCATCCAGTTTTTGTTGTGTTTCCTTCATGGCTTGTTTTGTTTCTTCTTGATTTTTATCCATTGTTCGTTTTGCTTCATCCATTGCTTGTTTTGTTTCTCTTTGATTGTCATCCATTTTTTGTGACTGGAGTTGCATCAGTTGTAATAATTTATCTATTCCTGATAATTCCTGTTGTTCTGATGCCATGATTGTTGTTTCGAAAATGTCTTCTTGTTCTATATGTTCTTCTTGTTCCAAATGTTCTTCTTGTTTTTTGTTTTCTTTGCTTTTGCTTCTGGTTGTTATCGACATGTAGTTAAAATTTATCCCCGCCTGACACCAAATTCGAAAATACGCTGTATGCTGTCGAGACGAAAATTTTTCTCTCCCCAAATATAATCAATTTATCCCACAAATTTTTAAATATTTCAAAATTCAAATCAATCAAAAATAAAATAAATATGTAAAAAAAAACTGTACCTAGATAAAAAAATTACGTCAAACAAATATTTCAAAATTTTAAATATATCACTTTTTCCGACGGGCAAATAAATTTTCCTTCACCTGTTTTTCCGTTTCCTATTCCCTTCAAATTCACAACCAGAGATACTTTAATGCCCCACGTTGGGCGCCATGTTGTTATGATCTGCTTCTTATGAATTTTATATTAATTATTATTTATTTGATTAATTATTTAATTGTCGCAAATCATACATAAAAAATGAATAAAAAATCTCAGGGTGCCTTTTTATAATATTAAAAAAATGTCTAAATTATCTTACGTTATACTTATCTTCTCTCGTGGTTTCAGTATCTCTTAGTTGGTCCTAATCGGGATAAAATAGGAAAAAGAAATAAAGCAAAAATATAAAATAAACATACAGAATTGTCTTTTATTTATCAAAATCAATACTCTAAAAAAATCTATCAAATCTAAAACCTGTGGACACAGATGTCCGAATGAAATTTTTACCACTTAAATTTATTCTAGTTAAAAAAAAAACAATTTATCGGTTTGTTCCCGATGACTTTGGTACAACAAAATAAACAAAACCAAATTATGTATTCGCAAGATTAGCTATACTTCCTATTTACTTTTTGAAATATTGGAATTTTAATTCCTACGCTTTTTACTCAAAATTTTAGTTTCCGAACATAAAAATATCTTTCACATAAGTTGACTGACCTTTTGCTTCACTCACTCTGATGTCTTCTCGTGACCCAAAACAGCTCTCCCTCGTTGACTATGTTAAAGGCTACTCATCAAAGCCCTCTCCGTTCTCAAACTTCAAAACTATCAGCATACCAGCACCAATTCTCCAACAAGCCAGGCCTCTTTTGACCAGTACTCGATTCAACCAGAACTCCAAAAATTATCTGCTCTCCTTCTCACAATAATACAGAATAAAAGAGGTATTTCGTCTCAATTTGATCTGTCTCTCGTTCCACTTTTCAGCACTATTCTCCACTATCAAACAACCACCGGTACTTGCTAACTATCTATCCACGAAAACGTCGAACTGCTCCTCAGCGATGCCAATAACATACTGCCTTCTTTTTCAAACTCACTCAATCATTCAAACCACTTTTCCCCTTCCAAATGGCCAAGAATCAGAAACATTTCTCTTTTCCATTCGATAAACAAACAGTCATTCTTTCAAAATTATTCCGACCATCCTAATTACTTTCGGGGAACTCTACAACATTTACTCGGGGTGAAACAAAGATATTAAAATTCCAAACTTTCTTTTAAACCATTTTTCTAGAAAATGATAATTACCTCTACCTGTGGATTCTATAGTTCCCGTAATAAACAATCTTTTTCCATTTTAAACCTAAATACATCGTTCTTTTCACTTTAATTATTCACAAAAGTCTTTAATGGTTCATCGGAAAGCTCATTAAAAAAGAAATCCACTTACATCCAAACTAAATTCTAATAAATATTTACAGATCAATATACAGGGTGTATCAAATTTATGTGCCCGCGTTATTTAAAAAAAATTTAATTTAATTTTTATTTTGCCCTTGATTGATAAATTGAAAACACAATAATATATATTATATTATATAATGAAAAGTCACAATCTAATGTTTTGACAGTTCTCTTACGTCAAAAATTTTGACCTACGTATATCGCTTTTGTAGTAAAAATACTATACAGAAAGAACTGTTGTGATTGTTATGTTAATAAAAATGTTATTCATAGTAAAATCAATGACATCATTGATGACAGTTTAAAAAAAAGAAGAAAGTTTAATTTAGTTTTGAAATAAAAAGAGAACTGAAAAAACTTGAATGTAAACAACTAATGGAAGGAAAATACCAGAAAACTAGTATTATTGTAAAAAGATTGACAAAAGAGTAATGTTGGTTGCCTATGATTATGGTTGTAATGGGTAACAGAGAAAGAGAAAATTGATAAATTCAGCTGATTATTATTTGAATTAGTTAACTAACAATTTGAAATCTACAGATGGTACTGGAGTGAACAGGCTGAAATGGGTGAAAGAAAAACTTTTTTGATATTACTGTAGAAGTTTTTTTAAAAAGACAGGTTTAGCAAAAAGCAGGTTAAATACAAAATAAAAAATAAAGATTAAAAAACAAGTAGTAGTGATTGCCTGATATGGTAATGTTGAAAAAATATAATTTGATTAAATTACTGAAAGGATAATAGATATGTATTTACTGAAATGATAAGGGATGTAAAATGCCAGATTAAATGAAATTATGATTTGAAAGAATGTAGAAAAAAGGGGAATGACATAAGTGTTATGAAAAAATTATCAGAAATGCAAATTGAAATGTGTGACAGACAATTGTAAATGAGCTGTAATTAGTCATAGAACGGAATAGATGAAAACATTAATGAGTTATAACATAACAGGCAAACTATTTATTGTGTGAATGAATATTAAGGTGATAGCTAACTAATCAATGTTGAGGGTTGAAGGTTATTGTATATATATATATTGATGTGATCTTGATTATTGATATGAGATAATATTCTTATATGTCATTTAATTTAATCAATGTATTAATAATAATCTAATTAATTTACCAGATCACATATCAATATGTTTTCAATCTCAGGGCGAATTATAAAATTAATTACTTACTCTCGTGGCTTCTAAGTATTTCTCAATGGTTCCTAATCGGGATAGGGAAGAAAAAAGTAAAATAATACACATATATGGGTTACAATTATAATCAAAATATTGTTTATTTTATTTCAATGGCAATCACTGCTTAATATTTGCTAGATCTTATTTTTCTTAAACATAACATTTACAAATGGGAATCTTATTTCCTTTTGGTTTCCAATTGAAAGTTTTTATTAACATTTAACTATTAGGATTTATTAGCAACAATTCTATTTAAGTTTGATGAAGCTTTTCTGATATTATTTATTATGTTCTTCAATTTATAATGTGGTATTTAATACGAAAAACCCATACATTCATGTCCAAACAAATAAGACTGACCTTTTTCTGGTGAACTGAGAATGTCTTCACACAAGACCCGTTTCCTGCTATCCTTGGCTGCGATCAAAACCTCGTCCTGGCTTCCAGTAATGTTCTTCTTTGAAACTAGCTCGTATAGCTCTCGTTTCCTGCTTCTGTCGTGATGCTGTGTTCTACCTTTTTCGAAACTGCAATCATCTACCGGGAACTCTTGGCTCAAGGAGGTTCTTTTACTCTCAACCTGGCCTACCTCTCGTTCCACGATAGATACTCCACACTCACGGAACTACACCGGCTTTCTCACTCTCCGTACACTACCGTCTACTACTGGACTTCACTTCTCGACAGCTCAAAAATTTCTGATCTCTATCTGTCATTCATTCCCCTACTTTCTAAATATCCCTTCCAGATTCACAAATCAAACTTCCACCACCAACTCTCATTCGCAGTATTCCTCAAAACCAATTTTTAATCTTTCTAAATATGCTTAATGGATTTCAAAAGAAAAATAGTTAATTCCCATTCTAAAATTACTTTCTACTAATTACAAAATTTAATGATCTATTATCTACTTCCACTAAGTCTTATTTAGCATCGGCTAATGATCGAACCTTCCGCGAACAACGATAATGACCTATTATCGATTTCACTTGAGTCTTATTTAGCATAGGCTAATGATCGAACCTTCCGCGAACAACGACAATGGTACGCGCCATTCACTTTGTTCATTCTAAGCGCATTGTCCCGAGTTTCGTTTAATCACTTCTTAAAATTAAATATAACAATTTGTTGTATACAGGTTGTTCTAAATTTATATGCCCGTGGTTGAGAAAATTGAAAATATTTTATATTAAATTGAATTCTGTTTATAATTATCAAAATTTAATTTTCATATCAAATAGAAATATAACAAATCCCCGCCTTGTATTCGATAAAATTTATCTGCATTTTTAAATAAATTTTCTCGAGGCAAAACCAAATCCCTGTATATTTCCTTACTTTAATCTACGTCTTATACCCCTTCTTCTTGTATTACTCTAATTAGTCCCACCTGTAGAGTAATTGTTTCCTTATTTTCAGTGTCCTCATCCTGTGTTAGAGTGACGGATATTATGTTGTCTTTCCCTTTTTCCCATATCAATCTTCTGTCTTTTTCCTCAGATTTTTCACATACTTTTACCGTGTATTCTGCATCCTCGTTTTCATATGCCTCCTCTTCAAATGCCACTGTTTCGATCATATCTTTTTCGCTTTCATTTGTTAGCTTTATTTCTTCTTCTCCTGAGCTCATCTCTTCTTTTGAGGAATCCCAGTTCTCTTTTGCTTTTGATACTCTCAATTTTTCTTCTTCTGGGCTCAACTCTTCTTTTGAGGAGCCACAGGTTTCATTTTCTTTTGTCTTTTTCTGACTTTTTCTCCCTTTTCTTCTTTGTCCTTGCTTCGTTGCCAAATTCATTTCCACTGTTTGTTCTTTACATGATTCGTCCGTATTTTGTTTCTCCTGTTCCTTGTCCTGTTCTTCTTCTTTTTCTTCTGTTAGATTCATCGTATTATTTTTAAAATCTATCACTACATGTTTTTCTGCCAATTCGTCAACTCCTACTATCATGTCATGTGACATGTTTGGCATTATTACACATTGTAGTGCATACATCTTCTTACCCAGTCGTACTATTACTCGTATGCCTTCATTTATAGTTGCCAATGTCCGTTTGTTTGCGCCCACTAAATTTACCCTAGGTATTTTGTAAATTAAATTGGTTAAGTTAACTTCTTCTATTAGTTTTCTGTTGACCAATGTTATTTCAGATCCAGTGTCTATCATAATTTTAATTGGTTTCTCGTTGATAAATCCATCCACAAATTTTAAATTAACTCCATTTTTCTTTTCGTTGTTTCCTGCCAATTTAATAAACTCCTTGGGGTTACAAAAGATTCCTGTTTGATTTTTGGTTTTTAGTGAGCGCCGTCGTGAAAAAACGCCGGTTGCTCATCGTTGTTTATATTTTCGTCATAATGTCTCTCTCCGTCATATTCATCTGTCTGGGTATTATTTACTTCTCTTCTATTTTCTCTTGGTCTGTCGGATCTGTTTCGGTTTTCTCGATATCCCTGTTTTTTGTCTACCATTTTGTCTACCATTTTGTCTACCATTATTTCTGTTTTCTTGATTTGAGCGTGTGGTGTTTCTATTCTGGTATTCTCGATTTCTGTCCTCATTCCATTGCCTATTTCTTTGTTCATAATTTCCTCTTCCGTTGTCTCTATTTTCGTTTTCCCTTCTGGGATTAAAATCTCGTCTTGTATAGTCCCTCCTATTTTGATTTCTATCTCTGTAATCTTGTGTTTCTCGGGGCCTGTAATCTTCTCGCGACCTTCTTGATTTTCTTTCTCTTATACGTGATTCTCTTATTTGTAGGAATTGGCATAAACTATCTATGTCTTTGTAATTTTGCAATGTGATATGGTCTTCCAGCGTTTCCTCGAAATGTCTTGCAATCAGTTCGACTAATTGTTCCGATGAGTAATTATATTGTAAATGTTTTGCGTTATAGTAAATTTGTAATGCATATGTCCTTTCTGATATACCCATCCTATCATTGTATTTCCCATTTTGCAATTCCTTGTTAATTTCCAATTGTTGGACTTTTCCCCAGAAATAATTCAAAAATTTTTGTTCAAATTGTTGCCAACTGTCAAATTCTTCTTCTTTGCAATCGAACCATAGGCTTGCTTCATATTTTAGATGGTTTCTGATAGTTTCTTTTGCTGTTTCGAAATTTCCGATGTGCTGTATTTTCTTTTTCAGGCTATTTATGAATGGCACTGGGTGTAATCTTCTTACATCCCCGCCAAACCTTATCTTCACGTCATCTGTGCTATGTATAACCATTTCTCTTCTTTCTCCTACATTTTGTTGAATATTGATTTCCGCAATCTTTCTTTCCATTTCTTCTCTGATTGCTTGAATAGCGCTTTGCAACTTGTTTTCCAAACTTTCCATTTCTTTTTTCTGGCAATTCGTTAACTCCTTCATTTTATTTTGAATTTTCATTTCTTGTTCTTTCATGTGGTCCTTCATTCTCATTTCTTGTTTTTGCATGTGATCTTTAATTTTCATTTCATACTTTTCTATGCGTTCCTCTATTTTCTTATTGTTCTCTTCTATCGCTTGTTTTGTTTCCTGTTGATTGTCATCCATTTTTTCTCCACTTTATCCATTTTCTGTTCCATTTTTTGTTTTGATTCATCCATTTTTTTTTATGTTTCTTCCTGATTTTCTTGCATTTTGTCCATTTTTTGTGACTGGAGTTGCATTAGTTGTAATAATTTATCTATTCCTGATAATTCTTGCTGTTCTGATGCCATGATTGTCGTGTCTAAAATATCTTCTTGGTCTGAATGTTCTTTTTGTTTTTTGTTGTCTTTGCTTTGGCTTCTTGTCACAGACATTTGTTTTCAAGAAGTACTGTCCCCGCCAAATATGAAATTTTACTAGTATGTTACCAAGACGACTTTTTCTCACCCAAATATTATAAATTGTCAATAAATATATCAAATGCAAATATCGTGAAAATAAAATATTAAATCAGTTATGTAAATTTGTACCTAAAGAGATCTAAAATTTTATGTTATCAAATGTAAGTATCTCACTTTTTACCACAGGCAATTTTCAAATACCGGCTTTACTCTTTCTATCCTTCAAATTTGCCACTAGAAATACTTTTCCATGCTTTCCACGTTGGACGACAGTTGATGTGATCTTGATTATTGATATGAGATAATATTCTTATATGTCATTTAATTTAATCAATGTATTAATAATAATCTAATTAATTTACCAGATCACATATCAATATGTTTTCAATCTCAGGGCGAATTATAAAATTAATTACTTACTCTCGTGGCTTCTAAGTATTTCTCAATGGTTCCTAATCGGGATAGGGAAGAAAAAAGTAAAATAATACACATATATGGGTTACAATTATAATCAAAATATTGTTTATTTTATTTCAATGGCAATCACTGCTTAATATTTGCTAGATCTTATTTTTCTTAAACATAACATTTACAAATGGGAATCTTATTTCCTTTTGGTTTCCAATTGAAAGTTTTTATTAACATTTAACTATTAGGATTTATTAGCAACAATTCTATTTAAGTTTGATGAAGCTTTTCTGATATTATTTATTATGTTCTTCAATTTATAATGTGGTATTTAATACGAAAAACCCATACATTCATGTCCAAACAAATGAGACTGACCTTTTTCTGGTGAACTGAGAATGTCTTCACACAAGACCCGTTTCCTGCTATCCTTGGCTGCGATCAAAACCTCGTCCTGGCTTCCAGTAATGTTCTCCTTTGAAACTAGCTCGTATAGCTCTCGTTTCCTGCTTCTGTCGTGATGCTGTGTTCTACCTTTTTCGAAACTGCAATCATCTACCGGGAACTCTTGGCTCAAGGAGGTTCTTTTACTCTCAACCTGGCCTACCTCTCGTTCCACGATAGATACTCCACACTCACGGAACTACACCGGCTTTCTCACTCTCCGTACACTACCGTCTACTACTGGACTTCACTTCTCGACAGCTCAAAAATTTCTGATCTCTATCTGTCATTCATTCCCCTACTTTCTAAATATCCCTTCCAGATTCACAAATCAAACTTCCACCACCAACTCTCATTCGCAGTATTCCTCAAAACCAATTTTTAATCTTTCTAAATATGCTTAATGGATTTCAAAAGAAAAATAGTTAATTCCCATTCTAAAATTACTTTCTACTAATTACAAAATTTAATGATCTATTATCTACTTCCACTAAGTCTTATTTAGCATCGGCTAATGATCGAACCTTCCGCGAACAACGATAATGACCTATTATCGATTTCACTTGAGTCTTATTTAGCATAGGCTAATGATCGAACCTTCCGCGAACAACGACAATGGTACGCGCCATTCACTTTGTTCATTCTAAGCGCATTGTCCCGAGTTTCGTTTAATCACTTCTTAAAATTAAATATAACAATTTGTTGTATACAGGTTGTTCTAAATTTATATGCCCGTGGTTGAGAAAATTGAAAATATTTTATATTAAATTGAATTCTGTTTATAATTATCAAAATTTAATTTTCATATCAAATAGAAATATAACAATATATAGTCTTTTAAGTCCCTTTTACTTTTCAGTGTCGGGACAGGTTATTGTCTGAAATGGCAAACTGAGAATTTTGAATTTTGTAGCTGAAAAATTTGGAGATATGAGGAATGGCAAACTATTGAATGGCATAACTAAGAGATTGGGAAGGTGTATGAAAGAGGATTGGAAATAAAAGGAAGAAGGTAAACTGTGTTAGGGATGGCAATATAACTATATGATTAGGAAATAGTATGAAGGGGGATTGGAAAAGAAAGAAGGTAAACTGTGTTGGGGTAGTGAAAGAGGGAATAAAAAAGATAAGAAATGTTACTAGTGGGGTGAATGGAAAGGGGGGGAACACAGTTACAAAGGAGAAGAAAAAAGAATGGATAAATTATAAATAGAGTCTGTTTTCATGTTAGGGGAATAATTGTCGGTGGATAGGAGTAAAAGGTCGATTTAAAGTAGTTTGGCGGTTAACGCAATTGGGGCTTGTCCTCATGTCTTTAGAAATCTCAAGGTCTTCGTACAACAAATCCAACCGTAAAGAGTTCTTATCCTGGATATTGTGAATTAATTTGACGCCATCAGGGATGGTAAGATGGTGATTGTTAACTTTAAGGTGATGGGAGAAAGCTGATGTATTATATCTTTTGTAATGTTCAGCAGATCTAGTTGAAAGTGATCTATAAGTCCTGCCTATGTACGAAGCATCGCAGTCAGAACAAGTCAGTCTGTAAACTCCACTACGGTTCATATAATGTACTGTATCTTTGGTATTTGTAAAAAAAGTGGTTGAGAGTATTTCCAACTTTAAAAGAGATGTGTATGTTGTCAGAAGTGTTGGATATAATGCTTTTAATCTTTTCAGATAAGGTGGGGTTGTGATATGGTAGTGAGCTATAAATTTGGGAAGAAGAAGAGGTCTGACGAAAAGCAGAGTTTTGTAGCAACCTAGATTCTCGTTTACGGATGAGTTTGTGTATTATAAGGGGATCATAACCATTGTTGACAGCTATTTGTTTGACGATGTTGAGTTGTTTATTGAAAGAGTCATTTGACATAGGTATGGAAAATAGTCTATGTATGAAACTTCTAAAAGCAGCTAATTTGTATGATAGAGGGTGATTGGAAGAAGAATGAATGACGTGATCGGTTTGGGTTGGTTTACGAAAGATACCAAAGTTGAATTGGTCGTTAAGTCTGGTAATAGATACATCAAGAAAATTAATGGCCTGAGAAGATTCTAGTTCCATGGTAAATTTGATATTTGGGTGGATTTGGTTAATTTTAAGAAGTAGTTGTTGAGCTAAGTCATGATGTCCAGCAATAATGACCAAACATTCATCTACATAACGGAACCAATGTAAAATTTCTGGATTTTTCATGATGTGATTGGATTCTAGAATCTAGATCTGGATTCTTAATGATGGGTAATTAATAAATAAATAAATACCTTTATACGATCACTGATAACAGCTATCACAAAGCGATAAGACAACTTTCAACTAGATCTGCTGAACATTCCAAAAGAGATAATACATCAGCTTTCTCCCGTCACCTTAAAGTTAACAATCACCATCTTACCATCCCTGATGGCGTCAAATTAATTCACAATATCCAGGATAAGAACTCTTTACGGTTGGATTTGTACGAAGACCTTGAGATTTCTACAGACATGAGGACTAGCCCCAATTGCGTTAACCGCCATACTACTTTAAATCAACCTTTTACTCCTATCTACCGACAATTACTCCTCTAACATAAAAACAGACTCTATTTATAATTTATCCATTCTTTTTTCTTCTCCTTTGTAACTGTCCCCCCCCCCTTTCCATTCACCCCACTAGTATCTAACATTTACTACTTCCTTACTAATCACCCATTAACATTACCTTCTTCCTTTTATTTCAAATCCTCTTTCATACACCTTCCCAATCTCTTAGTTATGCCATTCAATAGTTTGCCATTTCTCATGTCTCCGAATTTTTCAGCTACAAAATTCAAAATTCTCAGTTTGCCATTTCAGACAACAACCTTCAACCCTCAACATTGATTAGTTAGCTATCACCTTAATATTCATTCACACAATAAATAGTTTGCCTGTTATAACTCATTAATGTTTTCATCTATTCCGTTCTATGACTAATTACAGCTCATTTACAATTGTTTGTCACACATTTCAATTTGCATTTCTGATAATGTTTTCATAACACTTATGTCATTCCCCTTTTTTCTACATTCTTTAAAATCATAATTTCATTTAATCTGTCATTTTACATCCCTTATCATTTCAGTACGTACATATCTATTATCCTTTCAGTAATTTAATCAAATTATATTTTTTTCAACATTACCATATCAGGCAATCACTACTACTTGTTTTTTAATATTTATTTTTTATTTTGTATTTAACCTGCTTTTTGCTAAACCTGTCTTTTTAAAAAAGTTCTACAGTAATATCAAAAAAAATTTTCTTTCGCCCATTTCAGCCTGTTCACTCCAGTAACATCTGTAGATTTCAAATTGTTAGTTAACTAATTCAAATAATAATCAGCTTTTATCAATTTTCTCTTTCTCTGTTACCCATTACAACCATAATCATAGGCAACCAACATTACTCTTTTTTCAATCTTTTTACAATATTAATAGTTTTCTGGTATTTTCCTTCCATTAGTTGTTTACATTCAAGTTTTTTCAGTTCTCTTTTTATTTCAAAACTAAATTAAACTTTCTTCTTCTTTTTTAAACTGTCATCAATGATGTCATTGATTTTACTATGAATAACATTTTTATTACATAACAATAACAACAGTTCTTTCTGTAACAGAGAGTTACCTTTTAGACTTTTACAATAAAATGTAATTTTATTATAGTTTAAATTCCACTTTAATACAGTTATTAACATCCATTCAGCTTAACTGATAATTTGAATTTAAATTCATAACCAAAAATTGACTACCTGTCTTGTCATGTCACTTCAGTCTGATAAATAGATTGTCATCTCCTATATTCTTGTTGGTCTGTGTCCATCTAACTGGCAAGTACCTCACGTTACCATCGAGCAGTGAATCATGTTGCCCTTCGAGCACTCTTAAAATTTTATCACTTAACATCGACTTAGAGTCGCCACTAACATCATTTTTTTAAAATTTAAATCATATTTCTCGATGTCACCTATTCTACAAGGTTGCTAGTTTCATGTACTAATCAGAACGTAAGTATATTCCACATTTTTTCTTTAACTAGTCATAATTTTAACCTTTTGTATTCATTCTAACGTGGAAATACTTCGTTCTAAGCGTTGAAGATGATCTGATCTAGATTGAAAACGTTTTGCGAATCCTTTTGGATGACTTTTTAATAGTTTTTCAATAAACTTTTTATACCATTATACAAACGAAGTTTTTACTTGTTCTGTATAATACATAGTACCTACTGACACTTTCCACAAGTATTAAAAGGATACGTCGAATAGTTTTAAAATACTGAGTAAAAATATTTTTTTATTTTTAAATAAAACTCAATAAGGAGCCATATTTTATTTAAGCGATTTTGGTTATATCTTAATATTTTAAGGTCTAGAATCAAAAGGTTTGTTCCAACACGACCGAGAACCGTCACGAAACGGTAATGCTCCTGCGCAGTAAACAAAATCCGTTCCAACAAAAATATGATCGTCATCGGATCGTCCTTCCCACTGTTCCAACAAGAATTGTGATCTTTCGGTGACGGTTTCGTGATGATCATTTCAGTAATCGGGCAAATGCATAAATGTGCTGGTTGGACTGACTTGCACACTAGAACTTAATTCTTTAAAGTTTTTGAGCCTTTGATCGACTTAAAAGCGCACAAGCTGTCACCAATAAAAATGACAAATATATGATTACCGTCATGGGACGATAACTGGGCGATACAATTACGAACATGCGCACAACAAACGGTACAAGTAGTTTCGTGACGGTTTCTGGACCGTCCAAAAGTTCATGTTGGAACAAACCTTATAACTCAGAGATTGGACATTCTTAATGAAACCCCCTCTATAAGAACAACAACTATATCTTTTACTATAAGGGAAAAAAGAAGAAGAAAAAACGACAAAAAAGTTTGTTAATTAGTGCAAAATTCCTAGACACCCTATTATCGGAACAGCATTTCAAAATGTTTAATCCCCGCGACGTTATTAAAAAAACAAATTATAAACAAATTAGAATAATTTTCAAATGCCATTTTAGAGGGGAGTTAAAGTGAAATTTGAATTTATCAATTACGCCAGTCAATGGGAGCAAAAATAGGATATAACCTCCGAATTCTATCCTACTGCATGGATTTTAATGAAATTTTGGGAATAGCCTCTACCTATCTCCTAATTCAAAGTCTACTCTATGCCGATGTGTGCTTTTATCTTGGGGGTGGTTCCCACCCCTTCTCGGGGGTAGACAATTTCTTGGTTAAAATAACCACGGAAGTGGCTGGATAACTTAATTGTAAGCAAAAACTGTTCTATAATTTTTTTTGAAAACTCAATATTTTTTGAGTTATTCGTGGTTGAAAATTGGCCATTTTCATTGAAACATAACACCTTTTCGAGCGGTTTTTTGCAAATATCTTAAAAACTATGCATCTAACTAAAAAAACTATACAGTGCTAGTCAAAAGTCCGTACCCCCCTCGTATCTTCTGAACGGTTATACCTATAATAGTGAAATTTGGAGGGAGGAAATAAACTAACGTGAGCTTCTTAACTAATCATGACAGGTGACATAATATTGACAGGTGACGTTGCAGAGCCACTGTGACCGATAATTTTAAATAGGACCCTATGGCAAGTGATACCTCGTTTGAAAGGTATTCAAAGTACCTATTCAGTCATAGTAATTTTTTTGGGTTTTAGTTGATTTGAATTTTGGTGAATAAATTAAATGAATATAATATTTTAGTTTCGCATTTAATTAATAAAAATTCAACTGTCCGCCTGTGTTTTTTTTTGTCAAAAAGTTTGACGTTTTTCAATTCTCTAGTAGTTTTTACGTCAACGTCAACCTTTTTGACAAGTAATTATATGCGGAATTTTGAATTTTTATTAATTAAATGCGAAACTCCAATTTTATATTTATTTCATTTATTAGTATGACTGAATAAGTATTTTGAATACCTTTCAAACGAGGTATCACTTGCCATAAGGTCCCATTTAAAATTATCGGTCACAGTGGCTCTGTAACGTCATCTGTCACTATTACGTCACCTGACATGACTAGTTAAGAAGCTTACGTCCGTTTATTTCCTCCCTCCAAATTTCACTATTATAGGTATAACCGTTCAAAAGATACGAGGGGGGTACGGACTTGTGACTAGCACTGTATAAAACATTTTTGTAGCTTATAAAAAACCAAAGAGAGTAGTTCCTTTATATATCTTCTAGTTGTGATATAAAAAGAGATAATATGGTAGGTGAAAATAGTTTGTTTTTTTGGTGCATGCTCAAATCGTTGTATTCAACTTGAAATAACAGACAAACGGTCGATTTTAGGTGTAGTAGGTGTAAAACTTTAGGTGTAGGACCAAAACCTTTTGTAGTGCTTAAAAAGATCTTTAAAATGAGCTATATTAAAGGTATATTACATTCAAACTAAGCGAGATATGCTGCAAAAAAATTGATGATTAATGTATTTTAAGAAAAAACGAGAAGTATATTTAACCTCTCATATACCAGAATTTTAATGCATCATTTTACTTCTACAATACCTTTTATTATAGTATTATGGACGGGTTCAAAAAGTTGTACGGGTTTAAAATGAATGGTTTTTGAAAAAAAAAATAAGATCAATTTATAGTGCGCATTTTTAGATTTCCTTAAAAATCTTCTTTTTCTATATGTAACTTGAAAATAATAAGAGATACAATAACGAAACAAAACAAAATTTTTATTCAACAAAATCCTACATTTTTGTGTGGTACCTTTTTCCGTATCTTTTATCATTTTCGAGTTACATGGAGAAAAAGGAAGATTCTTAAGAAAATTTAAAAATGCGCTCTATAATTTGATCTTATTTTTTTTCAAAAACCATCCATTAACCCATCCAACTTTTTGAATATAGAAATAATACTATAATAAAAAGTATTGTAGAAGGAAAACGATGCATTTAAATTCTGATGGATGAGGGGTTAAATGTACTTCACATTTTTTTTTAAATTCCATTAGTCATCAATTTTTTTTGCTGCATATCTCGCTTACTTTGAATGTAATCAACATTTAATGTTGCTCATTCTAAAGATTTTTTCAATCACTACAAAAGGTATTGGTAGCATTATACAACTAAAATCGACCGTTTTTCTTTTATTTCAAGTTGAATACACCGATTTCAGCATGCACCAAAAAAAACAAACTCTTCTCACTTATCCTATCTCTTTTTGTATTATAACTAGAAGATATATGAAGGAACGAATCTCTTTGTTTTTTTTTATAAGCTACAAAAATGTTTTGTATAGTTTTTTTCGTTAGATGCATAGATTTTAAGGTATTCGCAAAAAACCGCCCGAAAAGGTGTCATTTTTCAATGAAAACGGTCAATTTTCAACCACGAATAACTCAAAAATTATTGAGTTTTCAAAAAAAAATATTGAACAGTTTTTGCTTAGAATTAGGTTCTATAGTCACTTCAATGGTTATTTTAACTAAAAAATTTTACACCCCCGAGAAGGGGTGGGAACCACCCCCAAGATAAAAGCGCACATCGACATAGGGTAGACTTTGTTTCTTGAGCTATTCTCTACTTATTGTGAAAATATCAAGTAAATCGATGTAGTAGGATGGAATTCGGAGCCAAATAACCTCACTGACTGCCCTAAATATATTTATCGAAAACACATAAAAATTAGAGTAATGAGGTTTTATACAGATTTTTATTCTTTTGGTAACAACCGCGTTTTTGCAATTGAAAATATAGTAAGATTTAATAAACAAATTAAATATCTCATAAATTAGGTATTAAATATGTTTTAACCAATGTTTTTTTGGCAAACACTGGTAACATAGCGCAACTTCTCCTATTAGGCTATTGATTATGTTCAAAATAAGAGAGCTAAAAGGAACTACAACGTTAATGAGATTTTATTATCTCATATGGTCAACGGACCTCTATATTTAAAAAAACCGCGGAGTGCTACCATTTAAATAGGTGCGTTTTTGAGAAAGGGGCGAATTAGTCCCTAGGCTCAGGGTGAATTAGTGTGAATTCTATGCACTTTTGGTACCAACACGTCTACAGAAAAATTGTTCCAGGTTAAATTTACTATCAAAATATCACATTTTAGAGTCAAATATATTTTTTTGCAATAATATATTCAAAAGAAAATCAAGAAAAAAACACCAAAGAAAGCAATTTTGTTTTTTGCCCCAAACTTTTTCCTCAGGGATATAGGTATAGGCATTGCTTCAGCTAAAAATAACTTCAGTCCTTTCTCTTCAAAATGGCGTTTAACAGAAGTCACTAGGATTTATATTTTCCGAAATAGGATTTTTCAAAATTCTCAGCTCACAGCATTTTAGGGCCATTTTCCCCATTATTTCGCAAACACTTTCTGTAACTTTTTTCTACGCATCTCTAGGTATATGTAATGCTTAGTATAAATAGAACTCAATTACCTTTAAAATGGTCTATTGCGTAAGGTTGTGCGACTATTTTTAAGCATGTTATGCTTTTTTCAAGGTTTTATACTTTTAATGATTTTTGATATTTTTTATGGTTAATGTTTAAATTTCTTATTATAACTTTTTTTCTTATATATTTAGGTATATACATTGTGCAATAAAAAAGCTTATTTTCTTTACTTTAAAATGGTGTATTGCAAAAAATTCTAGGACTATTTTAAAACAAGATATCTGTAGGAAATCCAAGGGTATCCGTAACTTGAGAAAAATTTTAATTTTTTTTATTTCTTTCAATTAGAAGAATATAGTTACATATTGTAACCTAATTTTTAATTCAAAATAACTTTTCTTAATAACACTTTTCGATATTATGAAATATAAAGGTACTTCACTCTTGAGCGAAATTCATATTTTTAACATACCTCGTACACTATTGATAAAATTTTATATCTGATGATTGCATCTCAGGTTTTAGATTCTGCAGAGCATTTTATAAAGAATAATTTTTTTTCGTAAAGTTAATAATAAGAAAGTTTCCATATGGTTTCAGCTTAGTGGGACCTGTGGCATGTGTATATGTCACATTTTGAGAAAGCAGTTCTTGTTTAAAAATAGTCCTAGAATTTTTTACAATACACCATTTTAAAGTTAAAAAAATAGGCTTTATTTTTTATTGCACAATATATATACCTAAATATATAATAAAAATGTTATAATGAGAAATTTAAAAATAATCGAAAAATATATCAAAAATCGTTAAAAGTATACAATTTTCAAAAACCATATCTTGCTTAAAAATAGCCATACAGCCTTCTACAATAGACCATTTTAAAGTTAATTGACTTTTCTTTCCTACAAAATGTACCATTGCATATACCTAAACCTGCGTAGAAAAAAGTTACAGAACAATGTTTGCGAACTAATAAGGAAAATGGGTCAAAATCGCTGTGAGCGGCGAAGTTTGAAAACTCATATTTTGGAAACTATAAATTATAGAGACTTCGACCAAACACCATTTTAAAGAGGAAGGATGAAGTTTTTTTTATTTGAAGCAATGCCTATACCTATATTCCCATGGGAACAAGTTATGGGGCAAAAATTGCTATATTTCGTGTTGTTTTCTTGCTTTTCTTTTGAATATATTTTTGCAAAAAAAAATATTTTTGACTTTGAAATGTGATATTTCAAAAGTAAATTTAACCTGGAACCATTTTCATGTAGACGTGTTTGTACCAAAAGTGCATAGAACTCACCCTAATTCGCCCTGTGCCTAGGGACTAATTCACCCTTTTCTCAAAAACGCACCCCTTTAAATGGTAGCACTCCGCGGTTTTTTCATATATAGAGGTCCATTGACTATATTAAACAATAAAATTCCGTTAACGTTGTAGTTCCTTTCTATAATACATAATCAATAGCCTATCTATATAAATAAAAATGAATGTATGTATGTATGTATGTATGTTCCTTATAGACTCGCAAACTATGCATTTGATCGTATGATGACCTTAATCAAAGTTGTTGTGCATGAACCCGGGATGGTTTATGAAGTGGTACGGTCTATCTAAGTGAAAAGGGGGCTTGCCCCCCCGAAATTTTTTTAAATTTTTTTGGCCAAATTTTTCTTTTTTAATTTTATACGATGTAGAACCAAAATATATGTACATACAATCCTAAATTTTCACTTTTTTATCTCCAACCGTTAATTTTTAATAGCCATCTAAATATTACCTCTTCTATATAAATAAAAATGAATGTTTGTATGTATGTATGTATGTATGTATGTATGTTCCTTATGGACTCGCAAACTATGCATTTGATCGTATGATGACCTTAATCAAAGTTGTTGTGCATGAACCCGGGATGGTTTCTGAAGTGGTACGGTCTACCTAAGTGAAAAGGGGGCTTGCCACCCCGAAATTTTTTTAAATTTTTTTGGCCAAATTTTTTTTTCTTAATGTTATACGATGTAGAACCAAAATATACATACAATCCTAAATTTTCACTTTTTTTATCTCCAACCGTTAATTTTTAATAGCCATCTAAATATTACCTCTTCTATATAAATAAAAATGAATGTTTGTATGTATGTATGTATGTTCCTAATGGACTCGCAAACTATGCATTTGATCGTATGATGACCTTAATCAAAGTTGTTGTGCATGAACCCGGGATGGTTTCTGAAGTGGTACGGTCTACCTAAGTGAAAAGGGGGCTTGCCCCCCCCCCTGAATTTTTTTTAAATTTTTTTGGCCAAATTTTTTTTTCTTAATTTTATACGATGTAGAACCAAAATATACATACAATCCTAAATTTTCACTTTTTTATCTTCAACCGTTATTTTTTAATAGCCATTTAAATATTTAACATCTATATATAAAATTCTCTTTCTCAGTGTTTGTTGCCATACTCCTCCGAAACGACTTGACCGATTTTTATGAAATTTGGCAGTTAGACTCCTTGCTCAATTCGCTATCCAACGGTATATAAATCGTCTCTCTAGCTCAATTAGTTTCCGAGATAACAAAACGAGCCCGTAGGACAACACGAGAGCAGACATTAAGCACACGAGAAGAACGAGCGAAAATTGTACTAACATCCGTGAAATTATGAAATTTTTAATTTTTCGATTACTATTTTTAATGTACAAAAAATATTTCAAAATTTTGCCGAAGGATCATGTCTTTCGTATAATAATAATCAAAATTTTGGCGGAGGCGCATATCTGGTATAATCAAAATTTTGGCGGATGCTTTTGGTGGAGGCGCATCTCTGGTATAATAATCAAAATTTTGGCGAAGGCGTGTTTCTCTGCTACAATAATAATTTTTTCCCCAAAAAACTGGCGCAAGAACACTTAGCTCTCTGTCTCAATAGGTCCGTCCATCAGTTTACTCTTTTTAATGCTTTTAAAATTTTACCAAAATACAGAAGCATAAAATCAAAGGCTATTGTTGATCAAAAAATTTTTCTATAAAATATTTTGTAGAACACCTACGTTTTTTAGAGTCTATACAATTATTACAGAGAAAATCAACTGCCGAAAGGCCACATTTACTCGAAGTCAATTGCTCGAATAAAAAAGAAAATTGTATATCTAAAATATTTATTCACAATAGTACAAAATATAGACATAAGAAAGATAGTATAATAGAACAAATTATATGATATTCCACGTATATAATCGTATATTAATTTATGTTAAAAACATATATTTTCTATTATTATATTCATTAGTGTATACATTATAGTAGGGTAATGTGTACCGGAATCGTGCTGCGGTTAAGTTAGGTCAGGCTAATTCATTAGTGTATACATTATAGTGGGGTAATGTATATCGAAATCATGCTGCGTTTAGTTTAGGTTAATTCATTAGTGTACACATTATAGCGGGGTAATGTGTATCGGAATCGTGCTGCGTTTAGGTTAGGTTAATTTATTAGTGTATACATTATAGCGGGGTGATGTATATGGAAAGTTCATGCGGTTAAGTTAGGTCAGGCTAATTCATTAGTGTATACATTATAGTGGGGTAATGTATATCGAAATCATGCTGCGGTTAAGTTAGGTCAGGCTAATTCATTAGTGTATACATTATAGCGGGGTATTTTCTTTGATTTGTATAGTCTTATAAATTGTACAGATTATAGTCGTATATATAATTCGTAAATCATTTTTTGTTCGATTATAGCGCCATCTATCAACAATTAGAATAAATGTTATAACAAACTGTGGTCACGGACGTACCTTTTTTCTGTCACTTCCAACTTAATGCGTTAGAAAGAAATCGAAAAACTGTGATGCACTGAAAGATGCCTTTGAGAACGAGTATCCATAAGTGATAAGTGACAAACAACCTCAAAATGGTCATAGAAGATATAGAGATAGTGTTGATAGGTTATTGCGTTTAATAAACAATTACATATTATGAACCACAAATTGATATCTGTGATTATATACGTGGAATATCACATAATTTGTCCTATTAAATGTACCTCTCTTACATAGCTACAAATTTTGCATTATTGTGAATAAATATTTGGACATATAATTTTCTTTTTTATTCGAGCAAGTTGCATTTCGATCAATTTTTATATCGAGCAATTCATTTTCGAGCAGTTGATTTTGAGTTATTGATCTCTAGCAATTGCGTTCGACCAATTGATCTAGAATTAAAATTATGACACATTATCTAAGGTGCAACGAAGTTCACCGGGTCAGCTAGTATTAAATAAAATAATTTATAGTGCTTATAGTATTTTTGCAAATTTGATTTTTAAATTTTATATATAATTATTTAAATAAATAGGGAATCAAATTTAATTTAGTAAGTCTTAGGTAAAAGATTTGTCCTTCAGCTTTGTAGAGAAAAATCCTAAAGACCTTCATTAAAATGTAAATTATCTAAGCAGTTAAAAAAGCAAATATTGTGCAAAAATGATTTCGCCTTTTTAATTATTTAAACAATGATCCCCTCATATGATTTGGATACTTTTCTGAAAATATCTTTTGTATTCACCTAACTTTTGATATAAAATTTATTCCAACCTGTACAGAATTACATTTTAATTTTTTTAAATTTTATTAGGTTACTATAACAGTATAAATAAATAATTATTGGTTGACGTAAGGTTTATGTTATAGGCCTGGATTAAAAAAAAAAGTTGATTAATAGCAAGCTGAAAACTTGTAAATAGCTTAACGGTGTCTATTCGGACAATCTTTGATGTGCGGGAACACTGGAACAGGGGAAGTTTTAATCGTGGAGCAGTTTAAAAATTTGGAACGCCAGATTACGAATACGTCCCATGTATTTTGTCGGGCAGAACATCCAATTGATTTGTTACCCTTTCATTAAACTCTCATGCAAAAATCAGACTGCTATTACTAACCAACATAATTCCTGTCATTTGACATGTTCTTCGTGTTCCACTCATTAAAATGCACAGTTGGTAATACACCACTCTGATTTTTGCATGAGAGTTTAATGAAATGGTAACAAATCAATTAGAAGTTCTGTCCGACAAAATACATGGAACGTTATCCTATAGATGAACAGTGTTCCCATACATCAAAGTTTGTCCGACTAGACACCATTAAGCTATTAACACATTTTCAGCTTGCTATTAATCAACTTTTTTTGGTACGCGGGATCCAGGTCTATTATTTATGTCTGTTTACTTTTAATAATGTTGGCTATAAGCAAGTATGTTTGGTTGCGTAGTAATTTCCAGTCACGTCTAGCAACCTAACATTCCAAAAAAGAAATTACCAACATCACTAGACAGTTGTGTCTCAGATAAGCGAATCGAGTTTACCTACTTGTAATAAGATAATATTTTCAAAATGATATAAATGCATGTTAAATGTCAACAGTTATTGTAGCTCTTATGAAAAGTTGGACTGGAAAGGCAGCAGTGGTGGATAGGTAATCCTCCAAGAAGTTACTCCTCCATAGACGAAGTCAACCCGCTAATTACGAAATAATGAGGCAATAAACGCGCTAATTAGGAAAATTAAGCGAACTTACTCCATTATTTCTGTCTGTTATGTAAATAGTTTGTGTTTATCTTATTTTTTATGTCTTTTAGTTGTTGTTTCACTAAAAGTCTCTCCCCCTTCCCCTAGTGCACAAGAATGACTGCATTGCTTTTTTAAATGTAGACTTACATGAAAAATAACTTTTTTTCTTAAAATGAAAAATAAAAATTTTCCATATGATTCCAACCTATCACAGATTATGGAAATTTGAAATACATGACTCATGACAAAGAAGTTGATCCCAAAAAAAGTTAAGTAGATGTGCAAATAAAAAATATATAAATATTTTAGAATGAAAGGAAATAAATGATCATAAAATGCATGAATATATAAATGATAAAATAATCAAGGTAGAAGAACAAGATAATCTATACAGTATACTGTGAGATAATTATTGTAGCATAATATAATGTATGTTGTTATAGTATCAACATAAGTACTAACTTCTTCTTCTTAAAGTTACATCTCCTAGCGGAGGTTGGATATCATAATGGCTATGGTCACTTTGTTGGCTGCTGCTCTGAACAGTTGTAATGAACTACAGTTAAACCATTCTCTAAGGTTCCTCAGCCAGGAGATGCGTCTTCTTCCTATGCTTCTTCTTTCTTGGATCCTTCCTTGCATAATAACTCTCAGCAGCTCATATTTCTCTCCTCTGGTAATGTGACCCAAATATTCTAGTTTTCTTGTTTTTATACTGTTCAAAATTTCTAACTCCTTATTTAAACGTCGTAGCACGTCAACATTGATATATAATCCTTTGAACCCACTGAATTTTCAACATTCTTCTGTAACACCACATTTCGAACGCTTCTATTTTTCTTATGTGTTGCCTTTTCAATGTCCAAGCTTCCATTCCGTATAGTAATATAGAAAATATGTAGCATCTTAGAGCCCTCAATCTGAGAGGCAACTGCAGGTCTTTGTAAGCAGTGTCTTCATTTTTATAAATGCTTGCCTTGCAATTTCAATTCGGACTCTAATTTCTTTGCTTTGGTCATTTTTGTCATCGACCCAGGTTTCCAGATATTTGTATGTCTTTACTTTTTCTATTTGGGTTTGCTTTATCATTAACCTTTCATTTCCATGTTCTGTTTTTGAGACGATCATAAATTTAGTTTTTTTCTTGTTTATTTTTAGTCCCTATCGAATGCAATAATCGTTAATTCTATTTAGCAATTCTTGTAGCGATTCCAGAGTGTCTGCCATTATAACGGTGTCATCAGCGGATCTTATGTTATTTACTATTCTTCCGTTTATAGAGATTCCATCACTTAGCTCCGCTATCGCTTCCTGAAATATGGCTTCACTGTATAGGTTAAACAGTAGCGGCGACAGAACACAACCCTGTCTTACCCCTCTCTTTATATCAATATTCTCAGATTCTTGTTGTTCTATCTTTATATTGGCCTTTTGATTCCAATACAGATTTATGATAATTCGTAAATCTCGTCTGTCTATATCTGTTTTTCAATAATTCTATTAGTTTTTCATGTCGGACCCTGTCGAACGCTTTTTCGAAGTCGATGAAACAGGAATAAATAGTAATATAGAAAATATGTAGCATCTTAGAGCCCTCAATCTGAGAGGCAACTGCAGGTCTTTGTTTGTAAGCAGTGTCTTCATTTTTATAAATGCTTGCCTTGCAGTTTCAATTCGGACTCTAATTTCTTCGCTTTGGTCATTTTTGTCATCGACCCAGGTTTTTAGATATTTGTATGTCTTTACTTTTTCTATTTGGGTTTGCTCTATCATTAACCTTTCATTTCCATGTTCTGTTTTTGAGACAATCAAATTCCATATCGAATGCAATAATCGTTAATTCTATTTAACAATTCTTGTAGCGACTCCAGGGTGTCTGCCATTGTAACGGTGTCATCAGCGAATCTTATGTTATTTACTATTCTTCCGTTTATAGGGATTCCATCACTTAGTTCCGCTATCGCTTCCTGAAATATGGCTTCACTGTACACGTTAAACAGTAGCGGCGACAGTACACAACCCTGTCTTACCCCTCTCTTTATATCAATATTCTCGGACTCTTGTTGGTCTATCTTTATATTGGCCTTTTGATGCCAATACAGATTGATGATAATTCGTAAGTCTCGTCTGTCTATATCTCTGTTTTTCAATGATTCTATTAGTTTTTCATGTCGGACTCTGTCGAACGCTTTTGCGAAGTCGATGAAACAGGAATAAATATCCAGGTTCATATCTAAGCATCTTTGAGAGAGGATATTAAATGCAAACAATGCCTCTCTTGTTCCAAGTCCTTTGCGGAACCCAAATTGGGTATCATCCATATCATTTTCTAGCTTTCTGTATAATCTTCCATGAATCACCTTTAGAAATATTTTGAGGGTATGGCTTATTAGTGATATTGTCCTATAGTCTGAACAATCTTTGGCATATATTGTTTTAGGTATTGTTACAAAGGTGGAGACCAACCATTACTGATAGGGGAGTGCATTTAGATCTTCACTTCGGAAAAAATCAAACAAGATAAAACTTTTTGTAATTTCATTAAGAAATGTTTAATAAACAACATATCAAAAAGTTCTACTCGAGAAGTGGGTGCTTCATTTTTTATTAAACAAATGAACAGCGAAGTTAGATGTTTTTTTAAATAACTCCGAGAATATAATTTTTAGAAAAAAACTGACTTGACCATTGAAGAATTCAGAAAATTTTACAAAAAAAACCTTATTTAAAGATTTTTCTAAAATTAAATCTCTAGCTTCTGTAATTTTTTATTTATAACGCTAAAGTCACCCTTCTCACACACATTGGCGCACTGTAAACTAGCGTTGGAAGAAGTGCACGGTTGAGTTTTTTAAATGTAATTATTTAACTAATAGATCAAAAGAAATTTTACAAATTGGACATGAAAGAAGATGAAATAAGCTATCTTATGGTTGTAATAAAAAGAAATAAAATGTATGGACATAAGTACGGTGTGGGCGGAAAGTGAGCCTTACATGAATTTTGTTTAAAAATGATTTAAAAATGTGTAACTAATACAATTTTAACTATAAAACTCTCAAATTTGCACAACTTACCCCCCCAATCATCTTACTAAACGATGTTTCATTAAAAAAAAATCTCAAAAATTTAATTCAAATAATACGCTGTCTCAAAAAATGTAATTTTTGAAAACTTCGTAGTTTTACAGAATTCCCACCACTTTAAGACGGTATTACTCAAGTTTGAATAAATCTAATACAATTTTTTTCATATTATTTTAAAGCTTAGGATGTAGTATTTAAAAAACACTGTATTATTTTAGTTTAAAAATGAAATAAACAATTTCTTTTTGAGAATACTAAGAAAGATAACAAAAATGTAATACAAAAACCGAAAAGTACCAGTTGAAAAAATGTATATACAGAGTGATCAAAACTTTTTTCTGTAAAACTTACCTAAAATATATTTAATAATAAGCTTCAACAATAACAAATGTTCAACAAAAAAAATTTTTTTTTAGCTCTTATACAGTATGTCTGCGTAACTTGGAACCTATTGATAACTTTTTTAATATCAGTTTTACGAAAAAAAGTTATTCTTTATAAAATACTCTGCATCGTATATAACATAAGATGCAACCATCAAATATCAAATTTTGTTAATTTTGTACGAGGTATGTCAAAAAATATAATTCACTCAAGAGTAAAGTACCTTTATATTTCACAATATCGAAAATTTTTATAAAGAAAAGTTGTTTGGAATTAAAAACTATGTTCCAATATGTAATTATATCCTTCTAATCGAAAATTTTGTTTTTTTTAATATTGTTTCAAATTAATTAAACCTCAACTTCACCTATTCACTTCATTTATTATTTATGATAACTGATGTATTATTAATTTTATGAAGAAAGTTATTCGTCATAAATAGCTGTGCATGGTCTAACACTTAATATATGCAAATATAAAATATTATATTTTATCAATATAAACGAGATATGTTAAAAAATTATATTTCGCTCAATAAATATGTAGC
This sequence comes from Diabrotica virgifera virgifera, assembly GCF_917563875.1. Taxonomy (NCBI): domain Eukaryota; kingdom Metazoa; phylum Arthropoda; class Insecta; order Coleoptera; family Chrysomelidae; genus Diabrotica; species Diabrotica virgifera. Next base: position 178,046,545 of record NC_065443.1, read on the forward strand.
TTTATAGTTCACAATATTTCGATTAGAAGAGTGTTATTGCATATTGACACATCGTTTTTAATTCTGAACAACTTTCCATAATAACAATTTTCAGTATTATGAAAAATTTAGGTATTTTACTCCTAACTGAAATTTTTATTCATTGACATATCTTGTACAAAATTGATAAAAATTTATATTTTTTGATTGCATTTAAAGTTTTAGAATATGCAGAGCTTTTTACTAAGAATAACTTTTTTATTTATGATCCCATTGCAACAATTTTTTGAATATTGAAAAGATAGATTTTAAATAATTTGTTCTTTCTTTCTAATACATTTTAATGTTTAAGATTATTGTGAAAATTATTTGTTTATCTTTTTTTTAAGAATAAAATTCCATATTTGTTTGATTGGATTCTACTTGTTTTTCATTTAAATATCCGCCATTTTGGATCCGCCATTTTGAAATTTTAATTTTTAATCTTTAATTCAGATTCAACAACCTGTTAAAAATAAAGACAATAAATGTTTTAGAAAAATGTTCTTATTACTGTTCTTTTTAGAAAATCCGCATTTTGGATCCGCCATTTTATAGTTTATAATGTTAACATTTAAGTTAGGTTTATCAAAGCTCTCAAAAATAAATATATGTAGAAATAAATACAATTTGTAAAGCAATTATGATTTTACAAATATTTTTTAAGTTATCCGCCATTTTGGATCTGCCATTTTATAATTTAAATTATCAAAATGTGATTCAGGTTCAGCAACCTCTCAAAAATATCCACATATATGTAAACAAACACGTTTTATAAAAAAAATTCGGACTTTACAACTGCTTTTTAAGGATTTTTAGAAAAAAATCCGCCATTTTGAATCCGCCATTTTGAATTTGCAAATTGTAATGTCAGATTCGGTTTCAGCATAATCAAAACTAAAACAGAAACATTTTTTATCAAAATAAAATGTTGAATTCACCCATATTCTTAACATTATTTATACAAAACAACTGTTATTGTTTAAACAATTAATAAACAATTAGCGGCGAAATTTGTGAGTAGAACTTTTTACTTTAACATATTTATAAACTAACAAAAAAAGTTTTAGAAAAATATAACCTCGTTTGATTTTTTCCGAAACATTGTATCTTTTCGTTCTAATTGCACTCCCCTATGAGGTATTTTTCCGGTTTTATATACTTCATTAAACAGATCCAGTAGTACAGGTAGAGTTTCATCGTCTAGACATTTCAGTAATTCTGCAGGTATTTCGTCTGGACCTACAGTTAAGTACTAACAACATACTGTAACGAGAAGGTTATTTTCAACCTACCCACGTAACAATTGCACCTCTACCATCTGATTCACGCAAGTCTTACATCTTTCTCGGCGTTGTTACTAGAAGCACATAAAAGAAAGGTCATACGATACACAGAGTTGAGCGAACCTTCTGGAAAATAACCTTTGCCTATAATACCGGGTGTCCACTTATATTTTCCCCCATTTTAACTGCCTATAATTTCTAAACGGCTCAAGATAGAAATATGCGGTTTTCGCTGAAATGTATTATTTTAGTAAAAGTTTTGTCTGAATGGATTGAATTTTTGATATCGCATTCAATTACGAAAAAGATGGCGGATTTTTGAAAAAAACATTGTTGACTTTTTTTTAATGGAACACCCAGTATATTTTTTTGTAAATTGAAAGAAAGGTCATTCACCTATCCAGCAATATAAAGTTTTTCAAAATCGGTTATCAAAACACTGAGTAATTAATTTTTAAAATAAAAGGTGCAACGTGGATATCAGATACCTAAATAACATAACTCAGCAAACTGACATTGTTATGCGATTTCCACATTGCATCTCTCATTTTAAAAATTAATTGCTCACTCATTTGACAACCGATTTTAAAAAAAAAATATATCGCTGGATAGGTAAATGACCGTTTTTTCAAGTTTTTAGGTAAATGACCATTTTTTATATCGCTTTTAAATAAAAAATGGCGGATTTTTGAAAAAAAAACGTTGTTGACTTTTTTTATTAAAACACCCAGTATATTTTTTTGTAACTTGAAAAAACGGTCATTAACCTATCCAGCGATATAATTTTTTTTTAAATCGGTTGTCAAATGACTGAGCAATTAATTTTTAAAATGAGAGATGCAATGTGGAAATCACATAACATAATATCAATTTGCTTAGTTATGTTATTTAGGTGTGTGATATCCACGTTGCACCTCTCATTTTAAAAATTAATTACTCAGTGTTGTTCTGAAGCTATTTTCTTGTGGCATTTTTATAATCAAGTATATTCAAATGGGAAATAAGCCACAATTTTACCTAAAAATGATTTTATTAACGTTTGGACGCCCAAGTCGGGTGTCGTTGTCAAAATACAAAATAATACTAAATAAACAAAAATGTTGTTGCTTAGTAAAAAATTCTTCTAATAATTTATTTAATCTGACTCATTTATATCGGCAATTCAGACACGTATTATACATTTTAAAGTAGACGACTTTAAAATGATATTGCCAATATTGATGAGTTGCGTTCCTGGGACGACTTTACTAAAAGATAGTTCATTCGATTACATGAAATCAATTCCAACTCAAGAATATCCGCCACAAAAAATCATAGCATGTGATCTGTCTTTAAAAAGACAACCAAATGCAACGGTGGCACTGAAATTCTCGCGTTAGAGATTCCATAGTAAATCACGAGGGAAAACCAGGAAAAACCTCGTGATACTATCCCGACATCGTAAGTATTTGGGTTTACATTTAGTTTACTCTCAAAACTAATACCAAATTCTGACTTGATATTTTAAATTTTAAATAATACTAAAATACTAAATATGTACTAACTCGATATGTTACTGATTTACTAATTGTGGTATTTTCTTTCTATTGACTTCCTCCTTTAATATGGGTAACCACATCCTACTGCATTCTACCGAGGAATTTGCGACACAATTGGTTTCATTTAGCATAATTAGAGCCGCTTCTTTGATTTTTCTCTTTTTACTATCTGCTTCTTTTAGGACTATACTTGAATCTCTCCACTGAACTCTATGTTCATTATCCCATGCGTGTTGACATATTTGAGATCTATCAAATTCTCTATTTTTTATATAAGACTGATGTTCATTTACTCTAATGTCTAATGGTCTTGACGTTTCACCTATATAAAATTGTTCGCATTCACAAGGTATTTTATAAATACAATTCTTTGTTCTTTCTTGTTCACTGTTAGGTTTAGTTTTAGATAGAATAGATCTCAATGTGTTTGTTGTTTTGAATGTTGTTGATATGTTGAATTTATTTCCTATTGTTTTAAGTTTCTCGGATAGTCCTTTTACATATGGTATTGATATTTTCCTCGTATTATTTCTTGTGAATGTTGTAGGATCCCGTTAATAAAATTTCCTCGAAACGTTAATAAAATCATTTTTAGGTAAAATTGTGGCTTATTTCCCATTTGAATATACTTGATTAATTATTAGCGAATATTTCGCGAAATGAACGTGAAACCTAGTGGAGTCACTGAAGGTGGATATGAGCTATTACCTCCGATTTCGTTGAACCTCCATCGATTTGCATGAAAATTGGTGAGTGGTTAGTTAGAGGATATCTCAAGGAACAAAGGTGACATGGTGCCAACTTGCGCTTTTACCCTGGGGGTGGATGTCACCCCTTCTCGTGGGTGAAAATTATTTTATTAAAAATAACCCCATAATTCGATAGAGGGGCAAATTTCAAGAAAAAAATTGTTATATAAAGTTGTTAAAATAAATCAAAACTTTTTGAGTTATTAAAGATCAAAGATTTTAATTTTTCTTCAGAAAAATGCATGTTTTTAACCAATTTTTCATCAATAACTCAAAAAGTGTAAGTTTTTACAAAAAAGTTATTATTATCAAAATTAAAGCTAATAAAAAATTAAATAAATCCCTTACTAGAAAAACCTTTGTTTACTAAAAGTGAGTTATAGGTAATTGAATGTATATTTTTTCGGCGAGTAAAAAACTCTAAGCATTCAAGCTGAAATAACGGGAAATTGATGCATTTTATAACATAAACCTATTAAACATTTGTCAAAGTACTTAAAAATATCTATCAAATGATCCCCCGAACATGTTCATAGCGTTAAAATGTATGCTCCAAAATATTTTCAAAATTTATCTTTTAAAAATTTTTCCAAAAAATGGTATTGTTTTTTTTTTTAATAACTCCGTTCGTGTTTACGATATCAGGTTCATCTAAAAACTGTTTGAAAGTTAATTCTAAGTGCTATTTAAGCACGTTAAACCTAATCTTCTAAACCTCTTACTTTTTTAAAAAATAAAAAGTTAAATGACCCCGGTTGCATGGTTCCCACCGCAAAATTTAAGATTTAAGGTTGATCTGAACCCCCCCAAAAATAAACTACACATTCAAAAAATTTGAAAAAAAATTGAGAAGGTATATGTGATCACTAGAAGCATTTTGACAAATTTTGAATAAACTTCATGTTTTCGTTTTCGAAAAAACTCAAAAAAACTCCTTTTTTCCAAGTATAAAGCGGGAAAACCAAACATACAATTTTGCTAATTTTCTTACAGAATAAAGATATAATCCTAGGAAATACTTATGAATTTTTTTAAAATTTTTGAATATACAGTTTTGCCACAGTACGAAAAAATAATATTTCTCGGCTTATAATAAAGCTACCGGTAAGAAATTGGATAAAATTTTAATAACAACATATATAAATCTGTAACACTGGAAAATATTTCCAATAAAATGTTGAATATTTTTTCTTAAACATATGAAAAATCGGATAATGTCTAGGTAATGGGAACGGCAATTGGAAGGTGGAAACTCAAAAAAAATCTTATGTATGTCTTTCTACTCACTTTATAATGCTAAAAAAATCACGGCTTCCGAATTTCCATGCATATTTTTTCTATAATTCTCATTTAAAATTCTGTTTTTAACATGAATTTTCAAATATATCCTCCATCTTGATTGTTCTGTCCTTAATGTCATGTCACTTTTCTACCAATGTTGCCATATTTTCAAGAATATTGTCTTGCAAAATTTTGTAAAAATGTAAAAAAATAATATAATTTTGAAAAAACTACATATTATTTTGTTTTAATTTTGTCTTCATCAGTCTTCATGTTTATATTAGTTTCGGTTAGTTTAGGTCAGGTTTGGTCAGGTTATGTCTTAGTCACTAAGAAATATTTAAAAGGTAATAAGTCACTTTAATTTTCAGTTACTAACTTCTTTATATATTATTTTTGATTAATTTGGGTTAGGTTTGGTCAGGTTATGTTTTAGTCGGTATATTGTGATTGCGCGCAGCGGTCAAATACCTCCTGGGGTACTCTACACTCTAATACCCGAAAGTTAGGTTTGGACCGAAGGGTTAGGTCTTCCTCCTTTGAAAATTGTACTGTATAATATATAATATATTAATTTTTTTAAAATTAGCAAAATTTCCGTTCAAAACGAATAAGAAGTAAATAAAACTTAGACACCCTGTTGAGAACCCTGACCGCTGCGCACAATTGCAATCTGCCCGTTTTAGTCATTCTAGAATATTATTATAAAAACGGTACTTTATATTTATATTTAAATTATTACAAAATTTTGCAAGAAATAATATTTTTTGAAAATATGGCAACATTGGTAGAAAAGTGACATGACATTAACAAGGAAACAATCAAGATGGAGGGATATATTTGAAAATTTATGTTAAAAAAGGAATTTTTAAATGAGAATTGAACTAATTATAGAAAAGATATGCATTGAAATACACGTGTCGTATTTTTAAGAGCATTATTAAGTGAGTACAAAGGCATACATAATAAAATTTCTCTAATTTCACCTCAAATTTAGCATGCACTTTTCCTAGACTTTTACCGAAAAATCTCGTTAAACAAGAATTATATCTTGAATTGCCGCTATCAAATTGTGCTACCATGACATGGCTCCCTCTAGAACACCGGTAATATTTATCTCCGATAGATAGCAGTAACTTCTGCGTAGAATTGCCTTAAACAGAACTGTAATCTAGCAGCGTTGCCATATCAATTATTTGTACAACATTTTGGCAGATTACAACAAAATTATAACTTTTGTTTTGAAAATACGATGTATTAAAATCTACAATCTACAAATAATATATTTATAAAAAAACCTAAGGGTAAAAAGGAATTTTCCCAGTTTTTAGTTTTGATCAGTGATGTGTTCTTAAAAACCTCTCAATTACTTAAGTGTTTAGATATTGGTACCTGATAATGTAAATTTACAGAATATTATTAGAAATTTTAGTAGATGCACAAAAAGTTATATTAATTACGAAAAGGTACTTATACGATAACGAATTAATGAAATAAATTATTATAAGGTAGGTACTTGGAAAAACCGGTAAGTGCATGTAGAGCACTAATAAAACTATTTCGAAAAAACTTTTTTCATCATAGTTATCGTTGTTTATAATCAGAATTACTTTGAAAATTGGTAAGGGGCGTAGCTGATATTACAACTAAACAAAACCCGATTTTAAGTTTCCTCGAATATTAATATATTTAATTGTTTCCACGAAAACTGGTTTCTTTCAGATTTCTTCCGCGAAAAGTAGTATCATTGTAGTACGATTCGAATTATTTCCACAACATCTAGTAGACATGTTTCAAAACCTCATGAACCTCATACGCATACCCGAAAAAATAAATGGACCCTAAAAACATTCACCATTTAACTTCATAGGAAATTAGGCGATAGGAGAGGATTTGCACGTGCTATAAAGAACCTATGTAGGTATATCTTACATGTTCTCGAGTATTTCCAATAAACATGACATAATATGTTTCTGGTGATGTTTCTCTCTAATCTTTTAAACATTCCAGTTGTTACTCGTCGCATTTATTTTATCTGAGACTGAGAGATGTAATTAAATTTTACGACTTCCGTCTGGCCTGCCGATAAAAATTGCTTGTGTAAAAATGTAAACCTTTTAAGAACTAAAAGTATCTAGACTAGAGGGCAAATAAATAAATAGCAAATCAATGTATGATAGAAAAATAATAGAATTTTGATTTTAAATTCAACAAAATATGGTGTGCATAACCACTTTCATAAGATACCGCATAATAATGTTCAAGAGGTCGCCCATACAAACAGGGCCGCCGAGAGGGATGAGCGGGCCCCGGTAACAAGTAAAGAGTGTGCCCTCCGCTAAAGTGAAGAGCGAAAAAAATTGTTAAATTTTAATAAAAAATAAAATTATCAATAATAAATAATAAGAATGATTTCAAATATAAATTTTATTATGTTTTGATTACTTATATTTATAATAGGGAACATTTTTTATAGTACAGGTGCTTTTCGAGTTTTCGAGATTGGCAAAGACGTCTATACCTAATTTTCGAAAAATCGCATGATTTTGCCAAACCATCGATGCACAAAGTTGCTATGCCAGTTAACCGATCCTATTTCATTGTAGATCTCATAGCATTTTTAATGAGAGAAAGACAACTAAAGGATCTTTCCTCTTCAGCGGGTTAAATTGGTTAATTGTTTAATTTCACACCGAAATATTTCGTCGGGCTCAAAATTATCAGTTGGGTCACTACTAAGCCCAAGGAGATCATCAAAAAATCTGGCAAGCTTCTTGCGCCGCGCCTTTTTAGAATAAAACAAAATATATTTCAAAATAGAGGTCATATAAAATATAGCCGAGTGTTAATTAAACGCATTATGCACATAACGTGAAGAGCAAACACGTGTCTGGTCAACACCGGGCGGGCCCCTTTCATCGCCGGGCCCCGGTAAAATGTACCGACTGTACCCCCTCTCGGCGGGCCTGCATACAAACAGTGGTTCTAATTTAATAAACAGTCTTGTATAAATCCATTTTTTAGGTTGTGATAAGGGCCTCAAACTACTAAAAACAATGTTTTAAAAATAAATAAGCCCAAACTACTGAAGTATCAGAAACTGATACCACAAGGTTTTAACTTAAATTTAGGAACTTGCTGAATTAAAAAATAATTGTGTGTTTTTGAGGCTTAAAAATCGTCATTTTTCGTTTTTTTTTTCTGTTTTAAATTGTTTATAAGTTGAAAGCGATCCATTTTAGAGAAAAATTACAACAAACCTTTTTTGTTCAGAATGATGAAAAACCTAAGAAAAAATTTGTCCGGGCAGATGAAATATGACTTCTGAAGCACAAGAATACCACAAGAATGGAGATCAAGCATCCTAATACCTCTCTTCAAAAAAGGAGACAAATCAAACCCGGGGAATTACAGAGGGATTAACTTATTAAATACAACATTAAAATTAACAACAAAAGTGATACAAATAAAGTCAATGAAATTATAACATTATCAGAAGAACAACAAGGTTTTATGTTAAGAAGGTCATGCACTATATTTATAATGAGGCAAGTTCAAGAGAAATCGTTGGAATACAACAAACTGGCATATTTATGTTTCGTGGACCTTAAGAAAGCATTTGACAGGGTCACATTAAAGGACGTTATCCACTTGTTATCTGGGAATAATTAAAATGATAGAAAACATCTAACAGAACAACACAATAAAAGTAAAAGTGGAAGATGAACTAACTGACCCAATTGAAGCCGGCAATGGGATAAGACAGGGGATTCCTTGAGTCCTTTATTGTTCAACCTGATCATGGACGAAATAATAAAAAAAGTAAGAACTAAAAAAGGATATAAAATGGGAGAAAAACAAGTTAAAATAATCTGCTATGGGACGATGAAATACTAATCTCCCAAAGTGAAGATGATTTACAACAAATTTAACATGTTAATTTCCTCAAAAAACACAAAATGCATGGTTATAACAGCAGATCCAATAAGATGTAAATTGGAGCTTTAAGGTCACATAATAGAACAAGTGATGGAGGATAAATACCTAGGCATCACAGCTACGGAAGGCTCGAAACAGAAGTGGAAGATCAAGTGAATAGAGCAAACTGAGCCGCAGGTTGCCTGAATGACACAATATGGAGAAATAAAAATATCGGAAAAGACATGAAAGACAGAATTTACAAAACAGTCATCAGACCAATAATTACATACGCGGCAGAAACACGACCCGACACAGAGAGGACAAAAAGATTGCTCGAAACAGCGGAGATGAAAACCCTTCGAAAAATCGATGGTAAGACTCTATGGGACAGAGCTAGAAGTACAGATATGGTACGGAGATGCAAGGTGGATAACATTAATAACTGGGTAAGAAACAGAAGAATATAATGGAATGACGACATACGCCGAATGACAACAAATAGGGTAGTCTGGTAGTCAGGACAGCGAGAGACGATTCCCCAATAGGAAGACGATCAGTGGGAAGACCACGAAAACGATGGAACGACCGAACGACAACTTACTAGAGGCGCATTGAAAAAACAGACAGTCATGTCTATACAAAAAGAAGAAGAAGAATACTTCTGAAGCATTATGCATATTATACAGGTAGGTCTACAATTCTTTAACCACCTACCTATTCCTATACACTTGATCTCGATGATATAAAGAGTGATATACTGATTACTGATTTGAAATCAAAATCCTGTTTTGCAGGAACATGCAATTAGTCCACGTTGTGAGGCCACTCCCGTCTGAAAAAAATTCTGATTTGGTTTCTTTGCGGATTCCTATTCAAAAATGTCCCCTTTGAACAAATCAGAGGAGTGCCGGCGAAATTTTTGGCAGAAATTGTTTAAACAATGTTTTTAAACAAATTCACAAGATCACCATTTTTTGTCCAGGAAAATATTTTTTTGTTTTTTGGGCCATTCTAAACAAGAAAGATATCTTGTCATTTTTCTCAAAAGTATATAGTTTTCGAGTTAGAGGTGATTTAAAATCTGAAAATGCGTAAATACACGTTTTCGAGGCTAAAACTTATATTTAAATTATTATATTCAAAGTTGGCAATTCCTTAAATTGAAATTTAAACGTTCATTTTTGAAATTCTGAGCAGTAATCGGATATATATAACTTCAATTTAGACCGTTGTTTTTTAATTGTTAATAATGCGCGTCCATCCGATTTTATTGCCAATGCGGCAGGCTCTATTTCAACAATCTCCTATTTTGACCTGGAAAACATTGTTTAGGTTTTTTTGGCTCTTTCTAAACAAAAAAGATCTCTTCTCATTTTTCTGAATTTTCGAGTTACTAAATCGAAGGATTTAAAATCTTAAAATTGTGAAGATACACATATTCGAGGCTTGGAAATTCCTATGTAAATTATTATTTTTGAGCTTGCCAAGTACCTAACTTGAAGTTTAGACGTTCAATTTTAAGAGTTGGATGAGTAATTGGGACTTATTTCAATGTAAATCGTTGTTTTTTAATTATCAATTATGCCCACTCGACCCTTAGGCCGCAACCTGCCACCCTCGCACTATGGCTAGCACTCCACTTGCGATTTGTAGTCGCGGCGACAAAAAAATCGCTGTCGCAGAAAATCTAGAGGGTGCCTCGGCTGCGATTTAAAAGTCGCTGAATTGCATCCGTTTTGCAATGGATGACATCGAAACCACTTGTGTGATTGCTCTTCGCGCGAGATGTGTGCAGTTGTATCTTGTAACGGAAATTGCAGAATTGCTGAATTTATCTTAACTCATCCAACTGAAGTGGTAGACATAATATTTATATTAACAATATTATAAATATAACAGTGTTAATATACAAGCACACCGGCAAAATTAGCCGAACGCCTTAAAAATGGGACATGTTTGATGTCTCGAATTTTCTAAACCTGTTGTCCGATTTGAGTGACTCTTTTAGTGTATTATAGCCTTATTATTTAAGAATGTCAGTGTAATAATATTGTTGCTAGACAGGTAAATGTCATTTTATACCGGGTGTAACAATCATACTGTGTTTTTTTTCTTCAAGTTCGAAACACCCTGTGGAATATTCTAGCATATATAAAATATTGAAATTAAAACTCTATTATAGCGTTAGGCTTTCTTAACATTTTCTTTTTTGATTCATTTGCTTATGTTGGAAAATAAAAAAGTTATGAGCTTTAACAACTAGCCATGTTTTCATTAATAATAAATCCTCATAGTAGGGGAGGAAAGTATGCTAAATTTGCAGTTACTCGAGCGTTATGGGGACCTATTGGATTGTAAAGGGTGGGTGCTAAAACCAAAAAAAGTTAAGATAAGTTTCCCATAAAGTGTGGGATATTTTTTAATTTAATTTTCCATTTCCACCAATCGTTTTTTCCAATTATAGCGCTATCTATCCATAATTCGAAAACATTAGTCGAATTAAAGTTGCTTATTTTTACGTAAAGAATCCAAATCTGCAATAAAAATTGGGGGCTCCTATTTAAGATTTTAAATTAAATCCCCCACCCCACCTCCGTGGAGGCTCGTGTTTGGTGCCATTCGATAGATTTTTCAAAAATATTGAATACGTGTATTTTGCAGTTTTACGATCTGATGTTCATTTCGCAAAATATCGTATTTAAAATTTTTAATTTACCCCCCCCCCCCTCTCCGAGAGATATTGTGTTTAGTATTATTCGATAGATCTTTGAAAAATATTAACACGAATTTTTTAGTTTTTCGATCTGACGTTTATTTCGCGAAATATTCGCTTTTTTTGTGAAACTTTCTCATAGCCTAGTTTAGAATTGTTTATTAAACTAAGCAGAAAATGAGGAGTTATTGATGGAAAATATGGCTAGTTGTTAACGCACAATTGTTTATTAAACTAAGCAGAAAATGACGAGTTATTGATGGAAAACATGGCTAGTTGTTAACGCACAATTGTTTATTAAACTAAGCAGAAAATGAGGAGTTATTGATGTAAAACATGGCTAGTTGTTAACCCACATAACTTTTTTATTGTCCAACATAAGCAAATAGTGAGAAACCTTGTACCCTGTAAGTGTACCTCTACCATAATATTGGTTCTTAATACAGGGGAGTTCGTTAAGGGAGATCCGAAGAAAAATCTATCCTCAGAAAAATAGTGTATATTTAAAAAATCTGACAATTTGAACGTGGCCTAAGAAAATGGGCGAGTCACAAAGTTTCACAAAAAAAGCGAATATTTTGCGAAATGAACGTCAGATCGTAAAACTAAAAAATATTTGTTTAATATTTTTCAAAAGTCTATCGAATGATACCAAAAACGAACCCCCAAGGAAAGGGGTGAGGGGTAAATTAAAAAGTTTAAATACGATATTTCGCGAAATGAACATCAGATCGTAAAACTGCAAAATACATGTATTCAATATTTTTGAAAAATGTATCGAATGGCACCAAATACGAGCCCCCACGAAGGTGGGGTGGGGGATTTAATTTAAAATCTTAAATAGGAGCCCCCAATTTTTATTGCAGATTTGGATTCTTTACGTAAAAATAAGCAACTCTAATTCGACTAATTTTTTCGAATTATGGATAGATAGCGCTATAATCGAAAAAAAACGATTATTTCAAATGCAAAATTAAATTAAAAAATGAAAAGTCCCCACTTTATGGAAAACTTAACTTAACATGTTTCTGGTTTTAGCACATACTCTTCACAATCCAATAGGTACTATGAGGATTTATTGATAAAAAACATGGATAGTTGTCAACGCACCTAACTCTTTTATTATCCCACATAATTAAATGAATCGAACAGAAGAATGTGAAGAAAGCCTAAGTCTACAATTGAGTTTTAATTTTAATAGTTTACATATGCTAGAATATTCCACAGGGTGTTCCAAACTTTAAGAAAAAACACAGTATGATTTGTACACCCGGTATAAAATGATATTTACCTGTATAGCAACAATATTATCACAGAGATATTCTTAAATAATAAGGCTATAACATACTAAAAGAATCACTCGAATCGGACCACTGGTTTAGAAAATTCGAGACATCAAACATGTCCCATTTTTAAGGTGTTCGGCTAATTTTGCCGGTGTGTGTATATTACGTCTATGAATCAACTGTAACTTCCGCTAATGAGAAGTTAATTGGTATTTAGTGTAACTCAATCGTATGTTCGCGCTATAATATGCGTATGTTCTCATTTTTCAGATTTTAAATCGCTTATAACTCAAAAACTGTTAACTTGTCAGAACAATGAAAAGAAACTTTTTTTTATTTAGTATTACCCGAAAAACCTTAAAAAATATTTTCCGGTGCAAAATAGAAGATTATTGAAATAGCCGCACCGGCATTAAAATTGGATGGACGCATAACATTTTAAAAAGATAGAAGAGATCTAAATTGAAGATAGAACCGACTACTCTTCAGAATTTTATTACAGATATATTCAGATATAATAAATCTGAGTTTTTAAGCTTCGAAAATGAGTATTATCGCATTTTTCAGATTTTAAATTGCCCCTAACTCGAAAACTATCAACTTTTGAGAAAAATGACACGATACCTTTCTTGTTTAGAATGGCCAAAAACCTAAAAAAAATATATTTCGGAGCAAAAAAGGGTAATCTTTTGAATTTCTTTAAAAAAAATTGTTTCAACAAATTCTCGCCAAAAAGTTCGCCTTGCACTCTTCATATTTCATTAAAGGGAACATTTTTGAATAGGAATCCGCAGAGAAACCGAATCATATTTTTTTCAGACGGGAGCGGCCTCACAACATGGACTAAATGTTTCTTGCTAACATTACATTGTTATTAGGCCTTGATAAAATGACTGTCTAAACAATTTGGCAACAAAGACAATTGAGCCAATGGGTGTAAGGATAAAAAAGTGTTCAGGTTTCTACATTATTATTGAGTCATCATGTAGAAATCTACAATAAGTTGAAAATGTTACCACATTAACATGCTACAGTAGAGCCATCTCTAGGATCAGAAACAAATTAATTGAGGGTTCGTATCAACCTTAAACGTTTCTATCTCGGTTATTTTTTACTCTATAAAAATAGTAAGACAGGTGAAATATTTGGCACAGAAAAAACTAAAATTTGGTTATACAACGTGTCTACTTAAGTTGGAAACATATGGGAAACTTTTTTATTAATTTTACGAAAAAAAGTTATTCTTCATAAAAAGTTCTGCATGCTCTAAAACCTAAGATTTAATCATTCGATATCAAATTTTATCAATATTATACGAGGTATGTCAAAAAGTATGAATTTCGATCAAGGGTAAAGTACCTTTATTTCTCTGAATATCGAAAATTCTTATTATGGAAAGTTGTTTGGAATTAAAAACTAAGATCTACATGCTTCTAATTGAAAAAAAATACAAAATTTTCTCAAATTTACGAATACCCAACATCGTTTTTATTTATTACAAATATGATAACTCTTTTATTATTCATTTTACGAAAAAAAGTTATTCTTCATAAAAAGCTCTGCATGGTCTAAAAACTAAGATACAACCATGATATATCAACTTTTTTGAAGTTATACTTCTTTAGGCACGAGGGTGAATTTTTACATTCCCCAGCGCATGCGCACACGGACAGTTTGGTATTAAATAGTCGCTACATCTTTTAAATTATGTAGCACAAATAAGGTGTGCGTGAAAAGAATATATTATTAGTGTTTTTAGTAAATATATTTATTATAATTTTTATGTCTGTGGATTTGTCTTCCTCCTAATAAGTATTATTGAAAATGTTTATTTTCATTTAAAGTATCTGTCACCGAGATTGTAATTATGTCCGAGAAATGATCCACTGAATACAAAAGCCGTGGTAGCCGATCGGTAGAGCATTCGCCTAGGGATCGAGAGGTCCCCTGTTCAAATCCTGACAAAGTCATATCCTTTTTTTTATACTGTTTAAAGTACATAGGTATATTGATTTCGTTGAAATCATAATATGAAGTTAGAATATATTATAATAGAAGTATAACTTCTTACGTGCGGACAAAGTACACACACACATTTTTTTTTAATTTTATACGAGGTTTGTCAAAAAATATGAATTTTGCTAATGATTATATTATGTACCTTTATATTTCACAATATTTCAATTAAAAGGATTTAAGTGCATATTGAAACATTGTTTTTAATTCTAAACAACTTTTTGTAATAACAATTTTCAATATTGTGAAAATAAAGGTACTTTACTCCTGAGTGAAATTTATATTTTTTGACATACTTCGTATAAAATTAATGAAATGTGATATCTGATGGTTGCATCTTAGGGCTTAGGACATACAGAGATTTTTATAAAGTATACCTTTTTTTCGTAAAGTAATAATAAAAGAGTAATCTTATGTGTAATAAATAAAAACGAAGTTAAGTATCCATAAATTTAAGAAAAGTTTGGAAAAATTTTTTTTTTCAATTAGAAGCATATACTTGCATATTTGATCTTAGTTTTTAATTCCAAACAATTTTTCATAATAAGAATTTTCGACATTTAGAGAAATAAAGGTACTTTACCCTTGAACGAAATTCATATTTTTTGACATACCTCGTATAATATTGATAAAATTTTATATCTAATGATTGAATCCTAAGTTTTAGAGCATGCAGAACTTTTTATGAAGAATAACTTTTTTTCGTAAAATTAATAATAAAAAAGTTTCCCATATGTTTCCAACTTAAGTAGACACGCTGTATATAATTTTTTACGTATATTGAGTATTTTTGGAGTAATCAAAAGAATATGAGAATTACAATAATTTTAAAAATTATGATTTTTTTAAATTATATCTTTTTTTCAAAAATATGCATTCTACACCGGTCAAGATTATCGAAAACATTACTTATGCTAATATAAAGAAGTTTTTGTTAGGATTACTATAAATTTTAATTTTTGTGGAAATGGCGTGTTTTATTTTTCATTTTTTCCTAAAAAATTCGAAACGGTTCTTTTATTTTCATTATAACTTGCTTAATTTTGACGCTATTACCTTGTTCTGAAACTCATTTGATAGGTATTCCGAAGTACTTTGACAAATGTTTAGCAGGAATATTTTATACATTGCATCGTTTTCCTGTTATTTAAGCTTGAATACTTAGATTTGAGTACTCGTCGAAAAAAATACGCATTCAATTGCCAAAAACTCCCTTTGAACTAACATAAGGTTAGTTCTTTATATGAGAAATGTATTCATTTTTTTATTATCTTCAATTTCAGTAATAATAACTTTTTTGTAAAAGCTTATAGTTTTTGATTTATACGTGAAAAACCGAGTTAAATCATGCATTTTTTTACGAAAAAAATAAAATCTTTAGTCTTTAATAACTCAAAAAGTGTTGATTTATTTTAATAACTTTATATAACAAATTTTGCTTATAATTTGTCCCTCTATGGACTTATATTATTTTTAATTAAATAATTTTCACCCCCGAGAAGGGGTGGCATCCACCCCCAGGGTAAAAGCGCAAGTTGGCATCATGTCACCTTTGTTCCTTGAGGTATCCTCTAACTACTCACCAATTTTCATGAAAATCGATGAAGGTTCAACGAAATCGGAGATGAAAACCTTCAGTGACTGCACTAACCGAAAAACTAAAAACTATGTGTTCAATATTTTTCAAAAATCTATCGAAACATACCAAACATGACCCCCCACGGAGAGTGGTGGGGGGTAAATTTAAAATTTTAAATACAAATCCCGCGATATTTCGCAAAATAAACATTAAATCGAAAAACTGCAAAATACACTTATTCAATATTTTTGAAAAATCTATCGGATGGTACCAAACACGACCCCCCACGGAGGTGGGGTGGGGGATACTTTAAAATCTTAAATGGGAGCCCACATTTTTTATTGCAGATTTGGATTCTTTGCATAAAAATAAGTAACTTTTATTAGAAACATTTTTTCGAATTAGGGATAGATGGCGCTATAATCGGAAAAAACGATTGTTGGAAATGGAAAATTAAATTAAAAAATGGGAAGTCTCCACTAAAATGTAAAATTTTACTTAACTTTTTTTGATTTTAGAACCTACTCTTCACAACCAAATAGGTCCCCAAAGCGCTCGAGTGACTGCACATTTAGCATTTAGCATACTTTCCTCCCCTACTATAAGCATGCTCATAATTAGGAGTGGTTTAGTGTATATGATAAATTTGATCTGTAAGTTTGTTAAAATAAATTCGTATAAAAGAACTGATAGTTTTATTGTTACAATACTAGTAGTAGTCCAAACCATAAAGTGTTGGTAATCATAAGGTAACAACAATGTAAATACTCCATTATTAATATGTCGACCTAATCTATAAGCTGGTTAACTCCATTTATCCTAATTTTACAGGAGACACAAAAACTATCTCTCTAAATATGACTAATATGAATACTACGTATCCTACCATTTTAAAAGATAGGATGGTGGAACGGAAATATTTTATAGATACACATATCACTAACATTATTTGTATATTGTTTAATAAGTATTTAAATATTACTTACCACCAACTTTTTCTTGAAAATATCACTTTCTAAATAGTGATAGGTCAGTTGTGTGGTAGAGAGAAATATCTGACGTAACGGCTCGCCGCCGGTGGGAAGATACTACCTCAAAACTAGATTACAGAGACGGAAGTAAATTCTGGAACAAATTCAAAGTCCTAACAAAACAAAAACTATCTCAACCTTCTCATCTGTTGGTCAACAACCAAATCATTAACTCCCCAGAAGAGAAAGCAGAAGCATTCAAAAATTCGCTTCAAAATAACTTTCAAACCCCTGACAACCCGAACTTTGATCGCATATTTAAACTCAACACAATTCATAGTCAGAAATACTCTCAATTTTCACATTCCGGTCCATGACCCAATCATGGATCCCCTCACCAACAGGGAAACGGAGAGCTTTTGCCGCCAAGGCAAAAATAGCGCTCCCAGACCTGACTGCATCAGTCGAATAAGCCTTAAGAAACTTCCTGAGAGTATTTTCTCTCTTCTCACTAAAATCTTCAATGCATGCATCAAAAGAAGCTACTTTCCTACTCCTTGGAAAGTAGCCAACACAATCATGTTACCTGAAAAAGGTAAACCCCGTACCGACGTGAAATCCTATAGACCTATCTCTCTCATAAACACTTTGGGCAAAGTTCTTGAGCTAATCTTAAAAGAGAGGCTCAACGACTTTCTCGAAACCCACAACATCATCCCAAAATTTCAATACGGATTCCAAAACGGTAAATCTACTAAACATGCATTGATTGACTTTACCACTAAAATCTCACAAACCATCAACGCCGGTTGGAAGCTAATTGACATCGGGCTACCATTACAATTCACAAAAATTGTACATTCATATCTCCATGACCAAACTGTAAGAGTGAAAGGAAGCGATCAAAGATCAACCCCTTTTACTCCACAAGCTGGAGTTCCCCAAGGATCAGTTATAGCACCACTGTTGTACATAATCTACAACAGTGACCTCTCAAATCAAAATATCCCAGGCACCCGGTTGTTTCTCTATGCTGACGATACGGCTCTGCTCACAACAACTACACGATACAACCCACCACTCATCCATAGAAGAGCCTAAGCTCTGTTAAACGCGGTCGAGGAATGGTGTTGTAAGTGGAGAGTAACACTAAACGCGAACAAAACAACAACCATTGTATTTCGCGCCCCCACTGTGTCATCAAGAATCATTAGACATGAGGACGACCAATTCCCAGTGAGGCTGATGGGAGAAATGCTTTTGCTCAGCCAGACTACAACCTACTTGGGAGTTCTGTTTACCAGGACTCCCAACTGGGATGCAGATCTAAAGGCAACTTTAGATAGGGTAAGAAATAGAGCCAGATTACTCCACCCTCTCTCTGGGAAAATTGGCAAGACAGACACGAAAACGCTCATCCACACTTACAAGGCCTACATTCGACCCGTCATTGAGTACAAATCAGGCCTCTATTGTATATTCAATAGCAATAGACTACAAAACCTGAAGTTGTTGCGAGCGGAACGTAGAATCCTGCGTGTCATCCTGGATATCCTTTAGGCCTGGATATCCTTTACCTTTACCTCCCCAAAATTTACATTGTCTATCTTTGTGTGGTAGGTAGGACAAAGTAGGGAGTTATGTATTTTTCATACTACGTTTTGTAGCAAGGGAGACGCGGTGTATACGAAGAGGTCGCTATTTACTGATCGAGTAAAATAATGCAGGTCAGTCCTTTTTTAAACGATAAGTAGGGACTTTTTGAAACAGATAGTAGTAATAACTCATTTTCAGGTAATTATGGAGTTACACAGTTTACAGATTAGGACGACGAATAGCTGATATAAACTTCCTGTTACATACTTTTTGATTTAAAAACTAAGAATAACGGGAGTATATACAAAAACCATAAAATTTACATGTCTTAATTTCATATAGTTATTGTAGAAAAATTTATAATTGTGTTGTTTGGTTTATTTGATATATGTAGTTATATACAATTATAATTTAAAACTTGTTATTTTAGGCCTGGATCCCACGTACCAAAAAAAGTCTATTAATAGCAAGCTGGAAATTTGTTAGTAGCTTAACGGTGTCTAGTCGGACAAACTTTGATGTATGGGAACACTGGAACAGGGAAAGTTTTAATTGTAGAACGTGTCATCCTGACAAGTTTATGATTCTGAAAACTAGCATGTTGTTTTTAAGTTTATTCAATAGCAAACTTTATACATATAATACCTATATGAAAAAATGTTTGTCTGACAAATATGTTGGGCATTATAATAAGTCCGACACATAGAACATGTCAAATGACAGGAATTATGTTGGTGGTAAATCAGACCGCACATAGAACATGTCAAATGACAGGAATTATGTTGGTGGTAAATCAGCAGTCTGATTTTTGGATGAGAGTTTAATGAAAGGGTAGCAAATCAATTGGAAGTTCTGTCTGACAAAATTTATGGGACATTTTCGTAGTCTGACATAATCAATTTGTCAATTACATAAACATAAATTTGAACATACACATAAGTGAATGGGTGAAGATAACCTCTGCAAATTGCGATTGTGGTGCTACAATACAAACAGTTAGTGAAGGAATGCCCTATCAAATGCTCTGCCAATCCGCCCGATTTCTTTCTGAAAGAATCAATTGAATATATAGATAATACGTATATTCAAATTTAGTTGACAAATTTTGTAAATTAAATTTTTGTTTTAGTCCAGAAAGCCACTGCGCATCAATCTTACTCAAAAAGGACCCATTTTAACAAATTTGCATGTTGCCAGGACCAAAAGTGGGTCAAAAATTTTTTAAACGTTTTTTTTTTGTTTTTTCCTAAAATTATTTTTTTTGTATGGAACAAAGTTTTTTTCAGGTTTTTTGGATCATTCCAAACAGAAAAAGTCTTTAGTGACATTTCTCTAAAGTTGATAGTTTTTAACATATAAGCGATTAAAAATTGAAAAACTGCGAAATTGGCCATTTTTAACTCTCAAAAACTATGTGAAAAACTGAAAATTTGAATGTTGCCAAGGTAGTTAGATATTCTTTAAACATCTATTGATGAAATCTGGAAGAGCTTTTGCAATACAATATTCAAAATTCCTTTGTTTTTTAATTGCTGATCAAGCGTGCGCGACACTATTTTCCACTGACAGTATGGTGCAAATGAAAGGAATAAATTCGTTATTTCGTAAACCGACGACTTTAAGGAAAAATCCCGAAACAGGTCGACTTTTACTTTTAAGTTATGATATTGTGGCATATATGGTATACTAGTGACGTCATCCATCTGGGCGTGATGACGTAATCGATGATTTTTTTAAATGAGAATAGGGGTCGTGTGCTAGCTCATTTGAAAGGTTCTTCAATTCTCTATTCAGTAATATAAACATTTATATAATTATTTATACAGGGTGTCCTTCTACTTCTTTTTTGTCAAATAATTTAATTTAATAAAAAAATTTTGGACACCCTGTATAAATAATTATGTAAATGTTTTGTAAATAATTATTATTAATAAATAATTTGTAAAAATTAATAATTATTGTTATTTACTGTTTGTAATGTAGTGTCCACAGTCCTCTCTACTTGTACACAAAAACTGTGATGTAGCCATACACTAAATAAATAAATATAAAATTTATTAAGATCATAATATAGTATTAGGTTTGTTCGTAGTATACGAAGTTCGTAGTATACGAACGCTACCTGTTAACTGCGCAGCGCTAACTGTTAACTGTGCATGCGTCTGATGGTTGGCAACGGTTGCTGATCGTTTGGAACGTACTACGAACAAACCTATTGTTTTGAAGCCATTTTCTTTTGGCATTTTTGCAATTAACTAGTTTTGATTGGAAATAAGCCACAATTTTAGTAAAATATGAGGGCAAAATTACAGATCTAATAACAAATGGACGTTATACCAAATTAATGAAGGATCCAACGAAGACACTGGAAAACAAGATATATAGAACTTTATTCTTTAAAGATGATTTAACATACTATCAAAGAAAATTAATGACAATTCATTACAGTAAGACACCACATTTTTATGGAGTGCCGAAACTTCATAAAGCGAATATACCACTTTGACTCATTTGTAGTACCATCAATTCTCCTTGTAGTGAACTATCAAAATTTTTATTAAACATTATAAAACCATTTGCCAATAATAATGGCACATTTATAAAAAATACACATTTTTTAAACAATTTATCAAATATTGAATTTATTCCAAATAATATTCTAGTAAGTTTTAACATAAACAGTTTATTTACAAATGTGCCATTAGATAAAACTTTAAACATAATCAAAACGAAATTAGAGAATGATAAATACATTGACAACTAGGACAAGACTAAATGTATCAGCTATAATGTGAGTTATTGACATTATGTACTAATACCTATTTTCAACTAAATAATGAATTCTATAAACAAAATTTTGGTCTAGCAATGGGCTCTTCTTTATCTCCATTATTGGCTAATATATTTATGGAGGATTTCACAACTGATATAATTTCTAAACAAAATTTAAAACCCACAGTATGGTGGATATATGTAGATGATGTGCTTTCAATATGGCCTCATAGATCAGAACTGTTGGATACATTCCTAAATATTATAAACGATCAAGAAGAGACAATAAAATTTACAATGGAAAAGGAATATAAAAACACCCTGCCTTTCCTCGATATTTTAGTCTCAAAGAAGGATACTGGATATGAGACTCAAGTGTATAGAAAACCAACACACACCAACAGATATCTCAATTGCAAATCAAATCACATCAACGTTAAAAAGGGAATCATTAAATCCTTATATGATAGAGCCAAAATTACTTGTTCTAACGAAAATTCATTCTTAGAAGAAAAACAATTGTTAACATCTGTTTTATTAAAAAATGATTATCCTTAATCATTTATAAATAAGGAATTGTCAAGATTGGATCGAATGGAACAGAACAACTTAGAACAGGATCCTATAGCATTCACAAGAAATAATACGAGGAAAAGATCAATACCATATATAAAAGGACTATTCGAGAAACTTAAAACAATAGGAAATAAATTGAACATTTCAACAACATTCAAAATAACAAACACATTGAGATCTATTCTATCTAAAACTAAACCTAACAGTGAACAAGAAAGAACAAAATATTGAATTTATAAAATACCTTGTGAATGCGAACAATTTTATTTAGGTGACACATCAAGACCATTAAACGTTACAATAAGTGAACATCAGTCTTATATTAAAAATAGAGAATTTGATAGATCTCAAATATGTCAACACGCATATGCAGTAGGATGTGGTTACCTATCCTAAAAGAGGAAGTCAATAGAAAGAAAGTACCACGATTAGAAGTCAATAACATATGGAGTTAGTGCATATTTTATATTTTAGTATTATTTATATAATATCTAGTATTATTAATATTATTTATAATTTAAAATAACATAATATGTACATATTAAGGTCAGAATTTGTTATTAGTTTTGAGAGTAAACTAAATCAGACCTAATACTTACGACATCGGGATAGTGGCACAGGTTTTTTTCCCGGTTTTCCCCTCATGATTTACTACTGGAATCTCTAACGCGAGAATTTTACTGTCACCATTGCATGTGGTTGTCTTTTTAAAGGCAGATCATATGTTATGATTTTTTTTGTGACGGATATTCTTGAGTTGGGGTTGATTTCATGTAATCGAATGAACTATCTTCCAGTAAAGTCGTCCCAGGAACACAACTCATAAATATTGGCAATATCATTTTAAAGTCTTCTACTTTAAAATGTATCATATATGTCTGAATTGTCGATATAAATGAGTCAGATTCAATAAATTATTAGAAGATTTTTTTTACTAAGCAACAACATTTTTGTTTAATTCATTAATATTTTTTGTATTCTGACAACGACACCTGATTTGGGTGTCGAAACGTTAATAAAATTATTTTTTTAGTAAAATTGTGGCTTATTTCCCATCATAAT
This sequence comes from Diabrotica virgifera virgifera, assembly GCF_917563875.1. Taxonomy (NCBI): domain Eukaryota; kingdom Metazoa; phylum Arthropoda; class Insecta; order Coleoptera; family Chrysomelidae; genus Diabrotica; species Diabrotica virgifera. The sequence goes on from NC_065443.1 coordinate 178,069,909, forward strand.
ATAGTATTCTGAATAAAAAACTTATTTCATAGAAATTTTTAAAGAAATTATTTCATGGAAAAAATAAGTATAGGGTAGGAGGGGCAAAAGTATGCACGGGGCAAAGGTACGCACTTACATTTTTCAGTAACTTCTTATATGTTGGCGACAACATCTTGTGGCATATGTTTGTACTACTCACTCAGTAGCATTGGATGAGAAACTTTGGCACAATCAGGGCGAACACAAAAACAAAAATGAGGTAAAAATTATTTTTGTACCTTTTGATCTAATTTTTCTTAAAAATTGATTGATTCTAATTCGTAATCTTTCAAACTCAGATTATTATTGGTTAGGCATGTTGAAAGTTTATTGTTAGAAGTCTTCTTCTACATGACAGTTTGAAGTTCATATGTGCATAGTTTCATATTGAGGTTAGATATATTATTGGTTGCCGGATGGGGCAAAAGTACTCACACAAATGGGGCAAAGGTACACACTTTGAATGTTGAAATGAGGGCAAACGTTCACAGTGCGTACTTTTGCCTGCAGTGAGGTAGACTTGGCAAATGCATGTTTCAAGTCAATCTTCAAAGTGAATATCAAGTTGAGCTTGATATTCTATCAGCTAATTTTGTCTCAATTGCAAAATGTCTCAAATCTGCAAAAGTATGCACATGCGTACTGTAGGCATTTACATTTTCTTTTTCAAAAAGTTAGCAACCCTACAAAAATAATATTGAAGAATTTCCATTTGCCTAATATGATTACAAAATGTATCATTTTCACTTTCATCTATACTCTGTGCCAATTCAAGCATTAGGAGATTCACTAGAGATGAAAATTTAGAAAATGCCTACCTTTGCCCCCACCTACTATTTCATTAAGATTAAAAATTATTAATCTAATATAAGGCATGAGACAGGTATTATACAAAATAAATCTATAAAAAATACCCTTCAAAGGTACATTATTTGTATAAAGAATGGTTACCTAAAATTTTAATTTTCAGACAAAATCTACAAAATTCCTTGTTTACCTATAAATCCTGGGATCCATATTAAACAACCGTAATATTCCTAAAATAATAAACGGGGCCAATATTTGATTAAAATATTTGAATTACTTACGATATTCTTGACAGCACTGACATTTTAGGATGGGAGCTGGTATTTGCACTAATTTTGCAGTTTAAAGGATACTCTGCCAAAATCTAAATTTACTAGTGCTATATTACCATCTATTACTTTTAATAGCTTCCTATTTTCTACATTCCTCCTCCCGCCACCCCATTTTTTCTATAAATAATCTGAAGTCTGAAGGTTTATTTTCATTCCACAGATTTTTTTATTCCCTTTTTAGAAATTATACTCGGCCAACGAAATTTTGAACTGAATCAAATCAATAGAGCAAAAAGGAATATTCTTGGACGTTTGGTTTGTATTAGTTCTGTCAGTTCTGTATGTACCCACGGTTATTAGACTTTATTACGGTTGTCTTGTCCGACGGAGGTGGGGAGACTTATATTTTTGACTTTACGTCACAAGAGTTTACATTCCCATATTGTTAAATGATTTTCGATCATAGGGCTTTTCATTCACAGTCATTTGTTTCGAGCTTCTGTCATGTGTCACATAATATTAAGGGGTCATATACGGATAAATTGTACGAAAACTATTGGGCTAATTGAGTTCATTTTTTTTAATTTTAAAGGTGGACTTTTAAGGAGCATAAAACATAATGTTAAAAGTTAAAAAATAATTAAAAACATGGCGGCTGTGTCCAGTGGAGTAGAACGTGTTTTTTTTTTTCAGACCAAACGGTGGACATGATTCAGCTCGTAATATTTATCTGAAACAAAAATTGTTTATTTGTTATCATTTTGTAGAGTAATAGTTCTCGTGTGACGAGAGGAATTTAAGAAAAAAAAAAAGATTACGGAAATGGTAGAAATTTTAAAAAAGTCGTAATTCTCACCAAAAAAATAGTCTATTTTTTTATTGCTATTCGAAAATGGTTAAATTTAATCAAAAAAGCTCTCGTCACACGATAGTAAATATAATTTAGAATATGTATGCCAAAAATGCAGTTAATCGGACGAGCGGTTAAGCAGTTATCATGCCCACCGTTTGACCTGAAAAGAAAAAACACATTCTACGCCACTGGATGCAGCCGCCATGTTCTTAATTATTTTTTAACTTTTAACATATGTTTTATGTCCACCTTTAAAATTAAAAAAAAAATGAAATCAATTAGCCCAGTAGTTTTCGTACAATTTATCATTACATTTAGACTACTTTTTAAGCTCGAGAAACGTATATGACCCCTTAATATATCTACGTCATACGTTATTGGTATATATCAAACCAAAGACGTATGACGTAGATATATTAATATTATGTGACACATGACAGAAGCTCGAAACAAATGACAATCGATGAAAAGCCCTATTGAATGTGTGTTATGTTATTGTGTATATATGTGTATTATTTGTGTTATTATGAAATAATTAGACAAATAGTACACATTTTAATCTTATACCGGGTGGTGAATCGTAAAAAGGGCCATAGGAAACTCAATGTAAAATTCTGAATTGTTGAATTCCTGCTTCCCTAATTATTTTACATCAAAAGTCATGAGAGAATACTTGTAGAGAATTAAAATCTGTATTAAAATTGTTCTACGATTTAAATGCATTCCAAAATTTTGAAAAATATGATACATTTGCCACAATAGATATGCGTATAAAAGTAAGGCCACACGTTACTATTTAACTGACAGTGCTCACACCATTGACTGAATAAAAAAATATTTATTATTAATCCTTTCTCCGCAACTGAGGGTATCTTATCAACTGTATTGTTTTTAAACAATAGGGCTTTTCATCGACTGTCATTTGTTTCGAGCTTCTGTCATGTGTCACATAATATTAATATATCTACGCCATACGTCTTTGGTTTGTATCATTGGTATATATCAATAACGTATGACGTAGATATATTAATATTATGTGACACATGACAGAAGCTCGAAACAAATGACTGTGAATGAAAAGCCCTATACGCTCTGAGCTTCGCTGGTGTCGCTCCTGGCGGATTACTAATTCAACTTTCACTGGTAATTTTTAAATTTATTATTAAATTGTTATCGTTTAATATTTACAACGCAAAAAAGTAATTAAATTGTAATCGATTTTTTAAAGATTTTGCTAATCATTTTGACGTTCTATTGATAAAATATGAATTTCTTACTTCGGATACTTTCACAATTATCGTGTAGATGGCGCAGATTAATTTATAATTACATATTACGGAACAATAAAAAAACTTAAATTCAGCATTTAAAACGTAAGTATATTTAACGTAAAAATATATACCACAGCTTTGACCAACTAATATTTTTTATAATTAATGTTTTTAATTTTAATTTTAAATTAATCACTTTGACATTTATGTCAAATTTCCGGTAAACGTTTACAGACTTGCCACTACTGGCGCTCGCGAATTTGTAAATATCCCCTCTACGTACGAGCTCACAGCGTATAGATGATAAAATAAAAATATTGACAGTTCAAAAATGTGAACATTATTGCATTGTGTGTGGCCTAAGTTTGGGCTGAAAACTAAAATGTATTACATTTTTACAAAATTTTGGAATATGTTTAATTACATAGACCAATTTTAACAGTTATTTCCAATACAGATTTCAATCCTCTACAAATAGTTTCTAATGTATTTTGATGTACAATAATTATTAGGGAAGCTGGAATTCAACAGTTCAGAATTTTACATTGAGTTAATGCAAAATTTTGACGCATGTCAAAATTCTCAATGTGTTTTAATTGTATTCATTTTTTTCAAATCCGGAGGAAACTAATAAATATTTTTGAAAAATTTAAACTCAGAATGAAAGACTACATTATTACCGAGGGCTGAAAGTCCCTGAAAACTTCTATGTTTATTTTAATAAGTTACAGGGCTGAAAATAAAAGAGAAGTGTGATATTTAATTTCAAATATTTCATTCAATAGAATCTGCTTGTTTATTCTAAGGAGTTTTGCGCCCTCGGTAAAATAGTAATCTTGCATCCTGCGTTTAAATTTTTTTTAAAATACTTGGTTTTCTCAGTATTCGAAAAAAATCATATTACGATTCAAATGACAGTAAACTCTCATGACGTAATCTCACCCTTAATGTGCATTTGTTAGTCGATTTAGGCAACCGTAGTCAAGCTTCATAAATAGACAGGTTGCATGGTAACTTTCCACCAATCAGCGTCGAGAATCTAATGGCGGGAGTGACGTCACCCAGAATGCTGCATTCAAATTCATTCACTTCACTCATTGAAATAAACTCGGAAAGTAGGATGTGTATATTTAAAAAAAATACGTTTGGATTTTTAATGACTATTTATTTCATATATTCTTTAAAAAATGTGGTAGATACCTGTAGAGTTACAAAAATCATAGAATATAATTGCAATTAAATATATATGTAGTAGAATAGCATTACTAATACTTAATTAAAGCAGGAGATTCTTTCTTGTGTATATATGGGACTAAATCATTCAAATATTCTAGGTATATTAATAATGGGTTGAATATAATTTACTTTTTTAAATGATTTTGAGTAGGTATATAATAATTTTGAATTGGGGATAATGCATGTAGTACATTATTATAAATTCCTCCTAACATGTAAACCATGGTGAAAAAGAGATTCAACTAAAGATTTATGTAGGTATCAAAATTAGTAGTTTTTCCCTTAAGTTTAACATAAGAGCATCTGATTACGTTAGGTACTGGATTATAATATCTAAAACTATTAAAACATTATGATTCCATTCAATAGATACCTGTGAAGTTCTACATTAACAGTAAATTATAAAAAAAAAATACAATTTCAGTGCAATAAAGGAAATTTTCCCCATTTTATATGGTGCATTTTATTTCAGTGCAATAAACTCGGAAAGTAGGAATGTATTGAAAATGTGTATATTTAAAAAAAATACGTTTGGATTTTTAATGACTATTTATTTCATATATTCTTTAAAAAATGTGGTAGATACCTGTAGAGTTACAAAAATCATAGAATATAATTGCAATTAAATATATGTAGTAGAATAGCATTACTAATACTTAATTAAAGCAGAAGGAGATTCTTTCTTGTGTATATATGGGACTAAATCATTCAAATATTCTAGGTATATTAATAATGGGTTGAATACAATTTACTTTTTTAAATGATTTTGAGTAGGTATATAATAATTTTGAATTGGGGATAATGCATGTAGTACATTATTATAAATTCCTCCTAACATGTAAACCATGGTGAAAAAGAGATTCAACTAAAGATTTATGTATCAAAATTAGTAGTTTTTCCCTTAAGTTTAACATAAGAGCATCTGATTACGTTAGGTACTGGATTATAATATCTAAAACTATTAAAACATTATGATTCCATTCAATAGATACCTGTGAAGTTTTACATTAACAGTAAATTATAAAAAAAATACAATTTCAGTGCAATAAAGGAAATTTTCCCCATTTTATATATTCATTTAGTTTATAATTGTTTATTCAAACGATCTTCAGATGGCTGCAATATTGGTTATAATTTTATATGAAACAATTACATATAATAGATCTATTATCTATAGACTTATAGATATATTGTTCAATAAGTCTAAGCAGAATGTAACCTACACAGATGATGTAAACTTGATGTGAAGAACATCAAGAGACATTACAGAACTGTAATGTCTCTATACAAGAATGTCCTTTACTATACAATACAGCAGAAAGAAAATCCAGTAAGTAAGTAGGTACTTAATACAACCACATTAAAATGTATCTTAACACTTGTAAAAGAGTTTTGGGTTTAAGTTATTATACTAAAAACACTTAATGCTATCTATAGATACATTATATCTCAAGATATAAACACAAATTAAAACACTAACGATATTTAATAACAAAATATAGCCTCCAAACCACGTATCCTATTATGTTTACAAACAATTCGTAAAATTGATCGTCTGGGTGACGTCACGATGACAATATTTCATTTGTCAATGTCAAAGTTACCATACAACCTATGGTATAGGGACCTTGAACCGTAGTAATAGGGAGTTTTTGTGCACACAAATACGTAAACGTAACCCATCTTTTCGACATATACGCTTGCGCATTAATGGTTGAACTCCCGTATCTCGATGCGTATTACCTAAAGTAGCGCTCTGATACGTACGTGAGAACGCATCCCTATCGAGACGAAGGTCACCGAATGCACACGAGGATCTTGCCCGATTGGCGATTACCTACCAATGGCTACCAAATGAACATTTCATCAGCGTACTACCCGTTTATAAATATTTAAGGTTATATTGGTTATTGGTTTAGTCTAATTGAGTAAAATTATTCTGTGTTTGTAAGTGGAAATTGGAACTTCATAATAGATTTAAAATTTTATTGTTTTCAAGTTGTCTATTAATAAAGCAAAACAAACAAATCTTGTATTAATTTAAGAAATACTGTGATCACCACAATTAATAACTTGATAAATAAATGACCTAATTTCTGTAAAATTTTCAAATAAATATGAACAAACTATTTACATTATACTGGAATTCTGATGTAGGTACAATAATTTACAACTAAAAAATAGGTATAAACAAAAATAAAAAAATTTTAACCTAAGGAAAAATAATATTTTTATATTTAAATAGAAGCAATAAAAACCATACAATTTCATCATTCATTTATCTTTTTTTACATTTGTATATTAATTGTATATTGTGTGAACATTGTTTTATTTTTTTAATGTCAACGGAATTTAAAAATTACTTTACGATTTGCTTTACGTTACGTTAAGGCAGTCACAAAAACTACCTATTTTAACGTTCATCCTCTACGACACGTTAGTGGCTTTACGTATACGGAGATGCGTACGTTACGTAGCAACAAAAACTCCCTATTGTCTAAGAACCGTGCACAAAGACAACTAATGCAGCCACGATACAAGAGAGAGGTCCTAGAGAGAGACAGACAAGGTGGTGGAAACTTTGACAGGCCGTGTAATTTGAGTTGCCTGTATCAACTTAAATCGGGGAAATGGACCTCATATTTTTTTAACTGGGCTGATGGGGCAGTATTTCCAAATTTAAATACTTTTTTGTATTTAAATACGTCAGAACTCTCTTCTTCATTTAAAGAAGTACTGGTTTTAATCTGTCTTTATGTCATTGTCATTAAGTGATACACAATAAAATGACATATATATCATGGCGCAGTTCTGAAACCTACAAAATAGAATATGCCAAAAGCAAAGACTAAAACCAGTACAGTCGAACCCGCTTATCGGAATACCTGTTAAAGGAATATCCCGCTTTAAGGAATAGAAATTTGAGGTCCCGAAACGTTTCTACCAGGCACCAATGATCGGTTATTAGAATAACCCCGTTATAGGAATACTTTTGCTTGGCACGAAGGCTATTCCAATAAGCGGGTTCGACTGTACTTCTTTTAATGAAAAAGAGAGTTCTGACGTATTTAAATACAAATGAAGGGATCTAATACGGTCAGAATGAGAGCAATAGCCAGGGAAAGAGGGAAGATAATCGCCACCTTTTGTAAACAAACAACTTCATAGTGGTAGACGGTAGTTGAAGGTTGTAGTAATAAATATTTTACATCAAAAGACATGAGAGACTATTTGTAGAGGATTGAAATCTATATTAAAAACAGCTGTTAAAATTGTTCTACAAACATATTCCAAAATTTTGTAAAAAATGTTATTCAGTTTTTAAATTAACATGCCACAGTTAAGTTAGGCCACACACATTGCAACAACGCTTTTTTCGAATTTAATTCTTTATTATAAATTTTTTATTTATTATAAATTTTTATTATAAACTTTTCACCCTCCGTAACTCTGGAATCGTTGATTTTATAAAAATTATGTACAGGACCTTTTTTGTTTTAAATTTGATGTAAAACATTTTTATATAAAACATTGTTTACGCTAAAGCATATTTTTAGAAATATTGACGAAAAACTTAAAAAAACTGCTAATTTACCGATTTCTCCCCCATCTCCCCCTTCCCTCCCAAACCGGATGCTCAAAATGGTGTGACTTTTTACTGAACAATATCTGGACCATATAGAACAATTTGGTGTTGGAGGAAAGCTTTTACTTTAAAGGCGGGTTGACATTACTAGTGAATAACGAACGTGGCTCACGCTTACGTATTTTGCCCGTGCTATTGTTAGATATTTTGTTATCTATTTTCAAACTCGAGCAGTACATTTGTATCTATGCATTGCATAATAATATGCGTTTTTTTATATTCTAAGATTTGAATGGGAAATGGCCATTCCATCCGTATTGACAGTTCATTGGTACCCACTCAAAATTAAGCTGCGCTCTGCGCTGCGGTTAAGCTTGGTCACAGAATAAATAACCCATAGATACTAGATAGAGTTAAGGCTGTATGACACTATGCATTTTCTTGTATCATTTCTAATATCGTTTCTGATATGTCAAAAAAATGCATAGTGTCATACACAGATACAAGAAACGATATCAGAAACGATACAAGAATTTGTGTCAGGCACAGATTCTTGTACAAGAACTGCGCCAATTTCTGCGCAAAAAGCAAAAACGTAAATCCTGCTGGTAAAACTTCTAAATGTCATAATGGCGGCTGAAAATGAGATCATATGATTTATGTCTTGATGAATTTATTTGTGTTTTTGTATGTATTATTTATAAATATTTTATTGATACTTAATATATACCGTTTGGTATGGACTAGTCTTCTACTAATAACCATATATTTAGCTCTTAATAAAGTTCAAACTATGTATAACTTTCGGTTTCATATTGCATAATTTTTTAATAGAGGAAAATACAGTAGTTCCTAATTTGGATCAAACTGAAGATAATTCTAATGCGAATATTTTAGCACAAATATCAAAACAAAATAAAAAACACAAATAATCAACAGTCAACGTAAAAATTCTAGTTAACATTAAAACATTTGTTTTTAAAAGTTTATAAATTTTATAAAATCCTTAAAATCAGCTGTAGACGCAGTACTACCATACCAATGTAACGTGAAACAGGGTGACAAAAAAAAATTTCGACCAATCACGTGCCGAATTTCATACAATTTTCGATATAAGAACTTGCATAGTGTCATACAGGGCACAAATGTACGTACAAGAAACGATACAAGAAAATGTATAGGTATCAGAAACGATATTAGAAATGATACAAGAAAATGCATAGAGTCATACAGCCTTTATATATTAGCATAGAGAGACATAGAGGTATATATTAACATAGAGGGAGCCTACCTTCCGCGCTTCCTGACGACAAGATCTCATGGACTGGTTTGCTGCATCTCTTTCTAACGCATTGTATCGAAAATCTATGATGACATTCAGTGTGAATATAGGCACGGAAGAGGAGGACAACTGTAGCAGCTTTACTATGCGTAAGAGCGAAACAGCACTAATCCAAATAAAAAAGATGGTGTCGTCACTTCGCTCTGAATGACACTCTCTCTATGCTAATATATAACTCTATGATAGACTGTCCGCTGTCATGAGCCGCTGTCACATCCCCTGTAATTTACACTCAAATGCCCATAGAATTTCTTACACTAACACTCAAAAGTGTAACACTAAAAAACAAAGGAACAGACCTAATAATCTTAATCTAAATTCTAATCTAATCTATTTTCGAAAGTTGACAATCGAACTGTCAAATGTCAAAAAATCGAAAATCTGTGACTTGTGATTGGGCCAAATTTTCCCATAACACAAGTCCTGCTCAAGGTTCATATGGTATAGGGACCTTGAGTGAAACTGAAAATGAGGAGAAATGAGGACCTGCTGGAGAAACTGAAATCTCGCGGCGGGCGATGATAAATAAATCGCTGTGTCTAGGTACACGCTAACGTGTACGCAAATAAAAAAAGTTAGGTACACGCTTAAACGTCATCAAGTCAGTGACGTCATTATTTAGCGTGTACTATGACTGGGTTTTTTGGTACACGCTAATTTGAGCCGCGTGTATGCTGTGGTATTAAGTATCTGGTATCGCGAGTGTCAGAGTGTGGTTAGAATTATTGTCTAATCGCGTTATGTTTACATTTTAATATTGATTTGTAAAGAGTTTCCTTATTTTTTACTTGTTTAATGTTTTTTTTTTAAATTAACTATGGAGTGTGGAAAATTTAGTTTTTTTAATGAGTTTAAAAAACATTCTAAGACAGTATGAAAAAGATAAGAGACAAAAATTCGTGATTAAGGGTAGCAGAAGTAATCAGATAAAATATACGGGGCGATTGATTAGTCTGATAAAGCTCAGTAGATCCGCTATAGTAATAGATAGCAATTAGAGTTAGTAACAAAAATTTTAGCAAACTTTGAGCTTCATATTACAAAATTAATAAAATTAGTTAGAATGTTACAGGGCGTTCGATAATATAGTGGCAGACCAAACTTATGTTTTTTAAATGGGACACCCTATATTTTATTTTATGTTCGAAATCTTCTTAACTTCCATATCACAAAAATATAAAGGCTTATTATGTTATACAGGGTATTTACAAAGTTATAACCAATTTTCTATGAAAATCGTAACAAGTTCAACTCCCTGTATAAATAAAAATAAACACCACAGCAAAAATAAACACCGATATAAACTGGTATAATTAACTTACGTATAAAAATAATTTTAGCAGTATTTTGTATATATCATGTTAACTCATTTATTTTGCTAACCTGAAATACTTTTATATACATACATTACAATTAAGTTTGAAACATCTGAATAGTTTTGTTTCCCTTTCCCTTCCCTTAATAAAAATATTTTCTATCAAACAAACAACAAACACTAAACATATGAAAATAGCGTGTACCAAAATATAAAGTCACTGCGCATGCTAAATAATGACGTCACTGGCTTAATGAAGTTTAATTCGCGTGTACCTAACTTTTTTATTTGCGTACACGTTAGCGTGTACCTAGACACAGCGTAAATCGCTACATATTTCTTGTTTATCTTCTTCTTGTAGTTTCATGGCCTCCACCTCTTAGGTACTTGGCCAGTTTCTTGTTTATCTTACAATTGACAATTTTTATGACAGAAATAAAAGTGTGGTAGAAAATCAATGTTGAAAAACAGTATTGATTAAAAAATCACTATTTATTCGTTTCTACACTAGTCTTCTTTCTAGACTGTACAGCTGATTGTCGTTTGTCTTTATTTCTTTATTATCTGACCAATACGATACGAACACAGATATCACGTGGGTAGTTCTAACCAATAAAATCGTGGAATTCATAGCGGTCAGGGTCAGCGGTTATTAAGCGAGATCGCAAACCAAATGCAACACATAAGATAAAATACATACGTAAAATGTTGCACATTTATTTCATAATAGCGTACATCTGTTTATACCTACTCAACAGAGATAACGTCGCATGCACACATTTTATATAATGTAGAATACAGGAGCGTGCTATAATTTTGGAACTTCAGTAAGTATATCAGTAGTTGAAATGTCTTCAAGCGAAGAAGACGTTAATTGTATCTTGGCAATTTTTAAGAAGACGTCAGAGAAAAAAAATGGGTTCAGCATGTTCATGCTACACTATTGTTGTTAATATTTTTGGATAATCCTCTGCAACGACTCTATTTACCTCCGAAGGGTAATACTCTGATGAATTTTGACTTGAGGTTGAACATATTAACTTATTTATTTTTAGCACATAATATGCAAATCGGACAGGTCGATTTTTAAAACAATCATAATATATTCGTGTGACAGTCATAACTAAGATTTTTTTTGAATCGGAAAGTAGGTACATCATGTAACACCTCATTTAAAAGCTTTTAAAATACTGATTACAAAAATATATAATACTTGCGCAAAATTTCGGTCCAATACTTTTTAAATGGATTCATTTTTTTTAATCCTGAGAAAACTAATCAAGAATTTTTGAAAAATTTAAATGTGCATGCACTCGCAATTAGTGACTAGTTCAAGCCTCAACTACAGCCCCTTCAAAAATAAGCACTTCCAACCGGTGAAACTTACCATATAAACAATAATATATACACGAGTAAAGCAACTTATGAAGTGGTAATGATTAATTTCACTGGGGATGCTAATTAGGGGGTGATTTTCACAATTTTTTTACCAAAAAAGGAAGGGACTAACGTTATTTTGAGCGTAACTTGCTTACTTTTGCTACTAAAACAAAATTAAAGTTTTTTTTAAACAATTTAAAAAAGTTTTAATGAGTTTTTCCCAAAAAGTGCTTCATTTTTTGGTTATTTCACGTTGAAATATTCGATTTGAAATTTGGCGAGTATGAATATATTTTTCATTACTTATAACTCCTCTTTTACTAGGTAATCTCATACCTAAACCATTTTTTTCACTTTTTTATGGGATATATTTTTGCTAAGAGTGTTTTTTTCGATAAAATACTTACTTTTTGGGTTAGTTGCAAGAAACCGTCTGAAAATGTGTTTTTTATGAACATATTTACTCGCAAATAACTCGAAAATTTTAACTTAGTGAAAAATGCTATAAAACAAAAGTTGCTTAGAATTAGTTAGTTTATCCATTTCCGGTCTTATTTTGAGCGTATATTTTTTCACCCTTGAGAAGGCATGAAGCTGGGCACCCATGCTACCTACATATTTATATGCCAAATTTCATGCCAATTTAAGCGGATCTTTAAAATTTATAGGTTTTGCATTATTTTGCCGTCAGCGAACGGACTATCAATTGCCCATAAACTTTAAAAATATCACTTAGAAAGAAATATGAAAATAAAGATGGAGAAAATAAAGATAATGGTCATGGAAAATGAGGATAATCAAGTAAATATAGAGAGAGATAAATAACCAAAAACTAGAACAAGTAACAACATATACATAAATGCCTGGGTGTGAAAATAGAAAATGGAGGAAGATCAGAAGAAGAAGTCAACGAAAGGATAACCATGACTCCAGAATGTACTACAGCTTAAACAGAGCATTCATTGGAAAGAAAGAAGTAAGCAGCAGGACGAAGATGGGGGTATATAAAATGATCTTCAGGCCGATTCTCACCTATACTACTGAGAGCTGGGTGCTAACACAATCATCGAAAAATACTTAGAATAAACTCAATGGACATGAAGTACCCATGAAAAGTAAAAGGAATTACAAGACGCGATAGAATAAGAAACAGCATTGTAAGAGAATAACTACAAGTCGAACCAAAAACACAAATACTAGATAAGAACAAGCTTAAATCCTTTTGGCTTTTGTGTAGAATGAACGACAATAGACAAGTAAAACGCGCATGGGAGGCAAAAGTACACAAAACAAGAGAGGAAAACGGAGACCAAAGAAAACCTGGAACGATGAAGTGGTAAGGATTCTGAAGAAGAAAAATACAACTTCGACTGAAGCGAAACGAAGGTCCAAGAATAAGCAAGAGTGGAGACGATTTGTATATGATATAATTGATATAGATGCATGAAATGTATTTTTCGAACACCTTAAGAAAAGTTTAGATATAGATTATATAATAAAATTATTTATACTACTTGGACTAAATAAAAAAGGGATTTGTGTACCATTTTAACAAATTTAAATTATACTAGAAAAAATTGATTTGTCAAAAAACTGTAAATATTAATCTGTAAACATTATATAGATAAGTCAACAAGCATGTTTATGCTTTTAAGACTTTTTTAAGTTTATTATGTAAGTAAACAAATTATTGTAAAAAATTGACCTATAATTGACCAATAAACCTATTATCTCAAAAATTATAATGCCCTATTATCCCTCTTATTGCACGCCCTCAATCCCAAATACACACATCTGGGCTTCTGGCACATACAGTACACTCTACTGCCCTTTTTTGAGAATCCGATCCCGAACAGGCGCGGATCCGGGGGGGGGCAGAGGGGGCAATTGCCCCCCCCCCCCCGAGAATCTGAGGATAAAAAAAAATGTGTATTTATTTCTAAATTGAGGATAACGAGTGCCACTGGCCACACAGAAAAGAGCTTTATATATTTAGCGATTGTCCTATTCAAAGTTTGTTTCCGCGTGCAAATTTCCCGTGCTCTCTCGTCGAATAATATTCATTGAAACAGTTCCGTAAAGATTTTAATTTGCTTGCTGTAAAGCTTATAACCGTGCGCACGCCCTAGCGTTAGAAATTAGAAACGGAACTTCGATTAGATTAGATTGCGCTCGACATAGTTCCTTATTCTGACGCTAGAACGCGCGCATGTACAACAACAAATAAGATGCCATTTTGATGTCGGTGCTTATTTGTGCTTTGTTGTTGTTGTGAGCTGATGTTATGAAACGAGCTGCCAAAATTACAACGTTCTTCAAAAAGTTGAAGACAACGTCAGGTAAGGTTACTCTATTTCATAAGCCATAGTAATAAAAGCTAGTAGGTTAGTAGGTTTAATGGTTATTTTTTACGCTTGCTACGTTTTTGTTTACTGTTTAGGCTATTATTTAGGACTCACTAAAAATTAGTTTAACTTTACTTTTATTTTTTATTTATATTTAACGTTTTTTTGTGTTTAATTAGTCTACCCTTTTAAAGTAAAATACATTTTTTAATGTAAGAAATCAGATAAAATCAAATTTAATTGATTAAATGTTAATTTTGTTTGATTTTCACTTTAAAACAATTTCAGATAGCAGTAATGGTGAGACTGAGGGTGCAAAACGAGACGATGAAGATAAACCCGAATCACTTACAATAATTCGAGATGAAGTGGAAGTGGGACAACATGAGCAAAGCTCGCTTGCTGTGTCACAAAACCCAAACTTCGAAGTGGAAGTTTTCGGTAAGCCTTTTTTGTAATAGCGAGCAACAACATATAATCCTGCAAAAGGCACATATAGAGGATAAGAGCTTTAAAATGATACCCAATTTGCCTAGAAAAATAATTATTTAGGGGTTGATTTGTTGAGTACGAAAATCAAGTAAATTGTTTTAATAATGTGGATGATAACTTTTAATACAAGTTACATTTTAAATTAAACAAACTATTTCAAGTCTTAAGACCGCGTCCCACCATCAAATAATTTGATCAAACTTGACAGTTAGTGACACAAAGTGACAGTTAGTGACGTCACATCCTGAGTGTTCATTGTGGATAATAATGAAAAACTTTAATTTTAAATAAAGTACAAACAAGTTAGACAACACAATACAAAACATTTGATTAAACTAGACTGTTAGTGAGAGCACAGATTTTTAGAATTTAAAAAAAAACTGCAATTGTGACGTCACTTTGACGTACTTGCGGAGTTTGCTCAAACTGTTTGATCAAATTATTTGATGGTGAGACGCGGCCTTAATAGGTCTAGTCGATCAATTATTTCAAGGTTGTGTTTTTTTAGGAGATCCTCTGGCCTTGGATTCACACTCAAAAAGCAGTGGACCTACCAACTCCTCAAGCGAATCCAGACCTACAATTAACTCTGAAGGTAAAGTGAAAGAGCTCTCTTCAAATCATATCATCAAAGATATAGGGCTATATGTAAATAACAAGCCTGATGATTACACAAAATATCTTCTTTTGGAAGAACATTGGAAGCCACCCTCAAACTACGTGTATCCATATTCAGAAAACTCAAAGGGCGTTAAAAGGTATTTGTCTAAAACCCACCTAGAAAATCATACATGGCTTGTACTTTCAGAGTCGAAGAAAGGTTTGTTCTGTAAATACTGTGCACTTTTCGCCCAAGAAAAGGCAGGTCACAATAAGGGCGTGAAGCTGGGGAGACTTGTAATTGAACCTTTGACACGGTTTAAAGACTTAACAGGAAAAGATGGCGACTTGCAAACCCATGAAAGAAGTTTATACCATAAAACCTGTGTAGAAATGGGGAAAGACTTTTTGAAAACTTACAAATCACCTAATAAAGAAGTTATCAATCAGGTATGCTCTGAGCGGCTTCGTCAGGTTACAGAAAATCGTGAAAGGCTAAAGCCCATTATCAAAACCATTATTTTGCTCGGGCGTCAAAACATACCTTTTCGAGGTCACAGGGACGATGGTCCTATCAACCTAGACATTGAGACTTCAGCAGCAAATCAGGGGAATTTCAAAGCTCTCTTGCAGTTCAGAGTAGACGCGGGTGACAAAGCTCTCGAAAAACATCTTAATACATCATCTTCTCGAGCAACATATATTAGCAAAACAACGCAAAATGCTTTAATAGAGTGTTGTGGGGATGAAATTAGGGATGAAATTCTGAAAAGAATACTCGAGTCCAAATATTGGTCTATGATGTTTGACGAAACCAGTGATTTGTCTCATAAGGAACAGATTACATTAGTTGTCCGTTATCTTTGGAAAGATGCCGTAAGGGAGGACTTCATAACTTTTATTGATGCATACAATGCAGCAGCAGATGTAAATGGTAAAGAGTGTAAAGAGAACAAACTATCAGGGAAAACTCTAGGTGAAATAGTCTTAAGGAATGTAAAAGAACTTGGCTTAGACCTTAGTTACTGTGTAGGCATAGGTACAGATGGGGCTTCGGTAATGACATCTGAAGAATCAGGTAGTGTAACAAAGATCCAATCAGAGGCAGTTAGTGCAAAACGGCTTCCATGCTACAACCACGCCTTGAATAATTCTATTTCTAAATCTAATAAGATTCGATCCATAAATAATGCCGTTGGCATTATGAAAGAAGTCATTCACTTTTATAATCAGTCAGCAAAAAGGAATGCTGTTCTAACTGAACACGTAGGAAGGCAACTAGTGAGCCTCTGTGAAACTAGGTGGGTAGATAGACATGATGCAGTAATTTTATTTTTTTGTGCATTGCCAGAAATTGTCGATTCATTTACAGAGATAAGCGAATGGAAAGAGTCCGAGTCAGCCAAAAAGGCCGTATTGTATATCAACTCAATAACAAGCACTGAATTCATTTTTTCTTGCGTTTGTCTGGTAGATATTCTGAAAAGGACCCTTCCCCTAAGCAAGTTATTGCAAAAACCAAACTTAGACTTGAACAAGGCTTCCAATGCAGTGACAGACACACTGACATGTCTGAAGGATAGGAGACGAAATTGTGATGATCATTTCACAGAGTTATACTTGGAAGCTCTAACTACCTCTGAAAAGCTGGGCGTGCAGCTCAAAATGCCCAGAGTAGTGAAAAGCCAAAGGCATAGAGAAAACTACGAAGCAGAGACAGTGATGGAATATTATAGGATGTCCATGTATATACCACTTCTCGACAATGTCATCACTGATCTACAAACCAGGTTCTCCGAAGAAAACCTATTGTGCTTTGACCTCAACCTTTTAATGCCTGCAAATATGTTGAACACCAATGTCAGCGAAAAATGCTTGGAGTTGAACGTGAGGCTGCAGAAAGTTTGCCAGAACTTTAAAACTCTTTTGCCCAGTGATTCTGAAGTGGTACTTGAAGGAGAGTTAAGCATTTGGAGAGCGAAGTGGTCAAGGGAGAAAGAAGAAGGAATGAAAATTCCAAACTGTGCCATAGAAGTACTCAAATGCTGCGATGGAGATATGTTTCCAACTGTACGAACACTTCTACAAATACTTATCACACTACCAGTAAGTGTTGCAAGTGCTGAAAGGTCATTCAGCAGCCTTCCCAAGTAGCAATTTGTCGACGCGACAACGTTGTCTACCGCGTGGCAACGTTTTGTTACAACGTTGTTATTGCCTAGAAGACGACCCTATTCTGCACTAATTTGGTGGACGATTTTTGAGTTGTCTTGACGTTGCCTAGGCAACCTCCTATGAAGCAACATCGTTTCGTAAGCGTTGCATAAGACAACTGAAGCGACTATAAAAAGAACCTGCGCGTGCAATGGTTGCTCAAGGAGTCAGACTAGTTATGTTTTTTTACCTATATTTTTAACACCTTTATGGTGAATGCGAAAACCAAAATGGTAACTATTTTGACATCGTATTAGGTATTTAAATTTATATCAATACATAAAGGACTTAAACAAAATTACCTGATCTGAAAATTTATAAACGCATCTCAGATTACCGTCAAATATGGATATTTCACCTTTAAAAAACACACGCGCTACTTTTTTACGACATTTTTGACAAAAAATATGCAAATTTAAAAAAATCAAATTTTAATATAAAAGTTAAAATTTATGTTAAAGATGTTCTGTATAAATTTAATGTATTGATGGTGCTTTTAAAGGTATCATTTTTTATATTCTGTATTTTCATTTTCTTTGCATCCCAAAAATCTCAAGTAAAACCAAAATGGTGCATTAAACAATATTACCTTATTACTAAAAAATACCTTATTACCAACCCTAGACCGATAAGACAACTTAGAAGTCCAATCGCCAACCAAGCCCGGCCGCGCTGACTATCCCAACCATTTTAGAACGCACCCTCTTATTGGGTGACAGAGAGGTCATGTGACCAGTGTCAAAAGTGTAGCATTCTCCTTAACAGCGTTGCCACATTTTGGAGATTTCTACTTTTTTGGTAGATTTTTGATATTTTTTAAAATATTCTAGTAGGTAATATTGTTTAGTAGATTTTTGTTATATTTCAACATTTTGTTATGACTAAAATAAAATTTGCTTTTTAATAGTATTTACCCCATTTCTAAATTAATTTTCACACATTTGGTTACAATTTCCCAATCCGAAAATAAGACCGAAAATAAGATTCAGAATAATTAGGTCATTACCGAAAATAAGATTCAGGACGTAGATGATGAATATTACAGAGAAATGAAACTGGAAACTAGATTCTTGTGTAACAAACTTGCAGATTTCAAGTAACAGTGCAAGCAGTATTTCAGGTGTTATTGAAGAGTTCTGGCATTCGGTGAGCCTATTATAGAAGCTAACGATGGAAAACTAAAATATCTAAACATATGTAACTTTGCAAAACACAAAATGTTGTGTTCACGTGTTTCTAATGTTAAATGCGAAACAATTGTTTGAAGAATTTGATCCAGACATGCAGCTGTTAAAATTAGTGGATGACAAAATATTCTAGTTGTTAAATGTACCTATTCATTTTTTTCGAATCATGAGGAAACTATAATAAGTATTTTTGAAAAATTTAAACGCAGAATGAAAGACTGCATTATTTAGAAAAACCAAAACGTTTCTTTTGAATGAGATATTTGGAATTAAAATGACACTACATTTTGTCTTTTTTTCACCCCTGTAACTTATTAAAATAAACATTATAGAAGTTTTCAGTGACTTTCAGTCCTCGGTAATAACGTAATCTTTCTTTCTGCGTTTAAATTTTTCAAAATACTTATTCGTTTTCTCAGGATTCGCAAAAAATGAAAACATTTAAAATACATTGAACATTTTAACGGGCGACATTTTGCGCCTATCCCCTTAAGTTAACTGTTGTTTTTATTATCAAAAATCCCAAATATATCCCAAAAATCCTTAAGTACATTTTAGTTTTTGATTTAGTAGATTTTAGCTAAAAAATGGTAATTACCAGTTGTTGTTTTGGAATAATTAGGTTTCCAATTTTTTGGAATTCCTCTTGGACAGTTAAGACGGATATGCAGATTACTGTATAAGTTTACTGTATTTACATGGCCTAAAAAGAATCTACTGATTTTGTGAAAGCAAAACTAATGAAAGAGTAAAAACTGACCTGGCAACCCCGTCTAGCAGGCAACCCCGTCCAAGGTTGCCAGGTCTGGTGAAAATTCACCAGATTTGGTGATTTTGTAACCCATTTGGTGATATGGTGAAAACTTTTTTAAAAAGCTTAATATCTGGTGATTTTTTGACCTTATCTACATATAAATTTATGTTAAAATTTAAAAAGTACGATTATACTATATATGAGTTTGTTATTCGTTATTAAGAATTGCCTAATATTCATATCATACAAAAAGTCTAATTTGTAATATAAAATGATCCGCCTCTGTGGTGTTCAACCGGGGATTTCCCGAAGGTTACGCTATTCTTGCAAGTTTCATGCACTTCCAATAATTTATGTCTTGGTTTTATAAACAAACCTTTCAGTTAATATCAACATATCAATTTTCAATTTATCAGTTGTATCTTTCTTGTGTCGGCTGTAGAGTTGTAAGTGATTACTGTTTTTATAGTTTTGTCATGTATTGTGTTGGTTTGATCATCTTTAAAATCTCAAAGGTGGGTAGGTGTACTATTTTTTCAGTTTTTATTTATATTACAAATTTGGTAGCATGAGCAAAAATTACTAGGTGTTTTAACAAAAAGTTTGGTGGAAACAAGGTGGTCTGCTATGCCAAGTTTATGACATAAAAAGTTTAGTTTTAAATAGTAAATAATCTACATTATCGGGAGTTTCAGTAAGTAATAAACCAACCCTTCACATTACCGTTCTCGAATTGTTACGCGTATGCGCATGCGCAATAACCTATAATCATGCGCAGTAACACATTTTTCGTTACTGCGCATACTCATAACAATCTGGTGATTTTTAGCAAAATCTGGCAACTTTTTAAGCGACTGTCTGGTGATTTTTAGTTTTTTGACCTGGCAACCTTGACCCCGTCTAGCAAAGCTGATACAAAGATTGAAAGATTAAGGTTATCAAATCTACTGATAAAACAGAGGACAATGGAATGGAAACCAGCTATTAAAAAAACAAACGAACAGGTTGTTAAATAAATCGAAAATTTCCAGCAAAATAAAACATATAATAATAAGAAAAAAATAAGGTTATAAAGTAAATTCTTTTTCTCCTTCTGAAGTTGCCGCAAAGGTGTCACACACCTAGAACAACACCTAGGGTCGTGACAGACAACTTCAGAGTCGGCCAGGGCGTAAATTAGTTTAGCATTATAACGTTTTTAAGTCGTTGCGATTGTTGAAAAAACTGAACTGTGATATGTAGTTGTCACAATGGTAATAAATTAGTTGCCCGTGTAACTAAAGGCATTACTTAAAGTTGTAACATCGCAATGTCAGTCGGGATAGGGGACGTTGGCCGAAACAACTTAAAATGCTCTCGGGCAACGTTATATACAGTGCATTTGTTTGTACTGACAACCAATGCGTCGAAAAATTGCTACTTGGGTTAAGCTCGTTAAATCCTGGCTACGGACAAGAATGGTTGAAGAGAGGTTGAATGGATTGTGCCTTTTATACATACATCGTGATATTGAGGTGAATGTTGAGAACGTAATTGAGCGTTATGCTAAAGGAGGAAAAAGAAGGCTGGACTTTATTGTTTAAGTTTTATGGAGAAAGTATGTAAATAATAAAGTAATGCTTTGAATCTTCAAAAAAGTGTTTTGTGTTTTTATTTCCCTAACCAAGTAGGCTTTAATGAATAAATCCAATTAAAAACTATAGATTTAAATTACAAAATATGATCATGTTTTAGTCTCTAGATTGTCTAAAAACACGAGTTTTCAGTTACATTTTTCCAGACCCAGACCCCCCGGAAGGTTCCCCACATAATCCTCCTTGCCCCCCCCCCCGAAATCATGCCCTGGATCCGCCACTGATCCCGAACGAGCTTTTAAAGAATTCTAGGTAGTTTAAGTGCATTGAAGACATAAATTAACCGCAGATATTTATTAGACCATGCTGTATTGTTGGCCCCGTTAGGTAAATTATTCGGATTTGTTTTCTGTTGCACAAACTTACTGAAAAAGAGGTCCTCATAATAAATCCACAGGGTGCCGGGAGGTGCCGCGGTCGGAAAATAGTTTAAACAAATTCAAAAAATCAATTTTTTCACTTCGTAAATTTTTTTATATTCTTTGGGTCATTATGGACAAAAAAGGTCTCTTGTGATTTTTCTCTAAAATTGATTGTTTTCGAGTTATACGCGATTTAAAATTTGAAAAACGCCAAAATCACTTCTTCTCCTTTTAGTTTCTTGGCCTCCACTTCTTAGGTACTTGGCCAGTTCTCGTATTTAGACTGCAATTGGAAGGGAATACTCTTTTCAAGGGGTCTGGATTTTTCCATATTCCCTTCGTTAAATTCATTGTATTATGATTGTCAAATAACTATTTTATATTTTAATTTGAAATATTACTATAAATTGATTGATCGTTCTTAAGATTTGGTCATTAATATTATGTAGACGATTTTATATTGAAATGGGGGTTGGACTTCCTGTATTAACAAGTTCCTGATACAGGTCAAGTTGATTTATTTTGTAACATATTCAGTAACATATGAGTTATACTTTTGTCCACATTCACAAAAAGGAGTATCACTACAATTGATTTTAAACCAATAATGATCTGGTATGAGGCATTGACCCGTTCGCATTCTAATAATTGATGTCAAGTGCCTTCGATCCACAAATGTGAATTTGTGGAACCAAGGGTTTGTAGAAAAATCACTTTAGTTTTATACTGTTTTGTCCATTCAACTTTAAACTCATTTACAATTTTGTGTTTAATAAAAGGTAAAAAGTGAAATTTATATATTTCAATGTCTGCAGAAACGTTTAAAGTCTTGACTATATTTGCCAATTTATCAGCCTCTGTATTCCCCTTTACTCCAGTATGGCCTGGAATCAAAGCTAAGAT
This sequence comes from Diabrotica virgifera virgifera, assembly GCF_917563875.1. Lineage (NCBI taxonomy): Eukaryota > Metazoa > Arthropoda > Insecta > Coleoptera > Chrysomelidae > Diabrotica > Diabrotica virgifera. The sequence goes on from NC_065443.1 coordinate 178,092,483, forward strand.
TAAGATATAGCTAAGCTAAGATATATATAACGCCAAAATGACCATTTTCAAGGCTTAATAACTCGGTTATAAATTATTATTATGAACGTCAAAATGTGACTAAATAAAAGTTTAAAGCCCCCCTCTCTCCCTACATGATCTTGCAGAAATTTGTGTCATTAATGTATTACTAAGCTGTTATTTTTAATTAATCAGCGCTAACAGCGTATTGAGGCGGCCGTCAATGTGAGTGCGAAAGAGATGCACCATTCCGGCAACCAATGGTGCATCTTAAAGGCACTCACATTGACGGCCGCCTCAATACGCTGTTAGCGCTAATAGTTAAAAATAACAGTTTAGTAATAAATTAATGACACAAATTTCTTCACGATCATGTAGGGGGGGCTTTAAACTTTGATTTAGTCTTTTTCTGACTTTCATAATAATAATTCCTAAAGGCCCCGTCTCACCATCAAATAATTGACAGTTAATTTGATCAAACTTGACAGTTAGTGACACAAAGTGACAGTTAGTATGTATAGTTTGTGTCACTAGTCAAGTTTGACTGTCAAGTTTGATCAAATTAACTGTCAATTATTTGATGGTGAGACGGGGCCTTAAGAGTTAAAGACTTGAAAATAACCATTTTCGCGTTTTTCAAATTTTAAATCGCGTATAACTCGACAACAATTAATTTTAGAGAAAAATCATAAGAGACCCTTTTTGCTCATAATATTCCAAAGAATCTAAAAAAATTGGTACGAAGTGAAAAAATTGATTTTTTGAATTTGTTTAAAAAAATTGTTTTAACAATTTTCCGACCGCGGCATCTCCCGGCACTCTGTGTATTTGTTATAAGGACCTCTTTTTAAGAAAAACGTTTGTGCAAAAAAAAATTATCGGAATAATTTACCTAACGGGGGCGACGATATAGTCTGGACCAGTGGTTTTCAATGTTTTTGGGTCATGTACCACCAAATTCTTTTAAAATTATTCTTGGTACCACCTAACTGAAATACCTGTCGAGCTAGGTAACCTAACTAACTACAAATATGCTGGATTTTGGCTGTGTTTCTGTGTTTTGTGTACCACCCCAAATAATGTAATGTACCACCAGTGGTACATGTACCACAGATTGAGAACCCCTGGTCTGGACTATATGGGATGTTGCCTGTACAAATATCGTTCGGATATTGCTTTTGGTATGCGAGCTTCCTAACGAATCGTCGCCGACACCGCCGACTGGCTGGCATGTCGCATGTGCATGACATTGACATTTGGTTCTTGGTTGTCATGTAATTTAATGTTATTGTTAGGTTTTCAATGACAATAAAGTACAACCAAATACAACAGTTGTTTTGTTTACCAATCCAAAGATTCGTTCATTCTCATTCGTTGGTTTAACGATTGATAGTAACTATAAATTCAAATTACAGATCAGATGTATATATATATATAAACACGCAAAAATGCTTGGCTATAAAATGAAAAATGTAACTGCAATATTAGGTGACGTTATATATAAAAATAAATAAAATCTGCTGTTGATATTGTAGTTCATTAGTTTTGAAAAATAAGCAGTACTAACTTTAATCTTGTGCCAAATTAGTTTTATTGTTAATATTAATATTTTCACCCAAATAAGAGAAATGGATGACGTGCAACTGGGTCCTGTGAGTATTAGCATGATAGAAGATAATTTATATTTAGGAGGATTGGCAGCTGCGAAAAATTTGGAAGTTTTAAAGAAGTACAACATTACTCATATTCTTACCATAGATATATGTCCATTACCAAGAACTGTAACAGAACAAAGAAATTTAGTTACCAGATTTATACAGTTGTCAGACCAACCAAGAGAAGATTTGCTTTCATATTTTGATGAAACAGATTTATTTATTAATGAAGGAAGGGAGAAGGGAATTGTTTTGGTTCATTGTTATTTTGGTGTTTCTAGAAGTGCCACTGTTGTTATTGCCCATATAATGAAAAAATACCAGATGAGTTACTTTGAGGCATTTGATATGGTAAAAGCCAAAAGAAAAATAGTTTTTCCTAATCCAGGTTTTGTGTCACAACTAAAACTTTATAAAGACATGGGATACCAAATAGATAACAGAAACATGCACTATAAAATATATAAACTGTCTCTAGCTGCTTTTAGGGTAAGTAACAAGAATTATATACCTAACTACTTAATAATTTGTTTTCATAACAAATCTGCCAGAGTGTTACAAAAAAATGGTCCAAAATTATTCAAATTCCTAGGCACGATAATAAGATCGACTTTACCTATATCCTAAAATTGCACCTGATTATAATGGGTTGAGTTATAAAATAACTTTTTAAAATTCTACTACAACCAAACATACCATTAATACTGACAGTTAAACTGCAAAACCTCGTAAGTCGATTTTTGGTCCATTATGACTTTTATACTTTGTTGGTTTATACTTTTACATATCTTTTAAACTATTTAATGGTACTAGCGACATCAAAGACCTCGTAAGTAAGATTTTTTATTTATTTATTTATTTATTCACGGGTAAGCCCTATTCAGATATAAATGTTACAGTGTTCTAAATTATCATAATATAACATAACAAAGTGGTTTGAGAAAAAATAATTCTATGAGTAGTACAGTTACAAAAAAGAAAAAAAGAAGATTACATATAGGTCAGTACAATTACAAACAAAAGATAACACATAAATCAATTCAGAAATTTTCCAAGGTATAATGGTTTTGAGTTATCTAATACATACAGGTCATGTAACACAAATCACAATACAAAAGCTCTGGCCGAAAGTATTATAAAGTTAAAAAGAAATATGATTTTTAAAGCAGGAAACTGATACACCTATTAAAAATTTCAAGGATATTCAATGAGTTAGCTAATCTAAGAGTTCTAGGAATAAATGTGTTGTAAGAATAATAGACCATTCCAGGGTGACGTCATTTGACAGCGACTGGTGGGCAAAATATTGTAAACAAACTAGGTTAAGTGTAGAAAACCATTGTTTAATTTAAGAATATGATTAAAATACCAGCGTTTTGTTCAGTTTGAAAGTGTTCCAGTAAAGGTAAAAGAGATAAAGTAAGTTTTTTTTATAATACCAGCCGCATTTAAAGACCGAAATGTTTTAAATCACTATAATCACAATACACTGTAAACGGAACGACGATATGGGCCAAGAAAACTGATTTTCTGATTATACCGGGTTTTTGCATCCCCTACGAAGGGATGTCCTATATCCAATATTTGAAATTTTTGTAGTTAAAACCACAGATTTTTTATAATAAGGCGAGAAAATAGCAAAAATAACACCAAAAACACAATTTTTGCCCCTCAGCAACAGTGTCGAAAGTCACTTGACCTGGAATGGTCAATTGTGTGTGTGTGTGAGAGAGAGAAAAAATGGCTTGGATGTGGGTCCGTTAGCCACAGATTTTTATTTTATTTTTACTTACCTCAATTTATTAGTTTTGTTATATTTATACCTATTTCACTTAAATTTGTTTCTCTCACTTTGTTTCTCTCAAGTAGTTAATGAGTAATTTAAATATTTCCATTTTATGACAACTTATTAGATATTCTATACTAATTGAATATCTACATATACACAGCTATCAGTTTTGAAGTAGTGTGTGAAGAAAATCTTGATTTTATGAATTATGAGGAATATTTTTACGATTTCAGAAATGGTGACTACTTTTCAATAAATAATTATTTAGCAAGTATAAATTGGGAGGGACTGTTTCTTAGTGGTACAGCTGATAGTATGGTGGTCATTTTTTATGATATAATTTACTCATTGATAGAAAACTTTGTTCCACTTAAGAAATATAAGATCTCTACCTTTCCCTCTTGGTTCTCCTCAGAGCTGCGTAACCTAATTGTATGTAAAAAACAGGCCCACAAACAATATAAAATTAGTAATAGGCAAGATGATTATGACCGTTTCGTGGCTTTAAGAAATCAGTGTGAAATTTTAAGAGCAGACTGTCAGAAACAGTATTTAGATAGGATACAAAACAACATTTCCCATAATCCAAAATATTTTTGGTCTTACATTAAAAGCAAAAGAAATGGGTATAACATACCAACTACAATGGTCTATAATGACAGGGTTGGCTTGAATGTCAAGGACTCTGCCAATATGTTTGCAGAATATTTCTCATCTGTCTACTCAGATGACCAACAAGATACTTTACCTTTTTTTAGTTTTGAAGGTTCGATTTGTTTGAGTTCCATAATACTTATAGCAACTGAGATCTATGATACTATTGCAAGTTGTAAAAACCGATTATGTGGAGGGCCGGATGGAATCCCAGCCTATTTTCTGAAAAAATGTATATGTGTACTTACAAAACCAATTTTGTTTATTTTTAACAGATCACTTGGTACTGGTAGCTTTCCCAGTCTCTGGAAGAAGAGCTTTTTAAAGCCGATTTTTAAATCAGGTGCAAGGAACGACATATCAAACTATCGAGCTGTCTGTAATCAGTCAGAGCTGCCATAGTTGCTTGATTGTTTGGTTAGTAAGAAACTGACATGGTGTTTTAGAGGCATTTTTAATCCTGAACAATTTGGCTTTATGAAAGGGTGGTCAACAGATGCCAGCCTAGTTTTGTATGTCAATCATATATATAACAGCTTTGAAGAGGGATTCCAGGTTGACTCGATCTATACTGACTTTTCTAAAGCATTTGATCGGGTTAACCATGGGGTCCTATTACAAAAACTAAGAGCTTTGGGTATTGTGGATCCCCTTCTTCAGTGGATTTCAGAATTTATTAGCGGCTGTACGCAGGCAGTTAACTTAGGAGGTGTTACTTCGATTGAAATAACAGTTCCATCAGGCGTGCCGCAAGGCTCTCATTGTGGCCCTGTTTTGTTTTGCTTGTTTCTGGTTGATTTAGTAGAAAAAATTAAAAATTGTAGTGTTCTTATGTTTGCTGACGATGTAAAACTGTTTAGAAAAATTCAATCCTGGGATGATGCTGTTATACTACAGGAAGATCTTAAATCTTTTTATGATTGGTGCAGTTTAAACAGAATGTCACTTAATATAAACAAATGTCATAAAATGACGTTCTCGAGGAAAAGAAATCCAATTACATTCGTTTATTATATTAATAACTTGCCATTAGCCTCTAAAAATGAAGTATCAGATTTGGGAATCTGGTTAGACACCAAACTGTCATTCTCATGCCACATCAATCAAGTAACAAACAGGGCGATGAAAGTACTGGGATTTATCCAACGCACATCTGTAGACCTGTCTTTGTTCACATTTAGAAAACTTTATTGTGGTCTCGTTAGGCCCATTCTAGAGTTTGGATCAGTTGTATGGTCCCCATCATACAACTGTTACATTGAACATATTGAAAGAGTCCAAAATAAATTTTTGAGGGTAGCAGCTTATAAGAGTGGATACAGGAGAGAGGAATATGACTATCAGTGGGTAAGAGATAGTCTAAATTTACCAACACTTGAGTCAAGGAGGACATTGTTAGATTTATGCTTGCTACACAAAGTTATTAATGCTTTCATTGATTGTCCTCAATTGATATCACTTTTTAGTCTTAAAGTTCCTAGTAGAAGCAACAGACAATCAGAAATCTTTTCAGTGCCATTTCACCACCACACTAATTTTGGTATAAATGAACCGACTACACGATTGGTTCGGAGTGCTAATGGCCTGCCAAGACAAATGGATATTTTTGACTCCAAAATTGGTTTGTTCAAAAAACAACTAAGGGGTATCTTACAATAAGTTTGTTGTAGTTCTGTATTGTTCTTACAATATGTTTGTTTGTATTATTCTGATGTGTTTATTATTTTAATAATTTATTATTGTTGAGGTGTAACTTGTAAAAGTCTTGTTGTGTGTAAAACTTTTAAATGGATGCTGTAAATAAATAAATAAATAAATAATTGGAAAATGAACTTGTGTTTGTCGTAAATTGTAATATAAATTGATTTATATATCTCTCGTTAATTTTGCATTCAAAGAAAATATGGTTCAAATCTCTAATCGAAACATTATCACAAAAACAGACTGATGAATCTATTCCTAATTTGTGCAGATGTGCCTCATATTTTCCGTGTCGAGTTTTTAATCTGACATAGTAGAAATATCTTGCTTTGGCAGGTTATACTTAAATATGTATTCAGGTGGCGGAGGAAGTTCTTGATGTAAAGAAAAATATAAATTTTTTGATATGCTTGAAATATTTTTCCATTGTTTTTTCCATATTTTATTTATTCTAGCTTTGAGATCATTTATTACATCTGTCGATAAGATCTAAGTTAGAATCTCACCATTTTTTATTGCTTCTTTGGCCAACTCATCCATTTTTGCCCATATAAATACTACTTCCACTTTAGTAAGAATAATTGAATCTATGAAAAGAAACATAAAAGGTTTGCACCTGCCTAGTCAAACGACTGTGGACAAATAGAGATATTTTGGAGAGAAGCTCGGGGCAGTTACACAGCCTGTTGATAATTTTAAATAAAATTATTAAGTCTCTTTGTTTTCTGCGTACCTCAAGAGGAGGTAAGTTCAGTATGCGCTCTAATGCAGAATAGTCGTAGTATACATGCATCTTAGTGGCAGTATATCTCAGAAAATTGTGTTGGACAGCCTCAAGTTTCAGTTTATGAGTAAAGTAATAGGGGGACCAAATTGTGGAATAGTATCAAAATGAGATCTAACCAGGGAGAAATAAAGGGATTTAATAGCTGAGATGTTAGTAAAGTCTCTGGTGGTTCTCTTTATAAAGCCAAGCATCTTCATAGACTTCTGTATTGTACTGGAAATGTGTGATTTATAGCTAAGGACGGAGTCAAGGATCACACCTAGATCCTTAGTTTCAGAGGCAGAATGTAAGGTCAGATTATTTATACTATATTCGAAGATGATTGGATGATGAGTTTGATGAAAACGAAGAATATGGCATTTGGATGCATTCAAACACATACCATTTTGCATACACCAGTTAGATAGGCGTTCAATATCACCTTGTAGACTAAGTGAATCAGCCTCACATGTGATTATTTTAAAACATTTTAAATCATCAGGGAATAACAAAGTTTCACTTACTTGGAAACAGGGTATTAGATCATTGGTAAATATATTAAACAACAGAGGCCCAAAGTGTGATCCTTGTGGTACACCTGAGGTAACAGAGATGGTATGAGAATAGTAATGATTAATCCTGACAATTTGCGATCTTTGCGTAAGATAGCTCTTGAGCCACTTCAATATAAGGCCATCAACTCCATCTAAATAAAGTTTATGAATCAAGAGCTCATGATAAACTTTGCCGAAAGCTTTGAAAAAGTCAGTATATACACTTGTAACCCCTTCTCAAGAGCATCTGTCAAAAAGTCAACATATGTTATGAGACCAGAGAGAGAGAGAGAGAGAGGAGAGAGAGAGAGAGAGAGAGAGAGAGAGAGAGAGAGAGAGAGAGAGAGCGAGAGAGCGAGAGAGAGAGAGAAAGAGAGAGAGAGCGAGAGAGACGTATTAACATAGGCAAAAATATAGGTCCGTGAACCTGGCCCCCGAAATGCGAATATTCGTGTGAAAATTTGCGCATTGTTTGCCCATCGTTTGACCATGTTTGCCCACTTATTACTTTTTTTTGCCCACCTTTACAATAAGAGATACATACATGACATAAAAAACATAAGACCCAAATTTGCTCCGAATTGAAAAAAAGATATGCACTCGTTTGACCACGTTTGCCCACCTTTTAATTTTTTTAGATATTTATTATTTCTCTAGATATGACATAATTGACATAAATAACATGAAATAAAATTTTTTCGAAAATCAAACTCGCGCGTTCGTTTGTCCGTCGTTTGACCACGTTTACCCACCTTTTAATTTTTTCAGATATTTATTGTTTCTCGAGATATGACATGATTTACATAAATGACATAAAATATAATTTTTCGAAAATCGAACTCGCGCGTTCGTTTGTCCGTCGTTTGACCACGTTTTTTCCACTTTTTAATTTTTTCAGATATTTATTGTTTCTCGAGATATGACATAATTGACATAAATGACATGAAATAAATTTTTTTCGAAAATCAAACTCGCGCGTTCGTTTGTCCATCGTTTGACCACGTTTGCCCACCTTTTAATTTTTTCAGATATTTATTGTTTCTCGAGATATGACATGATTGACATAAATGACATAAAATATAATTTTTCGAAAATCGAACTGGCGCGTTCGTTTGTCCGTCGTTTGACCACGTTTTTCCACTTTTTCGTTTTTCGATTCACTCATTATTTTCCGAGATACGACATACACGACATAAATCACAAAAAACCTATAAAATTAAATTTTTTCAAAAATCGAACTCGCGCGTTCGTTTGTCCGTCGTTTGACCACGTTTGACCTTTTAGTTTTTTCAGATATTTATTGTTTCTCGAGATATGACATGATTTACATAAATGACATAAAATATAATTTTTCGAAAATCGAACTCGCGCGTTCGTTTGTCCGTCGTTTGACCACGTTTGCCCACCTTTTAATTTTTTCAGATATTTATTGTTTCTCGAGATATGACATGATTGACATAAATGACATAAAATATAATTTTTCGAAAATCGAACTCGCGCGTTCGTTTGTCCGTCGTTTGACCACGTTTTTCCACTTTTTCGTTTTTCGATACACTCATTATTTTCCGAGATACGACTACACGATATAAATCACAAAAAACCTATAAAATGAAATTTTTCGAAAATCGAACTCGCGCGTTCGGTTGTCCGTCGTTTGACCACGTTTGCCCACCTTTTAATTTTTTCAGATATTTATTGTTTCTCGAGATATGACATGATTGACATAAATGACATAAAATATAATTTTTCGAAAATCGAACTCGCGCGTTCGTTTGTCCGTCGTTTGACCACGTTTTCCACTTTTTCGTTTTTTGATACACTCATTATTTTCCGAGATACGACATACACGACATAAATCACAAAAAACCTATAAAATGAAATTTTTTCGAAAATCGAACTCTCGCGTTCGTTTGTCCATCGTTTGATTACGTTTGCCCACCTTTTAATTTTTTTAAATATTTATTATTTCTCGAGATATGACATAATTGACATAAATGACATGAAATAAAATTTTTTCGAAAATCAAACTCGCGCCTTCGTTTGTCCATCGTTTGACCACGTTTGCCCACCTTTTAATTTTTTCAGATATTTATTGTTTGTCGAGATATGACATGATTGACATAAATGACATAAAATATAATTTTTCGAAAATCGAACTCGCGCGTTCGTTTGTCCGTCGTTTTACCACGTTTTTCCACTTTTTCGTTTTTCGATACACTCATTATTTTCCGAGATACGACATACACGACATAAATCACAAAAAACCTATAAAATGAAATTTTTTCGAAAATCGAACTCGCGCGTTCGTTTGTCCGTCGTTTGACCACGTTTGCCCACCTTTTAATTTTTTCAGATATTTATTGTTTCTCGAGATATGACATGATTTACATAAATGACATAAAATATAATTTTTCGAAAATCGAACTCGCGCGTTCGTTTGTCCGTCGTTTGACCACGTTTTTCGACTTTTTCGTTTTTCGATACACCCATTATTTCCCGAGATACGACGTACACGACATAAATCACAAAAAACCTATAAAATAAATTTTTTTCGAAAATCGAACTCTCGCGTTCGTTTGTCCATCGTTTGACCACGTTTGCCCACCTTTTAATTTTTTCAAATATTTATTATTTCTCGAGATATGACATAATTGACATAAATGACATGAAATAAAATTTTTTCGAAAATCAAACTCGCGCGTTCGTTTGTCCATCGTTTGACCACGTTTGCCCACCTTTTAATTTTTTCAGATATTTATTGTTTCTCGAGATATGACATGATTGACATAAATGACATAAAATATAATTTTTCGAAAATCGAACTCGCGCGTTCGTTTGTCCGTCGTTTTACCACGTTTTTCCACTTTTTCGTTTTTCCCACCTTTTAATTTTTTCAGATATTTATTGTTTGTCGAGATATGACATGATTGACATAAATGACATAAAATATAATTTTTCGAAAATCGAACTCGCGTTCGTTTGTCCGTCGTTTTACCACGTTTTTCCACTTTTTCGTTTTTCGATACACTCATTCTCCGAGATACGACATACACGACATAAATCACAAAAAACCTATAAAATGAAATTTTTTCGAAAATCGAACCCGCGCGTTCGTTTGTCCGTCGATTGACCACGTTTGCCCACCTTTTAATTTTTTCAGATATTTATTGTTTCTCGAGATATGACATGATTTACATAAATGACATAAAATATAATTTTTCGAAAATCGAACTCGCGCGTTCGTTTGTCCGTCGTTTGACCACGTTTACCCACCTTTTAATTATTTCAGATATTTATTGTTTCTCGAGATATGACATGATTTACATAAATTACATAAAATATAATTTTTCGAAAATCGAACTCGCGCGTTCGTTTGTCCGTCGTTTGACCACGTTTTTCCACTTTTTCGTTTTTCGATACACCCATTATTTCCCGAGATACGACGTACACGACATAAATCACAAAAAACCTATAAAATAAATTTTTTTCGAAAATCGAACTCGCGCGTTCGTTTGTCCGTCGTTTGACCACGTTTGCCCACCTTTTAATTTTTTCAGATATTTATTGTTTCTCGAGATATGACATAATTGACATAAATGACATAAAATATCATTTTTCGAAAATCGAACTCGCGCGTTCGTTTGTCCGTCGTTTGACCACGTTTGCCCAACTTTTAATTTTTTTAGATATTTATTGTTTGTCGAGATATGACATGATTTACATAAATTACATAAAATATAATTTTTCAAAAATCGAACTCGCGCGTTCCTTTGTCCGTCATTTGACCACGTTTTTCCACTTTTTCGTTTTTCGATACACCCATTATTTCCCGAGATACGACGTACACGACATAAATCACAAAAAACCTATAAAATAAATTTTTTTCGAAAATCGAACTCGCGTTTTCGTTTGTCCATCGTTTGACCACGTTTGCCCACCTTTTAACTTTTTTAAATATTTATTATTTCTCGAGATATGACATAATTGACATAAATGACATGAAATAAAATTTTTTCGAAAATCAAACTCGCGCGTTCGTTTGTCCATCGTTTGACCACGTTTGCCCACCTTTTAATTTTTTCAGATATTTATTGTTTCTCGAGATATGACATGATTGACATAAATGACATAAAATATAATTTTTCGAAAAGCGAACTCGCGCGTTCGTTTGTCCGTCGTTTTACCACGTTTTTCCACTTTTTCGTTTTTCGATACACTCATTATTTTCCGAGATACGACATACACGACATAAATCACAAAAAAACTATAAAATGAAATTTTTTCGAAAATCGAACTCGCGCGTTCGTTTGTCCGTCGTTTGACCACGTTTGCCCACCTTTTAATTTTTTCAGATATTTATTGTTTCTCGAGATATGACATGATTTACATAAATGACATAAAATATAATTTTTCGAAAATCGAACTCGCGCGTTCGTTTGTCCGTCGTTTGACCACGTTTTTCCACTTTTTCGTTTTTCGATACACCCATTATTTCCAAAGATACGACGTACACGACATAAATCACAAAAAACCTATAAAATGAAATTTTTTCGAAAATCGAACTCGCGCGTTCCTTTGTCCGTCGTTTGACCACGTTTGCCCACCTTTTAATTTTTTCAGATATTTATTGTTTCTCGAGATATGACATGATTTACATAAATGACATAAAATATAATTTTTCGAAAATCGAACTCGCGCTTTCGTTTGTCCGTCGTTTGACCACGTTTTTCCACTTTTTCGTTTTTCGATACACCCATTATTTCCCGAGATACGACGTACACGACATAAATCACAAAAAACCTATAAACTAAATTTTTTTCGAAAATCGAACTCTCGCGTTCGTTTGTCCATCGTTTGACCACGTTTGCCCACCTTTTAATTTTTTTAAATAATTATTATTTCTCGATATATGACATAATTGACATAAATGACATGAAATAAAATTTTTTCGAAAATCAAACTCGCGCGTTCGTTTGTCCATCGATTGACCACGTTTGCCCACCTTTTAATTTTTTCAGATATTTATTGTTTCTCGAGATATGACATAAATGACATAAAATATAATTTTTCGAAAATCGAACTCGCGCGTTCGTTTGTCCGTCGTTTGACCACGTTTTTCCACTTTTTCGTTTTTCGATACACCCATTATTTCCCGAGATACGACGTACACGACATAAATCACAAAAAACCTATAAAATAATTTTTTTTTCGAAAATCGAACTCGCGCGTTCGTTTGACCACGTTTGCCCACCTTTTAATTTTTTTAAATATTTATTATTTCTCGAGATATGACATAATTGATATAAATGACATGAAATAAAATTTTTTCGAAAATCAAACTCGCGCGTTCGTTTGTCCATCGTTTGACCACGTTTGCCCACCTTTTAATTTTTTCAGATATTTATTGTTTCTCGAGATATGACATGATTGACATAAATGACATAAAATATAATTTTTCGAAAATCGAACTCGCGCGTTTGTTTGTCCGTCGTTTGACCACGTTTTTCCACTTTTTCGTTTGTCGATACACTCATTATTTTCCGAGATACGACATACACGACATAAATCACAAAAAACCTATAAAATGAAATTTTTTCGAAAATCGAACTCGCGCGTTCGTTTGTCCGTCGTTTGACCACGTTTGCCCACATTTTAATTTTTTCAGATATTTATTGTTTCTCGAGATATGACATGATTTACATAAATGACATAAAATATAATTTTTCGAAAATCGAACTCGCGCGTTCGTTTGTCCGTCGTTTGACCACGTTTGCCCACCTTTTAATTTTTTCAGATATTTATTGTTTCTCGAGATATGACATGATTTACATAAATGACATAAAATATAATTTTTCGAAAATCGAACTCGCGCTTTCGTTTGTCCGTCGTTTGACCACGTTTTTCCACTTTTTCGTTTTTCGATACACCCATTATTTCCCGAGATACGACGTACACGACATAAATCACAAAAAACCTATAAAATAAATTTTTTTCGAAAATCGAACTCTCGCGTTCGTTTGTCCATCGTTTGACCACGTTTGCCCACCTTTTAATTTTTTTAAATAATTATTATTTCTCGATATATGACATAATTGACATAAATGACATGAAATAAAATTTTTTCGAAAATCAAACTCGCGCGTTCGTTTGTCCATCGATTGACCACGTTTGCCCACCTTTTAATTTTTTCAGATATTTATTGTTTCTCGAGATATGACATAAATGACATAAAATATAATTTTTCGAAAATCGAACTCGCGCGTTCGTTTGTCCGTCGTTTGACCACGTTTTTCCACTTTTTCGTTTTTCGATACACCCATTATTTCCCGAGATACGACGTACACGACATAAATCACAAAAAACCTATAAAATAATTTTTTTTTCGAAAATCGAACTCGCGCGTTCGTTTGACCACGTTTGCCCACCTTTTAATTTTTTTAAATATTTATTATTTCTCGAGATATGACATAATTGATATAAATGACATGAAATAAAATTTTTTCGAAAATCAAACTCGTGCGTTCGTTTGTCCATCGTTTGACCACGTTTGCCCACCTTTTAATTTTTTCAGATATTTATTGTTTCTCGAGATATGACATGATTGACATAAATGACATAAAATATAATTTTTCGAAAATCGAACTCGCGCGTTTGTTTGTCCGTCGTTTGACCACGTTTTTCCACTTTTTCGTTTGTCGATACACTCATTATTTTCCGAGATACGACATACACGACATAAATCACAAAAAACCTATAAAATGAAATTTTTTCGAAAATCGAACTCGCGCGTTCGTTTGTCCGTCGTTTGACCACGTTTGCCCACATTTTAATTTTTTCAGATATTTATTGTTTCTCGAGATATGACATGATTTACATAAATGACATAAAATATAATTTTTCGAAAATCGAACTCGCGCGTTCGTTTGTCCGTCGTTTGACCACGCTTTTCCACTTTTTCGTTTTTCGATACACCCATTATTTCCCGAGATACGACGTACACGACATAAATCACAAAAAACCTATAAAATAAATTTTTTTCGAAAATCGAACTCGCGCGTTCGTTTGTCCATCGTTTGACCACGTTTGCCCACCTTTTAATTTTTTTAAATATTTATTATTTCTCGAGATATGACATAATTGACATAAATGACATAAAATAAAATTTTTAATTAAGTAGTAAATATGGTTTTAAACGTGGCTGGATTTCTATTTTCCATGTACCCAGGTAATGAATAATGTTAATTTATCATCGTTAATTAAGTTAATATCGTAAAAATATTGTTTTCATGACGTCCATTGAAAATAAAAAATCAACCTTACCTGACATAAAATCTCTATATTGTGAAATTCACAACGTTTAGTGTTTGAAACGTTGTAAATAACACAAAATTAAGAATCATTGAATAGAGGATTTAGAATTCATTTTGTCAAAAATTCAGTGTAAAGAATAAAGAAGTCACATAATATAGATAACCTAATTTGTGAGACAATTATGATAAAAATTTACACAAAGTCGCATCCTATAATATAAACTGATCAAAAGCTAGTCAGACGAACGCGCAAGTTAGATTTTCAAAAAAAATATTTTTTATGAGTTTTCGTGATCGATGTCGTATACGTCGAATCTCGGGAAATAATAAGTATATCGAGAAACGAAAAAGTAGGCTATCGTAGTCAAACGATCGACAAACAAACGCGCGAGTTCGATTTAAAAAAAAATTAATTTTAGTGTTTTCTGTAATTTATGTCGTGTATGTTGTATCTCGGGAAACAATGAGTATATCGAAAAACGAAAAAGTGGGAAATCGTAGTCAAACGATGGTCAAACGAACGCGCAAGTTCGATTTTCGAAAAATTATATTTTATGTCATTTATGTCAATCATGTCACATCTCGAGAAACAATAAATATCTCAAAAAATTAAAAGGTGGGCAAACGTGGTCAAACGATGGACAAACGAACGCGCGAGTTTGATTTTCGAAAAAATTTTATTTCATGTCATTTATGTCAATTATGTCATATCTCGAGAAATAATAAATATTTAAAAAAATTAAAAGGTGGGCAAACGTGGTCAAACGATGGACAAACGAACGCGAGAGTTCGATTTTCGAAAAAAATTTATGTTATAGGTTTTTTGTGATTTATGTCGTGTACGTCGTATCTCGGGAAATAATGGGTGTATCGAAAAACGAAAAAGTGGAAAAACGTGGTCAAACGACGGACAAACGAACGCGCGAGTTCGATTTTCGAAAAATTATATTTTATGTCATTTATGTCAATCATGTCATATCTCGAGAAACAATAAATATCTGAAAAAATTAAAAGTTCGAAAAAAATTTATTTCATGTCATTTATGTCAATTATGTCATATCTCGAGAAATAATAAATATCTAAAAAAATTAAAAGGTGGGCAAACGTGGTCAAACGATGGTCAAACGAGAGCATATCTTTTTTTCAATTCGGAGCAAATTTGGGTCTTATGTTTTTTATGTCATGTATGTATCTCTTATTGTAAAGGTGGGCAAAAAAAGTAATTAGTGGGCAAACATGGTCAAACGATGGGCAAACGATGCGCAAATTTTCACACGAATATTCGCATTTCGGGGGGCCAGGTTCACGGACCTCAAAAATATGAGGATATTACCTGTAATAGGAGAGTGTTTTAACACTATTGGTTCAAAAAGAGCATTTACGAAGGGTACTGACAATTTTTTATAGCACAAATACAAAATGGAGTACAAATATTAGGAGATTAAAAGATAAACTTGCATACAAAACAAATAGATACAACACTAGTTGATCAAGAGAAACAAAAACTACTATTAACTACGAGTACTTACTAGTTAAATGAGTCTTTCAAAAGCCTTGTGTAAAAGATTGTCTATGTGCACTTGTTCTGATTGCGCCGTCTCCTTTCGAAGGTTGGCGATCCAAATGGCAACTGTAGCTTTGGAAACTGCGGCACGAAAAATGTTTTCTCAGGTTCTTAAGCCACGAGATCTGGCGTCTTCCTTCTGATCTTTTGCCCTTTACTTTACCTTCCAATATGATTTGAAGTAAAAAGACTAAGTTTTCACACTAATGGCATATAAAACAACATAATGCTATTCTACATCCCACCAGAATGAAAACAATGGGAACCTTCTCTGGTTACACCTCTGATGCTTCTACAATTTGCAAGCCATACGGATGCTGAGACTAAGGAAGATGAGGGAATTCTACAATTTACAATTCACGTCCCATCTGCTCAGCGCGGTAAAGTTCCAAAGAGAATGGTTCCCTTCATACTCCACACAGAGTAAATGTAAATCAAAAATGAATAACCATTTTCAATTTCGTTGCAAAACGAAAATACAGCCGAACCATATTCCAGTCCAATCAGAGAGTGCTGCAAGCACCTCTACCGGTTTCGAAACTTATCAGTCTCTCATCAGGAGGCACATATGCTGCTCTCCCTGATCCAACCAAAACAAACCCCAGCGTGCAGTCCCGGATTGCAACGAACGAAATGGCATAGATGCCCTAGCGGCAACTGCTAGCAAAAAGACTAAGTTTTCACTCTAATGGCATATAAAACAACATAATGCTATTCTACATCCCACCAGAATGAAAACAATGGGAACCTTCTCTGGTTACACCTCTGAGGCTTCTACAATTTGCAAGCCATACGGATGCTGAGACTAAGAAAGATGAGGGAATTCTACAATTTATAATTCACGTCCCATCTGCTCAGCGCGGTAAAGTTCCAAAGAGAATGGTTTCCTTCATACTCCACCATATGGTTCGGCTGTATTTTCGTTTTGCAACGAAATTGAAAATGGTTATTCATTTTTGATTTACATTTACTCTGTGTGGAGTATGAAGGGAACCATTCTCTTTGGAACTTTACCGCGCTGAGCAGATGGGACGTGAATTATATATTGTAGAATTCCCTCATCTTCCTTAGTCTCAGCATCCGTATGGCTTGCAAATTGTAGAAGCCTCAGAGGTGTAACCAGAGAAGGTTCCCATTGTTTTCATTCTGGTGGGATGTAGAATAGCATTATGTTGTTTTATATGCCATTAGAGTGAAAACTTAGTCTTTTTGCTAGCAGTTGCCGCTAGGGCATCTATGCCATTTCGTTCGTTGCAATCCGGGACTGCACGCTGGGGTTTGTTTTGGTTGGATCAGGGAGAGCAGCATATGTGCCTCCTGATGAGAGACTGGTAAGTTTCGAAACCGGTAGAGGTGCTTGCGGCACTCTCTGATTGGACTGGAATATGGTTCGGCTGTATTTTCGTTTTGCAACGAAATTGAAAATGGTTATTCATTTTTGATTTACATTTACTCTGTGTGGAGTATGAAGGGAACCATTCTCGTTGGAACTTTACCGCGCTGAGCAGATGGGACGTGAATTGTAAATTGTAGAATTCCCTCATCTTCCTTAGTCTCAGCATCCGTATGGCTTGCAAATTGTAGAAGCCTCAGAGGTGTAACCAGAGAAGGTTCCCATTGTTTTCATTCTGGTGGGATGTAGAATAGCATTATGTTGTTTTATATGCCATTAGAGTGAAAACTTAGTCTTTTTGCTAGCAGTTGCCGCTAGGGCATCTATGCCATTTCGTTCGTTGCAATCCGGGACTGCACGCTGGGGTTTGTTTTGGTTGGATCAGGGAGAGCAGCATATGTGCCTCCTGATGAGAGACTGGTAAGTTTCGAAACCGGTAGAGGTGCTTGCGGCACTCTCTGATTGGACTGGAATATGGTTCGGCTGTATTTTCGTTTTGCAACGAAATTGAAAATGGTTATTCATTTTTGATTTACATTTACTCTGTGTGGAGTATGAAGGGAACCATTCTCGTTGGAACTTTACCGCGCTGAGCAGATGGGACGTGAATTGTAAATTGTAGAATTCCCTCATCTTCCTTAGTCTCAGCATCCGTATGGCTTGCAAATTGTAGAAGCCTCAGAGGTGTAACCAGAGAAGGTTCCCATTGTTTTCATTCTGGTGGGATGTAGAATAGCATTATGTTGTTTTATATGCCATTAGAGTGAAAACTTAGTCTTTTTGCTAGCAGTTGCCGCTAGGGCATCTATGCCATTTCGTTCGTTGCAATCCGGGACTGCACGCTGGGGTTTGTTTTGGTTGGATCAGGGAGAGCAGCATATGTGCCTCCTGATGAGAGACTGGTAAGTTTCGAAACCGGTAGAGGTGCTTGCGGCACTCTCTGATTGGACTGGAATATGGTTCGGCTGTATTTTCGTTTTGCAACGAAATTGAAAATGGTTATTCATTTTTGATTTACATTTACTCTGTGTGGAGTATGAAGGGAACCATTCTCGTTGGAACTTTACCGCGCTGAGCAGATGGGACGTGAATTGTAAATTGTAGAATTCCCTCATCTTCCTTAGTCTCAGCATCCGTATGGCTTGCAAATTGTAGAAACCTCAGAGGTGTAACCAGAGAAGGTTCCCATTGTTTTCATTCTGGTGGGATGTAGAATAGCATTATGTTGTTTTATATGCCATTAGAGTGAAAACTTAGTCTTTTTGCTAGCAGTTGCCGCTAGGGCATCTATGCCATTTCGTTCGTTGCAATCCGGGACTGCACGCTGGGGTTTGTTTTGGTTGGATCAGGGAGAGCAGCATATGTGCCTCCTGATGAGAGACTGATAAGTTTCGAAACCGGTAGAGGTGCTTGCAGCACTCTCTGATTGGACTGGAATATGGTTCGGCTGTATTTTCGTTTTGCAACGAAATTGAAAATGGTTATTCATTTTTGATTTGAAGTAGTTCATATCTTTCCCCTCTCAACACATGGCCCAAGTATTGTATTTTTCTTTCTTGGATTATTCTGAGTAATTCTTTTTGTTTGTTCATGCGCCGAAGTACCTCATTGTTAGAAACCTTTTGTACTCATGGAATTCTCAGCGTCCGTCTGTATGCATGCATCTCAAAGGCATCCATTCTCTTTTCTGTTTCAGAGTCCATTGTCCAACTTTCACAGGGATATAACAAGACAGAAAACACATAACATCTGATCATTCTAATTCTGAGCTCCTAGCTCTAGCTTATGTGCACTATTGTCTATTAACAACTTCACTGGTACCAAGAGCCTGACTGTCGTGGTATGAGGAGGAAGTGACAACGTTGATTGCGTTCAGCTACTAAAGCCGATGCAACAGAGAGATCCGAGAAAGAGTTTTAGACGAAGACCTTTGGGAAGATAAAGATGCATGGAGATTGGGCATTGGAAGACGTCGGAGGACATTTTAAACCGATTATATATATACGTAATTTCTTATTACAACCTAACTGTGGTTAATCCCATATAAACATAACATTTAATTCAAACATGTCACAAGTCAACAGTTTTAGAACCCCGTATATTTTTAATTATCTATTATATAATATGTAATATGCTAGATAACAACTGATCCTTTGGAAATCAAATATGGGTGGGGTAAAATTAGGTATATATTATCCCGTGGGAATATAGGAAACGTAATTATTAACAGCCTTCCAACTGTTCTAGTCAGTATGAAAAATTAAGGTCCAGTAAACGCGCTTTATACGAAGTAGTCCAAAAACGGATAACAAAACGCAATAGAAAGATAAGATCTAAGATGTATTAAAGATTAAGTTTTTTTTAATTAAAAGATCGCACAATATAGAAATTTGCACAGTTTGTTGCTTTTATTTTCGAAGTATCAAAGTTAATGTTAATATAAAAAGGAAATATATGAAAATATACGATTAAAACACTATTTTTTGGTTTTTAGGTGAGAAAAGTAAAGATTTTACCACAAGAATTTCACTATCTAATTCAGCCTGATCCAAGTCTTGAACAAACTGAACCAGAACCCAATGTTTACCGATGTAAAAAGTGTAGGAGAATATTAGCAGCTGAATCTAACCTTCTTTTGCATGAGTCAAATGGAGTAGTATGCAAAGAAACTTACTTTGTAGAACCAATTGCATGGATGAATGTCTTGCAAGAAAACCAGGGCAAAATATTGTGTCCAAAATGTTCAACTAAATTGGGATCATTTAGTTGGATAATGGGATGTCAGTGTCCTTGTGGAATACAAGTGGCACCTGCATTTTATCTCACTCCTTCCAAAGTAGATTTTTGTAATGTTGTTAAAAATTTAGAAACTACATGTTAGATAGTTTACAGTTTGAATCAAAATTTGTTGTATGTTTTAATATTAAATATACCATATATTTATTATGAAAGCCAGGCTGCCATTATTTAGATTGAGCAAATAATTGTGTAAAATAAATAAATTCAAATGTTTTTTTAATAATTGACACTGTATGTTACTTATGCGTGATACGTTTCACTGTCATAAGCATATATGTGTTTATGTTGGAATTTTTGATACGTTGTTACCTTACAAACCTTTTTTAAATAAAAACCAAATAACATAGAAATTAAAAACCAATAAGACAGATAATAATTAACGTGGAATGAAAATAAGAGACATCTTATATTTCAATTCGTTCAGACAGGACCATATACACCTTGTGTAAGTTTCATCGTCAGTAGAGATCATCATAGGGGTATATATGGTTACCTTTGAACGAAATAAAAAATAGTCAGTCTCCCAATGTCGAATTACAACATATAACTTAATATGGACGCTATAGCGACATCTACCAATTCGACGTTTTATTTCCGGAGTAATAAACACTTCTCTTGGGACCAGATTCTGGTTACGCCTCTATTCGTGGTTTCTAATACTTGCAAACCAAATGAACGATGAATGAAAGAAGAGCCTGGGAAGTCTAAAATGTGTACTTCACTGGCTGTCTATTATTCAAGGCAAAAATTCCAACGAATTTAGAAAATCTGGATAGAAGGCGGACTTGTATCTTCGCGTTTATCCTGTGTAAGCTAGCATCAAGTGATGAAAAACTTAACACTTGTTATAATGATTTATTGAAATAAAAATTAAAAACGAACAACTTCAAAATGAACTAATTATTTTAAGGGCAGTCCGGTTAGACAAACAAATATAATTACGTATATTCAAATGGGAAATAAGCCACAATTTTACCTAAAAATGATTTTATTAACGTTTCGACGCCCAAGTCGGGTGTCGTTGTCAAAATACAAAATAATACTAAATAAACAAAAATGGTGTTGCTTAGTAAAAAATTCTTCTAATAATTTATTTAATCTGACTCATTTATATCGGCAATTCAGACACGTATTATACATAATAAATATAATTACAATTAGATATTATACGACGTTACAAAAAGCCGGTAGCTTCGCGTAGTGATGTGTCTCTTGTGTGATGTATCTCTTACGAATGCGAAAAAACGAATCCCATGTCTGGTATGATCTCATTTTCCTATGGTCTGACTTTTGACCCTGAATTCGAGCCTCGCCATGCACTTGCTGGCTGGATCTCATACGATAACGAAGGTTAATCCCGGAATGCGCTGAGTGTGGTAAAAGCAGCGGCGTAGTTAACACTGTTGCACAATAAAAAACGAAGCAAAATAAATCTAAAAAGTTTGCTTGAAACTCTACATTCTCCCAGCCTTGATTCCAGGAGGGAATCAAAATATTCCTACACTAACTTCATAAATAGAAGAAACTAATTAATGTCTGAAACCGTGGGCAAAACGCACACCTTGTTTACACCTCGTTTGAGGACGGATCCATTTGTAGTCTTTACCGACACTACTCGAGTATGTCCAGCGGCACCAGGATGTTCAGCATGAACACGGGCTAAGGGCCAGCAGAGTGGTGGCACGTTGTCTTCTTTGAGAAGCACTAGATCTCCTATCTTCGGGCCTCTAACAGTTGAGCAGCAACTAGTCTTTGGTCGAACTTGCAATGAAGTCAAGTATTCCTTGTGCCATCTCGTCCAAAAGTGATGGCGTAATTTTTGAATATATTCATACCGTAACAAACGGTTGCTAGGCACATCCCCATAATTTGGTTCTGGAACGGCTGTCAATGACCTGGCGGCTATGAAATGTGCGGGAGTCAAAGGTAAAAAATCGTTGGGGTTAGAAGACATAGGTGAGGTAGGACGGCTATTTAATATAGCCTCGATTTGAGTGCATAACGTATACAGCTCTTCAAAATCCAATTTAGCTTCTGTTAACACACGACTCAAATGATATTCGATTTGTTTAATATGAGATTCCCAGATTCCGCCAAAAGATGGCGTCCTGGGTGGAATAAACTTCCAAGTTATATGCTCATTACATAAAAAATTAGTTATTTCACCCTGTATTGTATTAAAAAATTTGTAAAATTCCTTGAATTTATTATTGGCACCTACAAATGTAGTTGCATTATCAGAGAAAATCTGACATGGTTTTCCCCTACGACTGATAAAACGCCGCAAGGCGGCAATGAAACAATCCGTAGGCAAATCTGACACAGCTTCTACAGCGTGTCTACTTAAGTTGGAAACATATGGGAAACTTTTTTTATTATTCATTTTACGAAAAAAAAGTTATTCTTTATAAAAAGTTCTGCATGCTATAAAACCTAAGATTCAATCATCAGATATCAAATTTTGTCAATATTATACGAGGTATGTCAAAAAATATGAACTTCGTTCAAGAGTAAAGTACCTTTATTTCTCTCAATGTCGAAATTTCTTATTATGAAAAGTTGTTTGGAAATAAAAACTAAGATTAAATATGCAATTACATGCTTCTAATTGAAAAAAAATATTTTCCAAATTTTTCTCAAATTTATTGATACTAACTTCGTTTTTATTTATTACACATACGATAACTCTTTTATTATTACTTTTACGAAAAAAAGGTATTCTCTATAAAAAGCTCTGTATGTCCTAAGACCGAAGATGCAACCATCAGATATCACATTTTATTAATTTTATACGAGGTATGTCAAAAAATATGAATTTCACTCAAGAGTAAAGTACCTTTATTTTTCACAATATTGAGAACGGTTATTAAAAAAGTTGTTTAGAATTAAAAACTATGTTCCAATATGCAATTACATCCTTCTAATTGAAATATTGTGAAATATAAAGGTACTATAATGATCTTGAGCAAATTTCATATTTTTTGACACACCTCGTATAAAATTAATAAAAGTTGATATATCATGGTTATGTCTTAGATTTTAAACCATGCAAAGCTTTTTATGAAGAATAACTTTTTTCGTAAAATGAATAATAAACGAGATATCATATTTGTAATAATTAAAAACGATGTTGGGTATCCATAAATTTGAGAAAAAATGTTTAATTTTTTTTTTTTTTTCAATTAGAAGCATGTAATGAATGCATATTTCATCTTAGTTTTTAATTCCAAACAACTTTTTATCATAAGAATTTTCAATATTGAGAGAAATAAAGGTACTTTACCCTGACCGAAATTCATATTTTTTGACATACCTCGTATAATATTGAAAAAATTTGATATCTGATGATTGAATTAGGTTTTGGGGCATGCAGAACTTTTTATAAAGAATAACTTTTTTTTGGTAAAATTAATAATAAAAAAGTTTCCCATATGTTTCCAACTTAAGTAGACACGCTGTATATGTACACCCTTCGTGACAAAACATAAATAAAGAAATCCAGCATTTTCTGGTTTTGCTCCCCTTCCCTTAGAATTCTTAATTAAATACGGCCCTGCATAATCCAGACCAACATATGAAAATGGCAAAGATTGTGTAACTCTTTCCATAGGTAGGTCTCCCATAAAAGGAGTAACTGGCTGTGCCTTTAACCTGTAGCACCTTAAACATTTGTGCAAAACCTGTCTGACAACAGCCTTGCCTCTTGTTATCCAATATTGCTGTCGTAAGAGGTACAATAAGTTCTGAGTACCCAAGTGTGCATTTTTTACATGCTCATGATTTATTAGCAGTTTAGTAAAATGGCTATTTCCTGCCAATAATATTGTATGTTTAACATCAAAAGACATATCTGCGTTTTTCAATCTTCCCCCTACTCTAATAATACCTCTTTGATCCAAAAAGGGGTTAAGTACTCTGACATTGCTTTCAGATAGTTGAACATTAGCTCTTAATAAATTAATTTCCACGGGAAATGACACTAATTCAGCAATTTTTATTAATTCTAATAATGCACATTCTAATTCTTGATTAGTTAAACAACCTGTGTTTTTAAATTTACCCTTGCTCCGAGTGTTGTTAACAAACCTCAATATATAAGCAAAGGCTCTAAGTAATCTGGAGAAATTTGAAAACCGTTCAAAATCAATCAAATTTATTACTGAAGTTATTTTAAATGACTTAGTCTCCGGAACAGTATCGGAAAGTTCGACTGTTCTTGAAATAAAACGTTTCTCATTCTGCAAGAAAGGAGGGCCTGTCCACCAACTGTTATTAATTTTTAAACTATGAATGCTCGACCCCCGAGATAATATATCCGCGAGATTCAACTCAGATCGAACATGTTGCCAGTGGGAAGCCTCAAATAATGCTACTATTTTAGCAACTCAACATTTTAACAACTTTTAACATTTAATATTATTAATTTCCAAACGTAATGTGGATACAATTTTCTTGGTTAATTCAGCACCCAATAATGCAGCGCATAATTCCAACCTCGGAATTGTTATAGTTTTTAAAGGTGCGATCCTGCTCTTTGCTGAGACCAAGGCGACCAAAAAATTGCCATCGCTTGTAATAGACCTCAGATATACACATGCTCCATACGTTCGTTCACTCACGTCACAGAAGCAATGTAATTCTAAATAATTAAAATCGGCACATACAATAAGTCTGAGAACCAGAACGCTCTCAACCAATGGAAGTTCATCCCGAAAACTCAGCCACTCTTGTAAAATCTTGTACAAGACAGTTTCGTCCCAAGAAGTTTTTTCAGACCACAACTTCTGCATGATTATTTTAGCTCTGACAATAAATGGATTAAGTAATCCTAATGGATTGAAAAGTTTAGCAATATTTGACAAAATGGTTCTTTTGGTTACCTTCTCAGAAATTTCAGTTGCGGAATATCTATAAGAAAACTTATCAGTTTTAGGATGTAAACTAAGCCCTAATGTCTTTGACAACATGTCACTTTTTTCGACAACATGTCACTTTCAATATTTGGTCCAGACAATAATATGTCATTGAGACTAGCACCTGAGGATGTACGAGCAGAAGCGTCGAATACGACCCTCAGTTTTGTAGTTAAACTTTCTTCTTTAACTACCCCATGATGTGGCAATATATACCCAGGGGTTTTTATTTATATCTAACCTGGACATATGTCCTAATTTTTCGTACTCTTCCATAAAGGCGTTGTACTTATTTGAGAATGTTGTATTTTGACTGAATTTTACTTGCAGTCTTTTAAACCTTTTCAAGGCATTATTATAAGAGGCACCCAACTTATTGCGTTAGCTAACGCAAGGAATTGGGAAAGAAAAGCGAGTAACAAAAGGGAGTGGAAAAGAATAGTACATCAAGGCATGGGCCTACTAGGCTCGTACTGCTTACATATTATTATTATTATTACCTGTCTATTCATCAAAGTAAAAATTCCAACGAATTCTTGGTCCCTATACTCAAATAGGAGTAAACTAATATAAAATGAAAATGAGAGACATCTTATATTTCAATTCGTTCATCATACAAACACAAAAAATAGACATGCCTAATTGCAGAAACACATCTAACTAGACAATCATTTATTAAGCTGCAAGGTTATCAAATCTATCATGCCATACATCCACAAAATTCAGCCAGAGGCGGAGCTGCTGTCGCTGTTAAAAATAGTATTCTCCACTGGGAACGTGAAAAAATTGAAACCGAAGAAATACAATGTGCCTCTATCAGTGTTAAAACTAAGAAATACACACTTAACATTGCAGCTGCATATTTCCCTCCTAGACATAACCTCAAAAGAGAAGACTATGCTAACTTCTTGTCAACCTTGGGTGAAAAATACATAATTGGCGCAGACTTTAATGCAAAAAATACCTGTTGGGGCTCCAGACTCTCAACACCTAAAGGTAAAGAATTGCAGCATGTTGTGACCGGACACAATTGTAGATGGCACTCTACTGGGAAACTCACTTACTGGCCAAGTGATGCAAACAGAATCCCAGACCTCCTAGATTTTTTCATATCTAGAGGTGTAGCAACAAATTTTATAAAAGTATAGGATGTAGAGGAGCTTATATCTGACCACTCTCCAATTCTACTAACAATTAATGAGCAAATTGTTACCACTGAAATGAAACCCGTGTTGACCAATAAGTTTACGGACTGGGTAAACTTCCAATCAGAAATTAATGAGAAAATTGAGTTCAATGGATTTATTCAAACGATAGAACAATTGGAACAAGAAACCGAGCTATTTATGATAAACATCCAGCAGGCAGCGTGAAACAACACACCTATAATCCAAAGAAAAACAGTAGGAAACAATTACCCCAAAGAAATTAGAGACTTGATACAGGAAAAAAGAAAGGCTCGGAAGATATGGCAAAGAACTCGAATTACAGAAAATAAAAATAAGCTAAATAGGTTCACACAACAGCTGCAAAGGGAAATCTCGAAAATTAAAAACGAATCAATCAATAAGTACCTGAGAGAACTAACTGATGATGAATGTACCGATTACTCCCTTTGGAAGGCAGCCAAAAAGATAAATAAGCCAGTTCAGCATGTACCTCCTTTACGAAAAGAAAACAGAACATGGGCAAGAAATCCCAAAGAGAAAGTGGATGCGTTCGCTGATTATTTAGAAAACATATTTCAGCCAAACCCTGGGGAAACTCATGTAGACGATGAACCAGTAGCTTTTGATTCTGTTAACATACAACTGACTACTACAAAAGAAGTTCAAAAATTAATCAAAAACATCAATACAAAAAAAGCGCCTGGGTTTGACCTGATCAATGGTGAGATACTAAAAAAATTACCTAGAAAAGCCATAGTAAAGCTTACTACACTAATAAATGCATCCTTTAGGCTTAGATATGTTCCCATCCTTTGGAAAACTGCAGAGGTTATAATGATACCAAAAGTAGGACAAGATAACCATGAATTAACATCATACAGGCCAATCTCCTTACTATCCATAATCTCAAAGGTGTTTGAAAAATTACTACTACGAAGAATGAACCATATAATTGAACAAAAAAATATTATTCCTACTCATCAATTTGGATTTCGTGATAAACACTCCACAATTGACCAGATCCATCGAATAGTAACTGAAATAGAAAAAGCACTGGAAGGGGACAAAATTTGTTCGGCAGTATTCCTGGATATCGCAAAAGCATTTGACAAAGTATGGCACGACGGTCTGTTAATGAAGCTAAAGAAAATATTTCCTATGCAACTCGTTGAAATATTGAAGTCATACCTACACCAGCGAACATTTAGAGTTAAAATGGAAAACGAGTACTCTGAGTTAAAGCAAATAAATGCAGGGGTTCCACAAGGTAGCGTTCTTGGACCAATACTATACCTTTTGTACACATCTGACATTCCGGAGAGGGAAAACATCCAACTGGCCACATTTGCTGATGATACAGCAGTCATGACAATAGGAGCAACTATAGAGGAATCTACGATTAACTTACAAAATGCAATTAATGGCATAGAAGGCTGGTCCAAAAAATGGCGTATAAAGTTTAATGAACAGAAGTCAGTTCATATTAACTTCACTAACAAGAAAATCAATAATCTTCCAATTATCCTAAACAACAACGTTGTTCCTAATAAAAAAACAGCGAAATACCTGGGTTTAAATCTCGACGTCAAACTAAAATGGAAGGAGCACGTTAAAAAGAAAACTGAACAGATGAAGATAAAGTACAAAAATATGTATTGGCTAATAGGTAGGTACTCTCAACTTTCCATTCAGAACAAAGTACTAATTTACCAACAGATATTGAAACCGGTGTGGACCTATGGCCTACAATTATGGGGCTGTACCAAAAAAAGTAATTACCGAAATTTAGAAACGCTCCAGAACCGAATATTAAGGAATATTGTATGTGCTCCCTGGTATGTTCGGAACGACAATTTGCGTAGAGATCTTAAAATCGAATCTACTCCAAATGAAATTAAGAAAGTCGCCAGGAGACATGAAGACAGGCTCCATAAGCATCCCAACCATGAAGCACTTCAGCTTCTTGTCAACGAACCCCAGATGCGAAGGCTCAAGAGGACTAAACCGTTCGAGCTCGTGTAATGTGTGAAGTTGTGCCGGGCTTAGTTAGTGTTGTGCATTGTATTGTAGCCACAACAAATACGTGAGCAATTAGTGAAAAGCAGAGTCAGTGCTGTGCTGTGTAGCCACAACAAAGAAGTGGACATTTCATGTAAAAAAAAAGCTATAGTTTACAAACATTTTTAGGGAAATTAGGTTAAAGAAAAAATACTGATTAATCTTGTAGATTAAGTGTATTTATATTGTTTAAATAAAAAAATATATATATTCTTTAACTCCATTACTCCATCGTGACCTCGGTCTTCCCTCTTCGCCTTTTCACTGCCAATGCACTAGATAGTACCATTCGGGGAATTCTAGATGGAATCATTCTCTGCACATGGCCCAATCATCTAAGTCTTTGCGCCTTCTTCTTAAAGAGCCGTCTCCTCAATGGAGGTTGCTACTACAATTGCAAACTCTTCTCTGTCTTCAGCTGTTCTTATTAGTTATTCAAAATTTAGCCCTGTCCTTTATCGGATGTTTCTGAGCCACGATAGTCTTTTCAACGTTTTATAGTTTTCTATTGTTAGTTTCTTTCTCTTGTGCTTCTGACAATACTCTATCTCTTTCTTTCAGTATTCGCTCAATATAATTCTACTATTCACTACATTTCGTTCACATACTACAATCCTTGATCTTTTCAGATACGACTTCCCAATATAACAACCAAAAATTTTCTGCTGATTGCCCAACAATAAAAATTCCTTTTTTATCACTCATCCACTGTTTTCATTACTATTATAATTATAAATAATTTCTCAGCTATCAATAATTAATTTTACTCTAGTATCTCAACATTTATCAATATAATATAATCTAAATTTTCAATAGTTCAACTAGTCTAGTTGTTTCTTCGAATGTTTCACCGACTGCTAGTATTGCAGTGTCGTCTGCAAATGTTGCCAGTTTAATATTTTCTGTAACAGGTATGTCACAAGTATATAATAAATATAGTATGGGTCCCAGAACACTGCCCTGTGGGATTCCTGCTTTAATTGGCCGTAATTCTGAATATTCGCTTTCCTGTTTAACTCTAAAAGTTCTATCTTCCAAATATGATTGTATTAGATGTACATATTGGATGGGAAGATATCTTTTTAATTTTAGTAACAAGCCTTTGTGCCACACTTTGTCAAATGCTTTTGCTATGTCTAGAAAAATAGCTGAGCATATTTTATTCTCCTCCAGAGATCTCTCTATAATATCTGTTATTCGATGAATTTGGTCTATTGTTGAATGTTATTTATTGCGAAATCCAAATTGGTGGGAAGGAACAATTTCCCTGTGGTCGAGTATAGGTTGCATTCGTGCTAGCAATATCCTCTCAAATAGTTTGGATAAAATTGGTAGCAGAGATATTGGTCTGTATGATTCTACCTTGTTGGTTGGTTTCCCTGGTTTGGGAATCATGATTAATTCAGATGTTTTCCACGTTATTGGTAGGTACATATTGCAACCTGAATACTGCATTTATAAGGTTTGTGACTTTTACGATGGCCTTTCTAGGTAATTGTTGTAGTATTTCTCCTGTTATTAAGTCAAATCCTGGAGCCTTTTTGGGATTGATATTGTTTTTGATTACGTTGGTAACCTCTTTAGGAGTAGTAGGCTTTATTATGTCTTGATCAGTATTGTTCAAATCAATTTCAGTGCTTTGATCATCTTCGTTTTCGGCTTGATGATTATTTCCCATTTCGTTATTTTGGAATGCATTTTCCAAGTATAAAGCGAAAAGATTTGCTTTTTGTTTTCCATCTCTTGCCCATGTTCCATTTTCTTTTCTAATCGGCGGAATCTGTTGCGAACCAAAAACAAAAAGAAGAAGAAGAAGAAAGTACACTGCTCAATTTTCTACAAAATACGCGTATCAGTTTTTTTTGGAACCAGCTGTACATGTTAGAAGTCTCGAATTTCCTAAACCTGTTGTCCGATTCGAGTGATTATTTTAGTATGTTACAGCCTTATTATTTAAGAAAATCGATGTAACATTATTATTGCTAGACCGGGCCTCGATTTTTGACCCTTCGCTTCTGTTTGTATCTGTTTAGTATACGAAGCGAATACGTTCGATAACGAAGCGAAGGGTCAAAAATCGAGGACCAGGTAAAGGTCATTTTATACCGGGTGTAACAAACATAGATTGTTTTTTTTTTTCTTAAACGTACTAAGTTTTTTATTATTTAACATAAGCAAATGAGTCAAAAAAGAAAATGTTAATAAAGCCTAAGCCTACAATTGAATTTTAATTTAAATATTTTTTATATGCTATAATACTCCACAGGGTGTTCCGAACTTTAAGAAAAAACACAGTATGATTGTTACACCCGGTATACAATGACCTTTACCTGTATAGCAACAATAATATTACATCGATTTTCTTAAATAATAAGGCTATAACATACTAAAGAAATCACTAAAATCGGACAACAGGCTTAGGAAATTCCACGTGTACAATTATTCAGCAAGTGAGTCGATTATTTTGCTCTCGACTGTAGTTTATTCTATGAATAAAGTTACTCGGCCAATAAACTGACATTTCTCCATTTTACTAACGTCAAATAAGACTTATTTTACTAATTTATCAAATAAATACTTACTCTTCGAATAAATAGGCAAGTTAATCTTGCTGTAAATTTTTATAAGAAAGTAAATTCGCCAGTTTAACTTTAAATTATCAAAATGATAATGAAACAAAATATAAATATAAACGTCTCATAAATTTTATTCGATGAATTAGCTATTCATTGATTTATTTGTTGTTGGTGAAACCGGACCTAAGAAAGTTATTTTTGTGATAAAATAACAACAGCTAAAAATTATTGTTGTGATAGATCTTTACAACACCATGTTGAAAATGTGCATAGCAGGCGCGTACCGCCCATGTAAACAAAGCTTAATTATTGTTGTGATAGATCTTTACAACACCATGTTGAAAATGTGCATAGCAGGCGCGTACCAAGGGAATAGACCAGGGCATTTTAGCACTAAAAACACCGGAATAAATCGATTTTTAAATACAACACCTATAGTCTGGGCAGATTATCGGAGAATAGGCCATTTTTGGGAAAAGTTATTTACCAGCAATTTTATTGCTGGAATCAAATCTTATTATTTTATATATTAATAATATAGGTATGCAAAGTCCGCAGATAGTGTGCTACTTTTTTTATAAATAAAATGGCGCCCAAAAATCGTGTTTTTTTCAATTTTTGCTCTATAACTCCAAAGATTTTAACTTTACACCAAAAACACCCAAATAAAAATTCACCGTAATTAAATTCTACATAGAGACGTGTTTTTCCAGATTTACTTCGACGAAAATTGGTACTATAAAATCTCTTTTCTTATAGATTATAATTCCAGAAACCGATGGAAATTTAATGAACACTTTAGCAACAATTGAATTGTTAAGTAAAAATTTACGGTCGCTATAATAACCACAATAATTATGATACATAAGAATAACTATGATTTTTGTATAAAACGACACTGTACCTATCTAATGCATTTTACAAAATTGAAATTGGACTATATAAGCGGCCTCAGGAATATTTTAAAATTGTTTTTTTTTATTATTTATTAAATTAACAATGCACCTAATCTTAAGACTAACCAGCATTTTACATTTAACTTAATCTACTACTGTACTGTCCTAGGTATTCCCAACGGTTCACCTTAGAATTTAATAATTATTGTTGCACACATCACTGTTGTGGCTAGGTTCACTGTCCGAATTTAAACTGACACTGACATTTTTATAGATTTATCACTATCACACAAGTTCAAAAGGTTTGGTGCGTTTGAGCCTGCGGACTAGGTTTTGATTATCTAAAAGTTCTAACACTTCCCTGTTTGTATGGTTGTGGAGTCGTTTTTCGTGACCCTTGGCAATCTTCTTTATTTCTTCTTTGATTTTTGCTATACGAAGTTCCCGATGTAGGTCTTTGTTGCGGATATACCATGGAGCGTTGACTATGTTTCTTAATATTCGGTGTTGGACTCTTTGAAGGCAAGCATAGTTACTCTCACTAGTACAGCCCCATAACTGTAGACCATAGGACCATACTGGTTGGAGCATTTGTTTGTAAACTAATACTTTGTTTTTGATTGTAAGTTGTGAGCTTCTACCTAATAACCAATATAACTTCTTGTACTTCAGTTTTAGTTCTTCGGTTTTCTTTCTGATATGTTCCTGCCACTTTAATTTGCTATCTAAATGTAGCCCTAGATATTTAACTGTTTTCTTGTACGGAACGATTTTATTGTTTATTCTAACTGGGTGACTATTTATTTTTTTGTAGGTGAAATCGATATGGGCAGATTTCCCTTCATTGATTCTTATGCGCCATTTATTATTCCAGGTGTTTATTTTGTTTACTGCATTTTGCAGGTGTCTAGTTGTTTCTTCGAATGTTTCACCGACTGCTAGTATTGCAGTGTCGTCTGTAAATGTTGCCAGTTTAATATTTTCTGTAACAGGTATGTCACAAGTATATAATAAATATAGTATGGGTACCAGAACACTGCCCTGTGGGATTCCTGCTTTAATTGGCCGTAATTGTGAATATTCGCCTTCCTGTTTAACTCTAAAAGTTCTATCTTCCAAATATGATTGTATTAGACGTACAAATTGGATGGGAAGATATCTTTTTAATTTTAGTAACAAGCCTTTGTGCCACACTTTGTCAGATGCTTTTGCTATGTCTAGAAAAATAGCTGAGCATATTTTATTCTCCTCCAGAGATCTCTCTATAATATCTGTTATTCGATGAATTTGGTCTATTGTTGAATGTTATTTATTGCGAAATCCAAATTGGTGGGAAGGAACTATTTCCCTGTGGTCGAGTATAGGTTGCATTCGTGCTAGCAATATCCTCTCAAATAGTTTGGATAAAATTGGTAGCAGAGATATTGGTCTGTATGATTCTACCTTGTTGGTTGGTTTCCCTGGTTTGGGAATCATGATTAATTCAGATGTTTTCCACGTTATTGGTACATATTGCAACCTGAATACTGCATTTATAAGGTTTGTGACTTTTACGATGGCCTTTCTAGGTAATTGTTGTAGTATTTCTCCTGTTATTAAGTCAAATCCTGGAGCCTTTTTGGGATTGATATTGTTTTTGATTATGTTGGTAACCTCTTTAGGAGTAGTAGGCTTTATTATGTCTTGATCAGTATTGTTCAAATCAATTTCAGTGCTTTCATCATCTTCGTTTTCGGCTTGATGATTATTTCCCATTTCGTTATTTTGGAATACATTTTCCAAGTATAAAGCGAAAAGATTTGCTTTTTGTTTTCCATCTCTTGCCCATGTTCCATTTTCTTTTCTAATCGGCGGAATCTGTTGCGTTGGTCTATTTATTCTTTTTGTACATTTCCACAACGAGTAGTCAGTGGTTTGGTCAGCTTCTTAACTATTGGGTGAGGTTGTTTAATACATTTTTATTTTCTACAGTTCTGCTTTTTTGCCATGTCTTCCTGGCTTTTCTTTTTCTTTGCACCAGTTCTCGAATTTCTTTGGGATAATTTTGTCCTTTGGTTTTTCTTATAATTTGTTTGATATTATTCCAAGCTGCTTGTTGTATATTTATGGTTAG
Source organism: Diabrotica virgifera virgifera (assembly GCF_917563875.1). Lineage (NCBI taxonomy): Eukaryota > Metazoa > Arthropoda > Insecta > Coleoptera > Chrysomelidae > Diabrotica > Diabrotica virgifera. Next base: position 178,126,393 of record NC_065443.1, read on the forward strand.
TGTCTCTGTTTCTTCATCAAGTTGTTCATTAGTTTCGATTGGTACATTAAGCTCAATTCTGTCACTCCTGTCTAAAGCTAGCCCAGTCCGTTCTTTTATTGGTTAATGTTGGGTTATTTTCTCATAGTATTATATGCTCACTGATTGCGAGTAGTATTAGAGAGTGATCAGAACTGGGACCATCAACTTCTTCTATTTTCATAAAATTTGTTGCAACTTTTCTTGAAATGAAAAAGTCAATTAGGTCGGGTGTTTTATTTTGATCAGTGGGCCAATATGTTGGTTTTCCAGTTGAGTGCCATTTGCCGTTTATCTTTTCTATTGCTGCATGTAGTTCTCTACCCTTTGTATTGGTTAACCTTGAACCCCATACAGTGTTTTTAGCATCAATAAGTCTGCACCAATAATAAATTTTTCTCCAAGCGTGTTAAGCAAATGGACATAATTTTCTTTTTTTAGATTGTGTTTGGGTGGAAAATATACAGCTGCTATTGTTACTTCATATTTTTTTGTTTTGACACTTATACTAGCTGCCTGGATGGCTTCAGTCTCTATATTTTCTCTTTCGAAGTGAATTAGATTATTCTTTACGATTATTGCTGCTCCTCCACCAGCTGTGTTTCTAGGATGAAGAGCTTGATATATTTGGTATCCTCTCAGTTTAATATATGTTTGTTTAGTGAAGTGTGTCTCTGATATTATAGTCCATTCTTTCACGGTTTTTGCTCTAAATTTTAAAGAACCGCTTGGATTGACATGAAATTTGGCATACGTATAGCTTACATGTCAAAGAAAAAAAGTGATATTGTGCCGATGTGTGCTTTTGCCCTGGGGGGTGACTTTTATCCTCTCTTGGGGGTGAAAAAATATATGTCCAAAGTAAGTCCGGAAATGGGTAAACTGACTAATTTTAAGTAACTTTTGTTCTATAGAGCTTTTTTGCCAAGTCAACACTTTTCGAGTTATTTGCGAGTGAATATGGTCATTTTTCAACAAAATAACCACATTTTTAGACGGTTTTTCGCAAATAACTCAAAAAGTAAGTATTTTTTTGAAAAAAACGTTCTTAGCAAAAATATAGCTTATAAAAAAGTAAAAAAAATGGTGTACGCGTTAGGTCTCTATATCTCGCAGAACCAGAGTTATAGCCAATGAAAAATAGATTCATATTCACCAAATTTTAAATAGAATATTTCGACGTGAAATATCCAAAAAATTAAGCACTTTTTGGGGAAAACTCATTATAACTTTTTTAAAGTGTTTAAAAAAAGCTTTGTTTCTGTTTTTACAAAAAGTTTCTGGCATTAAATTTAAGCAAGTTACGCTCAAAATAAAGTTGGTCCCTTTTGTTTTTGCAAAAAAAAAATCGGGAAGACCACCCCCTAATTAGCAACTTAAATGAAATTAATCGTTACCGCTCCACAAATTATTTTACTTATGTTGTGTTTATATGATATGTAAGTTTCATCGATTCAAACTGCTTATTTTTGAAAAAATTTGGTTTCAAAATAAAATTTTTAAAAAATAAAATTTTGAAAAATATGCTTTTTTTCAAAATAACTTAAAAATTGTTAGAGATACCAAAAATCTCGAAAAACAAAAAAAAAGATTTGCTTTTCTGAATATCATGTATTTTTTTGTTTTTCTGTTAGACAAAAATTGATTAAGATTTGGTGTTTCTAAATTTGCATACATTCGTGATCAGTGACTCGCTCAACCCGTTTTAACTACAGCCCTTTCAATAATAAGGACTTTGAACCGATGAAACTTACAGATCATATAAACAATATATACACGAGTCAAGAAACTTGTGAAGTCGTAACGATTAAGTTCATTTAATGGGGGTGATTTTCTCGATTTTTTTACCAAAACCAAAAGGGACTAATTTTATTTTGAGCGTGACTTGTTTAATTTTGATGCTAGACATTTTTTTATAAAACAAAAATGAAGCTTTTTTAAACACTTTAAAAAAGTTGTAATGAGTTTTCCCCGAAATGTGCTTTATTTTTGGTTATTTCACGTCAAAGTATTCCATTTGGAATTTGACGAATATGAACCTATTTTTCATTAGCTATAACTCTGCTTCTACTAGGTGTAGAGACGTGATATATACACCATTTTTTAAAAATTTTTACAGGCTATATTTTTTCTAGGAATGTTTTTTCGACAAAATACTTACTATTTGAGTTATTTGCGAAAAACCGTCTAAAAGCGTGGTTATTTTGTTGAAAAAATGAACATATTCACTGCCAAATAACTCGAAAAGTATTGACTTAGTGAAAAAACTCTATAGAACAAAAGTTACTTAAAATTAGCCAGTTTATCCATTTCCTGACTTTCTTTGGACGAATATTTTTTCACCCCCAAGAGGGGGTGAAAACCACCCCCAGGGCAAAAGCACATATCGGCACAATATCACTTTTTTTCTTTGACTTGTTAGCTATGTGTATGCCAAATTTCATATCAATCCAAGCGGTTCTTTAAAATTTAGAGATTTTGCAATATTTTACCGTTAAAGAACGGACTAATTAAACATATATCGATTTTTTGGTTATTTAAGGTAAACAGCATCTCCTGCTGATGTTGCAAGAGGCCGTTTGCGTTCCAATGTAATATTCTTAACTCTTCCGCCATTTTATCGTCTACTAGTTTCTATGCTATTTAATCTTTGTAGGATTTTTTTATTGAATTCTTCTTGATTGTTCATGCGTTCTATTAGTATGTGTAGCATGTATATATATATATATATATATATATATATATATATATATATATATATATATATATATATAAAGGGTTGTCTACAGCTAATGCCGTTTCCCTTCCGTCAGCCAGGACTTCCATTTTTTTCGATCTTCCCAGTCTCCGTCTTCCAATCCTTTCTTAGACATGACTTCGTCGACTTCATTTTTCCAAGATCTTCTAGGTCGTCCTCTTCTTCTCGTTCCTCTTGGGCTCCATTCTGCAACCTTGTTTATCCAAGTGTTTTCTGCTCTGCGTACGTGGCCGTACCATTTCAGTCTTCTCTCGTCTATATATTGCAGGGCATCTTTTTCCACTTGCATTCTTCTCCTTATCTCCTCATTTGTTATTCTGTCTCTTCTGGTGAGACCACAGCATCTTCTCCAGTATTCCATTTCGGTTGCCAGAATGCTTTTTTGGGTTTTTTTGTTTATGACCCAAATTTCTGCGGCATATGTCATGATGCTTCTTACTATTGTTTGGTATATCATTCTTTTTGTTTTTCCCTTGTAGACTGGGAGATATTATACAGAAGTTCAGCCACGATTTTCTAAGTCCTGCCTTTTGCAATACTGGAAGGGTAGACGATGTAATTACAATCTGTGGAAACATCCACAAATTTCCTGTGACATTTTCCTGTAAAAATCAGATTTTCCCAAAAAATAAAAATAGGGTTTTGCGATGAATTTCTAAGTCCTGCCATATCCGTAGATAGACAGGATACTATCGATTTTATGAAGAAAATTTTTTGGGCAGGACGGTCGCAAAAGTACTTAGGGAGTATACATATATACAAATATGTAATGAAAATAATGAAATTTTCATGATTTTCTAAGTCCTGCCAACTTAATAAACTAAACATATTTATTTCAAAATGATCAAAAAAATATTGGCATGACGTCTCCTAATGTTTAAGTATACTTGTCCCTTGGAAAATTCTGCGGAAAATTCTCACCCTGATTCCGTGATTTTCTAAGTCCTGCCTTTAAAAAGTTATAATACTCAAATACAATCAATACCTTTTCGGTACTCGGCAGGAAGGTTAAACAGTTCTTGTAAGACGGCAGGAGTCCTAGATTTGTAAGAAAATTCGTGAAAAAGTCAACGATTTTCTAAGTCATGCCATTTTGCACATGTTTCAAGAATCTTAATATAAGTCTATATACAAAGAGGCAGGATGGTTTTATGGTTATTTTGTATACAGGGTGGGGCATTAGTGTGGGCTAGTCCAATTACTCGTTTGTCGTAAGATATACGAAAAAAGTTATTTAGGTAAAACATGTGCCACAGATAGGACTATAATTTAACAGTATTTTCTAATATACAGGGCTACCCGTTTTCACAGGGTGACAAAAATTTATGTTTTTTTAAATGGAATACCCTGTATATTTTTACATTTTTGGATTCTACTCGATGTTCTCTTTAATAAAATATAGTGTTTTGAAATATTATACGAGGTAGTTTAAAATATAATTACGTTTTTTTTTTTATTTTGTAGGAACATTCACACCCTATACATATTGTTAGTGATTTGATATCCAAACTTCTATTAATTTATGTTTAAACGATTTTTAATATAGTCTACTATTGTCAGTTATTAATAGTATACCAAAATGTTTAATTTTAGTATACGGGGTTGGTTGAAACTTGAAACTCGGAATGAGTATTTTTTGAGTTTTCTTAAATGGGACACCCTGTATTTTAGTATTATAATAAAATGATATTTTATGGTACCTTTTTATTTGCTAAGCATTTTCTATACCATATTTATATATTAATTTCGGCAGTAAATTGATACAGACAGATTACTCAGGTGGTTTTTGGGGTTTCTGAACAAGAATGTCACATTAGAACAGATCTTTACCTAGTGCCCGGGGTGACTGATATACACGCCGTATTCTTACATTTCGAGGCTTTCAGACACTAAAGTGATGCAAGTAGATTTCTCGAAGAGTTTTGTGGTTGCTGAACATGAATACGCCATCAGAATCGACCTCCAAAAACTCTCTTAAATTCGAGATCAGTCACCCTTTGCACCAGGTGCTCCGAGGGTCGGTTGTAATGTCATATTCGTGTTCGGCCATCCCAAAAACCATCGAATATTCTGTTTTTTTTTTTTTAATTTATTGCCGATATCCCACGAAACTCCAGATGGCGTGCCTTAGCAGCAACTCTGGGCACTAGGTGATTCAGAGGTCGGTTCTGCTTGCGTATTCGTAACTCCATAAACCTCAAAAATAACAAAATTTTGCCCTTCATACACCGATTTTTACAGGTTTATGCACTTTTGGATGCATGTTATGCACTAAAATGCAATTTCTACCCATTTTTATATTATACACCTTTTCCTGATGTTATCCTGAACACAATGCAAAAAGTTGCAAGTAGATAGATGCTGTATTTAAAAATCGTTATTCTGGTGTTGTTAGTGTTAGTAAATTTTGCTATCAAATATAGGAAACAATATCAGGATAATATCTACAATCCTACAATATTAGGAAAACGAGTTGAGTGCGGCAACTCAGCGCCTGTTACATGCGTGTGTATTTTGTGTTCGAACAAGTAAGAAGGCGGGATAAAATTGCTATGCAACAAAATAAATTAATAACAACAAATTGATTTTAAGGCAATTAATAATTGCAATAAAGGCAATTAATAAATTTAATAATTTTACGGCAATTTAACACAATTCAACTAATCTGAAAATGCTTCCTAAGGCAGATTAAAATAACATAAAACGTGAAACATGAAACTTGAAATAAGAAACAAATAAATTGTGAAAAAACATTTGATTTCATGTGATATACTAATCGAAGAAACAAAAATAAAATTTGTATAGTCGACAATGGAAAGTTATGACGAGGTCGTTGCTGTCATGGCAAACCTTTATTACTTTCTAAGGGAGGCCGCAGATCAAAGAAACGTGAAGTAAAACATAAAACGTAAAACATGAAACAAAATGAATTGTGAAGGACGAAACCGTTTCATATTATATACTAATCAAAGAAACAAAATGAAAATTTGTATAGCCAACAATGGAAAGTAATGATGACGAGGTTGTTACTCTTGCGGCAACTTTTTATTACTGCCCAACATCATAATCATAGTACGTATTTGGTTGCAAACGAACTAAGTAATCATCTTCCCAAATTTAAATAATTTTATAGACTGAGTATTCAAACATCTACATTGTTTTATTGTGGGTCCTGGTTTAAAGAAAACTGATATTTTCTTATCATTACCTATTCGAGTACCTCTCCAGGTTATAATAATTGTACAACTCTTCATTCTACTTTACAACAGAAACCAATGCAATATTAAATTCTTGGTTGGAATTCATATTATGCACGTAATTAACTGTCCAAAACAATGAAACTGAAACCGAAAAATACAACACGATCTCTTTCCTGAAACAGATTTCACCAAGATAAAAATGTTTTATGTGCATGAATCACACTCGCTTCTTGTGTGTGCGGACTTCAATTTGTTTAACTGTGTTTTATTTTCATGAAACGTGTCATGTTTTATGTTTCTTTGGTGTGGGGCCTCTCGAAGATAAAAAAGTTTCAGGCACATGAATCACACTCGTTTTATTGGTGGGCGTACTTTTAAATAGACGGAGGCCTATGACCAGTACTAGAAATTCACAATTGATAAAATCGATTCATCTCTGGAAGAGAAATAAACGTAGCAGTTTTCGTTTTTCTAAATAGAATTTTTCTAAATTCTTTTAAACTCAAAAAACCAAAAAGCGAAAAATTTTTCACATCGATTTTTCTAGAACACTGCATTGCGTATTCTTCTGAGTTAAAGCAAAAGTACCTTTTAGTACAAAACTATCCCAGAATTCAATAATCCAGTGTCAGAGATGCTTAAAAGTTAGACAGAAAAGTTATTCGATAATATATCCGTTTCCGTACCCAAACGGACCCCTATGACCGGTACTAAAAATTGACAATTGATAATTGACATTTGACAATTGACCTCTGGAAGATAAATAAGTGTACCAGTTTTCGTTTTTCCAAATAAAAGCGTTCTGCAGCTATTTTAAAGAAACTAATTACAAGACATCGATATGCTTCTTCTAGACGAAGCATATCGAAGTAGAGGTCGTCCGCCAACCAGATGGTCTGATGACATTTGTAAAGTTGTAAACGGTTTTAGATTAGTGTTTTTTAAGCATACTCGACATGGTATGACTCAAGAAAAATGTGGTGATATGAATATGTTTGTATAACACCCTGAAATAATTTTACAGACAGATAATTTAATTTTTTTATACGAAATAACTATACAACCATCCTGCCTCTTTGAAAATAGATTTATATTAACCTTCTTGAGATATGTGCGAAATGGCATGACTTAGAAAATCGTGTAATTTTCCACGAATTATCTTACAAATTTTTTAACTATATATAGTAAAAAAGGTGTAACTAAACATCCTGCCATTTTGCATAATGTATACTGAAATTATTTATTTTGTAACAAAATTTATTTTATGACTTAGAAAATCACGGAACCAGAGTGAAAATTTTATACAAAATTTTCCAAGAAACAAGTGCAGTTAAACATTAGGTGACGTCATGCCAATATTTTTTTTGGTCATTTTGAAATAAATATAATTCATTTATTAAGTTGGCAGGACTTAGAAAATCATGAAAATTTCATTATTTTCATTACATATTTGTATATATGTATACTCCCTAAGTACTTTTGCGACCGTCCTGCCCAAAAAATTTTCTTCATAAAATAGATAGTATCCTGTTATTCTATGGATATGGCAGGACTTAAAAATTCATCGCAACTCCCAATTTTTTTATTCATGGAAAATCTAATTTTCACAGAAAAATGTCACAGGAAACCCGTGGATTTTTTCACAAATTGTAAGTACCTTCTCTAACCTTCCAGTATTGCAAAGGGCAGGACTTAGAAAATCGTGGTTGAACTTCTGTTAATATCTCCCGGTTTATTGATGTTTTTATTCCAGATTACATTATGGAGTTGTCTGATGCAAGATCGTGTTTGTCCCAATCTACTTTTTATTTCTGCTTCTGTTGTTCCGCTTTTCGACATTATAAAGCCCAAATATTTAAAATTCTTCGTTCCTTTTATTTCAACTTGTTCTTCTACTCTAAGTTTTTTACGTCTTCTTCCGATATTACTAAGTATTCCGTTTTCTTCATATTTATTTCCAGGCCCACCTTTTTGTTTCCAGGCCTGTGTAGCATGTTTGATATCGAATTGAGATCATTCTCTACTGGTTGTTTTGGCTCGTTAGAGGCTATTTGGGCATATGTTTGGTTTTGGTTAACCTCTCTTGGATGGATTTGCGTAGGATTCTCCATGTCTGCTGCCTTGTTTTGTAATTTGGTTGTAGGTCTCTGTTTGTTCCGTAATTTTTGAAGAGATATAGCAGTGGTGCAACCTCTATAACTAGCTGGGTGGGCACCACCACAGTGTACGCATTTGGGTTCTTTATCTTGTGGCTTCTTAGAATCTTTTGTTAAATGTTTCCTGATGCATTTTACGCATCTCGGTTCTCTTCTGCAATAATTTTGTGTATGTCCGTACTCTTGACACCGTTTACATTGTGGAATCAAATTCGGTTTTCTGAAAGCTTCTATCGTCACTTTCATGTTTAAAATTTCGGTAATTTCATACACTTTTTTTGTATTTTCCTCTTTACTAAAAGTAAGTGCAAAAAGTGGCAGTGGCGATTTGTCCTTTCCTCTTAGTAACTGGGTTACGTTTTCTATTTTGTATCCCTTATTTTTTAGGTCTTCCATTATGTTCTTAACTTGGCAAGTTTGATGCAGTTTTCTTGCAACCACTTTTAGAGGTCTATTTTGTTTATCTTCAAACGAATACCATTCGAGATTTGTGTCATTTAGAGTCTTGGTTAGGTTTCTGTAGCTATTTTCGTCTTTGACATTAATTTTTATATTTCCATCTGCAAGCATGCTAGTTTGATAATATATTTGCTTACCTGATAAGTGGCTGGCTAGGGTGTCGTATTTTTCCTTCTTCTTCTTCCTTTTTTTATGGGTTTCGATTATGCAATACGCTATCATTTACCCAGTACATGTATGTAGGTTATGCGAGTCTTGCTCGAAGCAATGCACAACCTACGTTTTTATCCTTACAAATGATATATATAACTTTTCTTCAAATATCCATTATTCCATTTAACTAAGAACAAACACATTAGCAATCATGCTCGAAAATAATGCTTCCTTAATAAAGCTAAATTGCCATAATTTTACTACAATAACTATAACAGACAACACTAAGCTACTTCACTTTCACGAATTATAACTAAAAATTAACTTTTCTTTAGGGATTATTTAGATAACTTCAAATTAATTTTTCATTCTACATAAAACATCCTTCGGCGGCCATTGCCGCCGAATCCCCCCGTCGTATTTTTCCAATTTGTTTATAATGACTGGTGGTGGTTTACGTGCCGTTTGTGTCTCGTCTGGTTTACTTCTCTGTTGGTGGGAGTGGGGCTGTACTTCCTTTGGGGAGTTGCTTATCTTCCTTTTTTTGCATTGTGGACTCGAATCCATTCCGTTTCTTTACTCAGTTCTTCGTCGTCGGTGCGATATTCTATATCTTCATTTTGCTGTTGTTTTTCTTCGCCTATCTTCTTTTGTAGGATATCTATTTGGATTTTCATTTGTTTGTATGACGACATGTAGATTTTCTCTTTCTTGTTTTTCCTGTAACCAGGCGTTGTATAACATCTGCTCATTTTGACTTCTGGCTTGATTCTCAGTAAAGAGCACTTGATTTTGTTGAAAAAGTAATGTTTCACTTGATGTTGTCGGTAGGGAAACCATATTGTCTTTTTTTCTATATTTCAATACACCCATCTCACACTATGGCCTGAGATTGCCTGGACTATTCCAGGCCATATATTCCATGAAATATTTAACAGTGTAACTATTTATTTGTGCAGATATAGTATGGTATAGTTAGACCCAAACCCAGACATCCAAAGTGAAAGTTATCCTCCAACACCAAATTGTTCTATATGGTCCACATAATGTTCAGAAAAAAGTCACACCATTTTGAGCGTCGGGTTTGGGGGGGAGAAATCTACAAATTCGTAGTTTTTTAGGTTTTTCGTCAATATTTCTAAAACTAAGCGGTTTAGCAAGCATGAACAACCTTCTACACAAAATTGTTCTACATTAAATTTGAAATAAAAAAGGCCCTATGCATAACCCTTCTAAAATGAACGGTTCCAAAGTTTAAGTTTTTCGTCAATATTTCTAAAACTATGCTTTAGCGTAAGGAATGTTCTATAGAAAAATGTTCTACATAAAATTTAAAACAAAAAAGGTTCTATACATAATTGTTATAAAATCAACGGTTCCAGAGTTACGGAGGGTGAAAAGTGGAGGTTTTCGATACTTTTTATATTTACCGATTTCTCCCCCCCCCCCCCCTCCACCCGACGCTCAAAATGGTGTGACTTTTTTCTGAATATTATGTGAACCGTATAGAACAATTTGGTGTTGACAGATAACTTTCACTTTGGATGTCTGGGTTTTTGGTATTGGCTCCGTGCGTCTCCCCTCTACGTACAGTCACGTGATACGATGGCAGATTTTGTAAGGACGTTTTAACATTGAGTCTTATGGGATTATTTTGTTAAACTTGAATATTTTATTTTGTAGTGATAATAACCGAATACAATTGTTAGAATTCATTAGTTATTAATTTATACTGTAATTTATAGTGCAACAAAATATTTTCTTTTTCGTTAATAAATATTTATTGACATAAACTGCGATAGTGAGGTTATGCATACAAAATCAAACTGATAATCAATATTGGAAAGTGAAGAATTTATAGTGCGTTTTTATTTTCTGTTTATATTGATACATAATATCACTAGCGTGACACAACATTTTTTTAAATGTCTCATTTAAACATACACAAAGCGTCCTTATAAAATTTCAAAAAACCGCCACCATGAGCAGGTCGGTCGATTTTGCTTTGACACTTTGTTAACGCTCGGAGCGAATAGTAATATAAATATTGCCCAAAAAATATAAAAAGTATCGAAAACCTCGACTTTCACCCTCCGTAACTCTGGAACCGTTGATTTTATAACAATTATGTATAGAACATTTTTTGTTTTAAATTGTATGTAGAATATTTTTGTATATAACATTGTTTACGCTAAAACACAGTTTTAGAAATATTGACGAAAAACGTAAAAAAACTACTAATTTACCGGCTTCTCTCCCATCTCCCTCCCAAACCGGACGCTCAAAATGATGTAACTTTTTACTGAACAATATGTGGACCATATAGAACATTTTTGTGTTGGAGGAAAACTTTTACTTTGGATGTTTGGGTTAGGCCTTTTTTTGGACCAGCTATACTATACTACCTCCATAACTTTGGAACCATTCATTTTAGAAATATTATGCATAGGGCCTTTTTTATTTCAAATTTAATGTAGAACAATTTTGTATAGAAGGTTGTTCATGCGAAACCGCATAGTTTTAGAAATATTGGCGAAAAACTTAAAATACTACGAATTTACCGATTTCTCCCCCCTCTCCCCCACAAACCCGACGCTCAAAATGGTGTGACTTTTTTCTGGACATTGTGTGGACCATATAGAACAATTTGGTGTTGAAGGATAACTTTCACTTTGGATGTCTGGGTTATGCCATCTTTTGGATCAACTATACTATACTAATAAAACTTTTGTATCTTATCACAGTCGAATTTTAATTTTGCAAGTAAAAACTTTCTAACTTTAATAACAATCGGTTTTTAATTATCACCTTAATTACTGTAATTATGGCTTAATTCATTTGCTAACGATACGATGTGATGTTTACTTGTCGAAAGCCAAATGAATCCTGGAATCCTCCAGTGTCTCTCTAAATAGAAACTCGGAGTAAAGATTAAACAGCAGAGGCGACAGAACACATCCCTGTCTAATTCCCCTCCTAATTTCTACTTCTGCGGATGTGGAACCTTCGATCCTAACTCTGGCGTTTTGGTTCCCGTATAAGTTTTTTAGTAATTTGATGTCTTTTCCATCTAAACCGACTTCTTGCAAACGTTCTAATAGTAAGTCCTGTCTTACTCTATCAAATGCTTTTTAGAAGTCTATAAAACATATAAATATATAAAAAAAAAATCAATGGGAAAATCCCAATAGTTGGCTGTATACCATAGTTTAAAAAACCGATACAGAAGTAAAAACTTCGAGATGTATTCTGGTATAAAATCGTTTATTTAAAACTATAAAATGTCATCGATTGCAGAACGTTTTCGTTCTAAACAGAACATCTTCAGTGCATCCTGCCGAGTATTTTGAAACTAGCACACTGTAAATAGTGTTAACATCATCATATATGGTTTACATAATGTAATATGTTAAAATGTTATTACTACAAGTCGATGTTAATAGATAAAGTGGAACACATGCTAAAAGGGTGCCATGGTTTCCTGCTCTTCGAGCAGGGAACCATGGCACCCTTTTAGCATGTGTTCCACTTTATCTATTAACATGGACTTGTAGTCATAACATTTTAACATATTACATTATGTAAACCATATATGATGATGTTAACACTATTTACAGTGTGCTAGTTTCAAAATACTCGGCAGGATGCACTGAAGATGTTCTGTTTAGAACGAAAACGTTCTGCAATCGATGACATTTTATAGTTTTAAATAAACGATTTTATACCAGAATACATCTCGAAGTTTTTACTTCTGTATTGGTTTGTTATATAAATATATCTTTATGTTGGTCGTAGCTTTGCGCCTGAATTACTGCTAATATGTTAGGATCCTGATAGAGCTCAGTTATTTCGTTATTTGTTCTTCTTATCCATTGTCCATTTAAGTTTTTCCCACCTAAAAGTTTGCGCAGTATTTTCCTCTCCCAAACTAATAACAACTCTTGATGTTTTTTTTTTGTTGTGGCCCATGTTTCAGAAGTATACGTCACTATCGGCCTTATTACGATCTTGTAGGTTCTTAGTTTTGCTCTTCGAGATATATTTTTGCTTCTTAACAACCCATTGAGAGCATGTATAGCGCGCTTGCCCGACATAATTATTTTTTGTATTTCTTCTTCACAGTTAGGATCTCTTGTGAAGACAGTTCCTAAGTACTTAAATCTTTCAACTTCTTCGAATTTATATTATGTTCCCTTCGCTGTTGTCATTGTTATGTATTTCCCCTGAACGAATTGCTTATTTGTCCATTCCATATACTTTGTTTTTGCTTCATTTATGTACACTCCTTTGATTGCTGCCCTCTCTTCGAGTTTCCATCAGTTATATTTTGCTCCTAGCCAAGATTACCAAATCGTCCGCGAATGCTAAGCACTGATGTTTTTTGTGGTATATCAGACCTGTTCTATTAATGTTTGCTTCCTGTGTAACCTTTTCTAGTATTATGCTAAACATTATAGATAATAATGGATCACCCTGCCGCACTCCTTGTTTGACCTCAAATCTTTCTGTTATACAATTGTTTATCTTGACTTTATTCACTGTTCTTTGGAGAGTTAAGTTTATATCTAATAAGTTTTGGACAACATCCATGTCTTGCAATGCTGTGAATAGTTCCCTTCTTTTGACTCGATCGAAAGCCTGCTTAAAATCAATGAAAAGAAACATGGTCTCTTTATTGTATCCGTAACTTTCAGCCCGTATTTCTCGTAGTGTGAAGACCTGATCCACAGTACTTCTGCCTTTTCTGAAGCCACACTGATATCCTTCTATGCTTTTATCAACCTTCGTTGTTAATCTATTTTTAATATGCATAGCCAATATTTTATACGTTATATTGAGCAGCGCTATGCCTGGATAATTCTGACAATCAGCTATATTTCCTTTTTTTTAATAGGACATAGTATTGCTTCTGTCCATTCCTCTCTCAGGTAGTATTTCTTATTCCCATATATCATTAATTAGTTTCTGGATTTTATCTACTAACTGATTTCCTCCAAATTTAATCATTTCAGCCGTTATGCAGTCGCTTCCTGGGATTTTGATCATTTTTAAATTATCGATGATCTTCTGAATTTCGCTTTTAGTCGGAGCCTGCTCTTCACTCTGTTGATTTTTAATTTCGTATTTAATTTACTAGAACCATTGTTTCCTCGTTATTATCGTCTGTCTGTTCAGGTCCATTTAGAAGCTCATCAAAGTACAGCTTCCAGCGTTCTACTGGTTCACCCATAATCATTTCTCCATTTTTATTTTTATAATGTACCGTTTTCGGCTGGTGTCCTCGTTTCTCATTATTTATCCCTTGGTACAGGTTCCTAATTTGATTATTTTTGTGGTTTTCCTCTATATTTTTCAGCTTAGCTTCATGTTTCCTTTTTTTTGGTTTTATTTCTTTGTTCAGTGTTCCTTGAGTTATCATTTTTAATTCGTAGCCTGGCCCGTTCTTCCAATTCTTGTTCGCGTTCTTCATCAAACCATTCTTTTTGTTTTTTCTTTGTGTTGTCATTGGTGCTGGAAATATTTGCTGCTTCTTTAATTACATCTTTTAATGTTCCCACATGCATTATACATTCCTTTCATCCACTATACTCTTTAATTTGTTGTTAATAATTTGTCCATACAACGTTTACTCACTTTCTGTCTGTAATCTGATTGGCTTGTTTCTTTCGTATTTTAATCTCGTTTTGTTTCGAAGATTTGTGATTGTTTCATCCATATTCCGACCAAATAGTGGTCTGAGTCCATATCGAGTCCTCTATATGTTCTCACCTTTGTTATGCAGTTTTCTTCGTTTTTCTCAATTAAAACATGGTCAATCTGGTTGACCGTACGGCCGTCCGGAGATTTCCATGTTCCCTTTTATAATGTCCTTTCGTTGGGGGTACGTACTTTTTATTATAAGTCCATTTTCTTTAGCAAAATCTACCAGGAAATATCATTTTCGTTGGTCTCTGGGTGTAAACTGTGCTTGCCTATAAATAGTGGGCATTAATATTTCTTCTCTGTCTATTTTGCCATTAGCGTCTCCTACAATAATCTTCATATCATACGTGGGTATAGCCTCAAATACTTCATCTAATTTGCTATAAAATTCTTCTTTTAGCTCTATTCCCTTTTCCTCCGAGGGTACATGTATATTCACAAATTTTATCTTTTGGTATTTACCTTTTAATCTGAAAGTGCAAAATCTGTCCGAAATTGCTTTAAAGTCTGAAACAAATTGTTTCAATTTTTTACTTATTACAAAACCTGTACCCAGCAATCTGTTACTGCCTCCGCTATTGAAAAATATATGGTCGTCTATTTCCTGGCTACCCTGCCCTAATTGTTTTGTCTCTTGTAGACCTACTAGATCAAACTTACATTTCCTAATTTCGTTTATAAATGCTTCAGCCTTCCTTCCTGATAGGATCCTCTTATATTCCAAGTCACTGCTTTTACTAGTTCTGTTGTTTTATTAATTTGTTTTTGCTTTCCTTTTTTCGTGTCCGTGTTCCTTGCCGTGTCGTCTTTGTCGATTCATCTCCGTCTGCATCTGATTCTAGTTTTTTGGGATGTCTTCTTTTATTTTTTCCAATTGCCCTCTTTTTTTGTTCCATTTCCATAGTTCATTGTTTACTATTAATCTCTGGTACCCTATTTTTGTGATTTTTCCATTGTTTTTCTGCTCTCTAACCATTATTCTAATTTGGCTTGTATTTCCCTTTCGTCTTGTGTTAGATCATCATTTACATATATTTTCTCCATTGGTTGGTTAAGCTTCATATTATTTTGCATTACTTTGGACTTTTCGTATTTGTGATCCAACTCTACTAGACATGTTTTGTCTTTCAGCTTTCTTGCATCATTCACCTTTACTTTATCTCCCATTTCCTTTTCTATGAAACCTTCTACTGTATTCTTTAGCATATTGGGATTGTCCGTCTCAATTAGAAGTCCTTGAATCACAATATTTCTTTTTCGTTTTTCTCCTTCTAATTTTTGTAATCCTTTATCAGTACGACTTAATTCGTTTTGCAGCTGATTTATCTCTTCAATCGCTTTTTCATTAGCTAGTTTTAGTTCTCTCATTTATCTTCGATACTCCTTTTGTTCTTTTTTGAGCTCCATCAGTTCTTCAATTAGCATATTCATGGTTTCCGCCTGCTTTTTCTGTTGATTTTTTATTTCCTTTGTATCCTCAGCCAGTACTTTAAGTAAATCCATCATTTGGGCTAGCATATCTGGGGTTGAGTCATCACATTTTTTTGGTGATCTATAGGTTTTCTTGGATTTTTTTAATACATCACCATAAGTTCCTGCTTTTCTTTTTCCTCCATCTGAATACGTATCATCCGAGTCTGTCTTATTTATAATGTTTTACTTTTCTTGATGTTGCCCTTGTTTTGCGTGAATATTCTTTGCACCGAGATAGGAGTTGAGTCCCAGGTCAGCTCTTCAGATATATCCACCCCAGTGGAGGCTCGTGGCTTTAGTGACAGGGTCGGCAAGGTTTTGTCTCCTCAGATAGGTATGCCATCTAATTAAAAGGCTTCAATTTCATAGAATATTTTTGGTTTTTGTTTTTTTTTATGTTTTTTTATTTTATTTTTTTTTGTAAACCTGTTTATAAATTAACTCTAGTCTAAGTTGTTTCGAAGTAGCAAAATGGGTTATAACGTCATTGTAAAATTTATTATTGTTTTGGAGAGGTTTTAAAAGTTTTTTTCTATTGACATTTGAGACAAGTTTGACATTATCTCTTGTTTTATGGTGTTTCGACAATACGTTTTGACTTTTTTGAGACAAGAGAAATCCCGTTCATTTGAGGCAGAATTTGCCCATATTTGAGCACAATAATTTATTAAATTCGGGAACAGTTTGTTGTACCTAATGAATTGCTGTATATAAAATTAAACATATTTTGTAACTTATCCCACCTTCCGAAAATATTTAGATCAGCATATAAAACTGTTAATCCATTTTCTTATTTTATTTGAATAAAGAATGATGGATAATTTTTAATGAACTTGTCTAATAGATATTTTGAAAATTCCTTGTAAATAATAATTGAGTTATCCTTCCGCTCAAAAAGGTCCGGATTTACATAATCAAAATGTCAAAAAATTAAGAAAAACTTAATTTTTTTTCTTCGTTTTTTGATTTTAACTTTCAAAGTATTCACTTCTGAGAAAAGTTACACTGACATAAAAGTTGGGTAACTAAATTTCCTACAATATAGGATTGGTTGAAAATTTTAAAAAGTGTCATCCTTGTTGCAAATCAGCAATAATTGCGAAAAAAACATAAAAAATAAGTATTCGCATTTTACGTTTTTCAACCATTTATGCTAACACTTACGACCTTCATATTTTAACCAGAAAACCTTTGATATAATAAAACAATACTGTAAATTTCATTAAGATCGACATTTTGCAATCTAGCTTTTGCAAAAAAATTAATTTTTTCAAAATGTTGCAGTACTGACAATAAAGCAGATAGCAAGTTGAATTTTTTTACATATAGAAGAAAGGTACAGTATTCTTCTATACGTAAAAATAAATTCAACTTGCTGTCTGCTTCATTTTCAGTTCTGCAACATTTTGAAAAAATTAATTTTTTTGCGAAAGCTGGATTGCAAAATCTATTGAAACGATCTTAATGAAATTCACAGTATTTTTTTATTATATGATGTAGTTTTTCTGGGTAAAATTATGAAGGTCTTAAGTGTAGCATAAGCGGTTGAAAAACGTAAAATGCGAATACTTGTTTTTTATGATTTTTTCGCATTTATTGCTATTTTGCAACAAGGGTGACAATTTTTAAAATTCTTAGCTAATCCTTTATTGTAGAAAATTTAATTACGCAACTTTTATGCCAGTGCAACTTTTCTCGAAAATGAATACTTTTGAAGTTATAATCAAAAAATGAAGAAAAAAATCGAATGTTTCCTTTATTTTTTGACATTTTGATTATTTAAACAATGTTCCGGACCTTTTTGAGTGGGAGGATAACTCAAATATTATTATATGAGTTATTTTCAAGCAATTTCTGCAAACAAATACGAGTCACCTCTCAACGTCCAAGTACGTGTTTTGTTGCCATTTGCAGATCACCGCTGTGCTCGACAGATTGTTTTTCTGCCGTACTTGTCATTCAAATAAATACGGGGAATGTATAATTGGTTGCCTATCGGCTAATATTCCATAGCGTCTTATTACAAGCAAATGCTCAACTGGGTACGGCTAACCGAAGCGGGCCATAAATTCACACAATCGCAGTCGGGTGTATGGCTGGCTAGGATCCTTAATTTGAAAAGTCTCTTACGCACAGCGCACAGGGTCACAAGGTATCAGATCGTTCGAATTCTTTTAAAAACAATGAATAAAATTTAGTCTGTATTATCTCACAGATATTTTTTTTATTTCACACAAACGAATATCATCAACTCTGATTAACTTATATATTTAAAAAAATCTATAATGTGTCCATAAATGTGTGGGTCGGCACTGCCGACCCTGACTAGCCGCCACTGATCCACCCCTCTCAGTGCAATCAGCTTCTCACTAAACTTTGTTTAGTTACGCTTTCCAACGATTATTCGCACATTGTTTTATATTCGAACCGGACTTCAGCTGGAGAACTAGCTGTCTTATTTATCTTATCAATATAACCTTACTTGTTTTTATTATTATCAGTATTGTTTTTAACGCCGAATATTACTTCTTTGCAGTGGATTTACACAATAGACAGGTAGTGAAGTGCAAATTTTAGACTTTCCCGGGTCTTCTTTCATTCATCGTTCGTTTGGTTTGCAAGTATTAGAAACCACGAATACAGGCGTAATCACAATCTGGTCCCAAGAGAAGTGATTATTTCTCCGGAAATAAAACTTCGAATTGTTTTAATTAATGTAGACTCTATCATGACTTAAACTTTAAACCAATTAAAACTAAACCTTAAACCAGTTAATGAAAGAATTAGTATTACAAGATTACGGGGTAAATGGTCCAATTTAACTATATTCTGTGTATAAACAAACCGAAGAGGCATCAGACGATGATAAAAATGAATTCCACTGCTTTCTAAATCAACTATGCACAGAAGCTCCTGACCATGATATCAAAGTAATACTGGGTTATATTAGCGCAAAAGTAGTCACAAAAGAGTAGGTACATAATACTGGTGGCAGAAAATATAGTCTACAAGCCGTTACAAATGACACCCAGTTTGCTAGAAAAAAGATCCACAAGGCAACATGGATATCAAATTATGGAAGAACAAATAATCAAATTGATCATGTATTGATTGATGAGAGACAATATAGCAGCATAATAAGCTTAAGAACTACGAGAGGGCCAGATAGTGACACGGACCATTGGCTCGTGAAGCTAAGCTTAGTTAGCTTAGAACAAGAATTTCAACACAAACAGTAGATAAATAGACAAATAGATGGAATGTGGCGAAGCTGCGAGAAGATAAGGAAAGACAATAGTCAATACCAAGTAGAAATTAGAAGTAGGTTTCAGGTTTTGGAAATAAATGAAGATGTAGATCAGCAATAGCACTCCATAAAAAGAACTATTAAAGAAGCAGCAGAGAAATATATCGAAACAAAGAAGAAAACAAAAATACCAAAATGGTCAGACGAAGAATGCGAAAGAGCACTGAAAGAAACAAACAAAAAAAAAAGAATTGATTATCTGTCGAACCCATCAGACGAAAAACGTATACACAGCGTTGACAGAGAGGCGCAGCTAGAATAACAATAAGGCAAAAAAGGTAGAATATCTATACTCTGGGCTAATTAGCAAAATTCATGGAAAAGTTATTTACCAGCAATTTTATTGCTGGAATCGAATTATAAGATCCTATATATTAATAATATAGGTATGCAAAGTCCGCAGATAGTGTGCTACTTTTTTTATAAACAAAATGGCGCCGACAAATCGTATTTTTTTCAATTATTGCTCTATAACTCCGAAGATTTTAACTTTACAACAAAAACACCCAAATAAAAATTCACCGCAATTAAATTCTGCATAGAGATATGTTTTTCACGATTTGCTCCGACGAAAATTTTCCTCGGAAAATGCGGGTTTTCCTAACAAAAACTATAATTTTCTAATAAAGTTTTAGGTAAATAATTATTAATCAATAATTAAATAACTTAGTGACATCAAAGATTTCTTGGTATAGATTTTAATTCCAGAAGCCGGTGAAAATTAAACGAATATTTTAGCAACAATTCAATTGTTAATTAACAATTTACGATCGCAATAATAACCAAAATAATAATGATACATTGATCAAACTTATAAAGATTATAAAGATGAGATGGTTGTTTAATATTTTATCGACAAAATATAAATTTTTCTTTTTTTTGCATAATCTTTAAATTTTGAAAAAAAAATAGTTATAATACGTTGGTCTAATTAGTAAAGTACAAAGAAAGGTTATTTACCAGCAATTTTATTTTGGTCTAATTAGTAAAGTACAAAGAAAGGTTATTTACCAGCAATTTTATTGCTTTAATCGAATTATAAGATCCTATATATTATGAATATAGGTATGCAAAGTCCACAGATAGTGTGCTACTTTTTTTATAAACAAAAGAGCGCCGACAAATCGTATTTTTTTCAATTATTGCTCTATAACTCCGAAGATTTTAACTTTACACCAAAAATACTCAAATAAAAATTCACCCCAATTTAATTCTACATAGAGTCATGTTTTTCCCGATTTGCTCCGACGAAAATTTTCCTCGGAAAATGTGGGTTTTCCCAACAAAATCTCGAATTTTCAATTAAATTTTTTGGGCCGGTAATTATTTATCAATAATTATATAGCTTGGTGAAATAAAAGCTTTCTTGGTATAGATTATAAATTCAGAAGCCGGTTAAAATGAAACGAATATTTTAGCAACAATTCAATTGTTAATTAACATTTACAGTCGCAATAACAACCAAAATAATCATGAGACATTGATCAAACTTAGAAAGATTATAAAGGTGTGATGCCTATTTAATATTTTGTCGACAAAATATAAATTTATCATTTTTTTCCATAATCTTTAAATGTTTAAAAAAATTGTTATAAACAAATTAACATTTCTTAGAAATTGTTTATTATATTCTAATTTTAAAAAATACTTAAAATGCGTATTTCAAAGGTCTTGAAAATGAATGCTTTAAAAAAATTTTCCAACCATTTGCAAAAAAGTTAGTAAACAGCAAAATAAATATACGATATCTCCATTGTTTATAATTTGTTTTAATTGTTTCAAAGCTTAAAAGTGAGTCTATGGTACAATCTAATTACTCACAAAGAATGTCAAAAATTAGTGCAATGGTTATATTTTAATCAAAGATTAAAAATACTTTTTTTTGTAATTTTTAGCGCGAAAGTAGGCTTGATACAGAGCCGGAGATAAAATGTTCACTCGAAGCGGCTGACACGCTTAAACTCGCGCGAGTTGTGTATGTGGGCGGGTAGCTACGGTACTGTATTATTCTACTTTCGCGCGTGTAAATTACAAAAAAATATATTTATAATCTTTAATTAAAATATAACCATTAAGCTGATAATCGATATTGTTTTATAAATAATTAGCTTGTACTTTAAACTCACTTCTACGCTTTGAAAGAATTAAAAATAATTATTAACACCGTAGTAATCGTATGTTTACTTTGCTGTTTCATAACTTTTTTGCAAATGGTTGCAAAAAAGTTTTAAAGCATTCATTTTCAAGATATTTGAAATGCGCATTTTAGCTATTTTTTAAAATTATAATATAATAAAAAGTTTCTGCGAAACGTTAATTTGTTTATAAGTATTTTTTTAAACATTTAAAGATTATGCAAAAAAATAAAAAATTTATATTTTGTCGACAAAATTTTAAATAGGCATCTCACCTTTATAAGATTTCAAAGTTTGATCAGTGTATCATAATTATTTTGGTTATTATTGCGACCGTAAATTATTAATTAACAATTGAATTGTTGCTAAAATATTCGTTTAATTTTCACCAGCTTCTGGAACTATAATCTAAACCAAGAAGGCTTTTAAGTCACCAAATTATTTAATTATTGGTAAATAATTACTTATCTAAAATTTTATTTGAAAATTAAAGATTTTGTTGGTAAAACCCGCATTTTCCGAGGAAAATCTTCGTCGGAGCAGATCGGGAAAAACACGTCTCTATGCAGAATTTAATCAAGGTGAATTTTTATTTGAGTGTTTTTGTTGTAAAGTTAAAATCTTCGGAGTTCTAGAGCAATAATTGAAAAAAACACGATTTTCGGGCGCCATTTTGTTTATAAAAAAAGTAGCTCACTATCTGAGGACTTTGCATACCTATATTATTAATATATAGGATCTTATAATTCGATTCCAGGAATAAAATTGCTGGTAAAAAATTTTTCCCAAAAATGGCCTATTCTCCGATAATCAGCCCAGACTACTACAACAAATTGAAAAGGTAGAAGGTAGAACGTGGACAAAATCAAAGTAAAACATTCTACAAAGAGGTAAGACAATAAAAGAGAGGCTCCTATACGGGGTGTTTCATTGAGAAACGGAAATACTTGAATGGTGAATATAAGTCATTGAGGCTATTCTAGATATACATTTATTGCCTCGCCGATTTTTATAACCGAGTTACAGGGTGTTTTATCGATTTTGTCCATTACTTTCTTCTTCTTCACATGCCATCACCGCGACGGAGGTTGGCAATCATCATGGCTATTCTAATCTTAGATGCTGCTGCTCTGAATAGTTCGGTTGATGTGCATCCGTACCATTCCCTAAGTTACGCAACCATGAGATTCTTCTCCTTCCTACACTTCTCTTGCCCTGGATTTTCCCCTGTATAATCAATTGAAGTATGTTGTATCTCTCATTACGCATAACATGCCCCAGGTATTGCTTTCGTGTCTTGATGGTTTCCAATATTTTCAGTCTTTTGTTGACTCTTCTCATGACTTCGTTGTTTGTTATATGCTCGGTCCATGATATCTTCAGGATTCTTCTATACACCCACAGTTCAAATGCTTCCAACTTTTTACTAGTCGATGCGTTAAGTGTCCATGCTTATATCCCGTAAAGCAGGGTCGAGAAAATATAACGCCTTGCCAACCTAACTCTCAAGTCTAATTTCAGTTCTCTTGCACAAAGTACCTTTCTCATTTTATTGAAGTTTGTTCTTGCTTTCTCTATTGGAACTTTGATTCCTTTGGAGTAATCGTTTGTGTGATTAATTATTGTGCCAAGATAGTTGTAGTTTTCAACTTGTTCTAAAGTTTTACCTTTAATTGTCAGGCTTTCATCATTATTTTGGGTTTTTTATATCCTCATAAATTTAGTTTTCTTGATGTTTATTGATAATCCATATTCTTCTCCATACTCAACTATCTTGTTCATTAGCTTTTGGAGGTCTTTAAGGTTGTCTGCTATTATGATAGTATTGTCCGCATATCTAATGTTGTTAATTGGCGTTCCATTTACCTTTATTCCTGCTGTTTCTCCCTCAAGAGCTCTTTTCATACACATACAGGGGTGTGACAATACACACCCCTGTCGCACTCCTCTTTTAATTTCGAACTATTCTGATGTGCGTTCATTAATGCGTATGTGTGCTTGCTGTTTATAATATAGATTTGTTATAATTCGATGGTCATTGTTTTGCTTTGAGGACGTCCATTAGCCGTTTGTGGCGGACTTTATCGAAAGCCTTGTTGTAATCTATGAAACAGACGTATATCCATAAAATTATTAATAAAAGAGTTATTACATGTCTAATAAATAAAAATGATGGTCGGAATCGGTAATTTAGGAAAATTTCAGAATTTTTTTTTTTCAAGTAGAAGGCTGTTATTGCATATTTGAATATGGTTTTTAATCACAAATAACTTTTCATAATAAAATTTTTTGATATTTTGAAATATAAAGGTAGTTTGCTCTTGAGCGAAATTCATATTTTTTGACATACCTCGTATACTGTTAACAAAATTTGATATCTGATGATTGCATCTTAGGTTTTAGACTATGCAGAGCACTTTATAAAGAATGACTTTTTTTAGTAAAATTGATATTAAAAAAGTTTCCCATATGGTTCCAAGTTACGCAGACACCCTGTATACGTCGTAAGAAGATTCGCTTCCGTCGGGTATCACACATTTCCTTATACTTCGTTTAGAAGGCTCATTTCGCCCCCTTATAAAAGCTTAAAGCCTATATTCAGTTTTTGCTAAATCAGTTGAAGCACGAACTGCATTTGGTAATTATAAAAACTAAAAACTGGTAATTATAATACTTCTTCCTCTGAATACATCCATTGTGCAAAGCTACAACAACTAGGTAAAAATATTCAACGGAGCTGGTATATACTGTTTAATGTAATCCTAGAATATCGTCTCAATAAGAGGACCTTATGATTACATATTATGGGCTTTTAATTATTTAAGACATTAGACTTCTAGGACACTTCTTCAAATTGCACAAGCAAAAATTTTCTGGAGAATTTTCTATCTAATCGGGTATTCGACAGGCGGAACTCTTTTCCTTGTGAGATTGGTAATTCTGAATGTATGAACTTCTTTAGAAACAGATACGATTCATATACGTTCATATTGTCACAACAATTTCTTTTAGATTAGCGCACTAAATTTTTGTTATAGACTTTACTTTTAATTTTTTTACAATCTTTAATTAATACTCGTTATATAAATATTCTCGGCTATAAAATTATCTATAATTGTGTTATTTTAAAACAAGAGAAAAGTTTGTTACAGAGCTCTTAGATACAACTTTTATTAAAATATATAAAAAACAAAATATACCTATGAATTAGGTAAACTTAAAAATACTTTTGTAAAGGTTCTCCTAACACTTTTTCCATTTCTTGTATTGCCTTTTGACAAGCCTTTTCTACATCCTCTTCTTCGTCTTCCAGCAATTCAGCAAGGAATGGAATAGTTTCCGGTAGTAACGGAAGGAAATCTTCGCCCAGTTTTTTGACTATCTCTGTAACACAATGCAATGTTAACAATCTAATTTTAGGCGAATTATGTCGCATTTTTAGTAAAATCTGATAGTTCATTTGCTTCCAAAGAGCATCATCAGCAACAGCTACTGAAAAATTAACTAAGCATGGTGTTAAGATTTTGTTATTTCGTTTTATCAGTTCATCTAAGCCTCCCAGGGGATTTTCCAATTGATCTACTAACGGCTGCATTAAAATATCGAATCGATCTCTGTTCACGAATTTATGATTGTCATACAAAAATACCGCATTTAACGTGGATAGCATGTTCTGCAACAATAATATATTTTTCTCTTGGTCATCAAAGTAAAGTTCTTCAGTTTTGACCTTGTTGCAAGCATCTAACATGACTGCTACGTTGTTAATAAAATGGCCAGCAAACAATACAAAAATTCCTTTAAGTGATTGTGCTATTTGGCTAGAAAGATTATAAAAAGTAATCAGTCTTTCTGTTTTAACGTCACTCCTCACAGCCCAGTCGTAAAGTTTGTAATATAGCGGTCGAAAGGTATTTTCCGAAAGTTTTAAGATAAGAACTGTAAGAGCTTTAACAATATGGCTTTCAACCATGTTAGCATCTTCTAGTGTACATTTTTGCTCTGTGCGGAACTTAAGAATGTTAAGAAAGAAATTTGTGAGTTCGTTTAAATTGCTGTTTACATCAAGTCCGTTAGTATTTGTTATACTCTCTGTTAAGATATTTAGCAGTGAGCTGGTGGCGTGGAAACAATTCCTGTCCACTAGTGTATTATAACAGTTTTCTATTGGTAGCAGAAGAACTCTGAGGGGTATGGTCATTCCTATTTTTTTATTTATGCTGTTTAGTTTAGTTGACAGTTGTTGCACCTAAAACGAAAACAAAATTACAATAAAAATGTATGAAAATTAAACTGATAACTGTGTAACAAATGTACGAGGTAATACCAGTATTAGGATCAATATCGTAAAACAAGAAAACGGGGAGCTTTAAGTAACGTATGCAGCAAAATAAACATTACTGAAATGCGTTTGCCTCAAACTTGTATTTGTCACGCGCCGAAACGTACTGAGTGATGCCGAAAGTCGTTATAGTAGGGGAGGAAAGTATGCCAAATTTGCAGTTACTCGAGCGCTATGGGGACCTATTGGGCTGTGAAGAGTAGGTCCTAAAACCAAAAAAAATTAAGTAAAGTTTTCCAGTTAAGTGGGAACTTTGCATTTTTTAATTTAATTTTCAATTTCCAACAGTCGTTTTTCCGATTATAGCGCCATCTACCCATAATGATAAAAAATGTCTCGAATGAAAGTTGCTTATTTTTACGTAAGGAATTCAAATCTGCAATAAAAAAATGGGGTTTCCTATTTAATATTTTAAAGTAGCCCCCCACCCCACCTCCGTGGGTGGTCGTGTTTGGTGTCATTCGATAATTTTTCAAAAATATCGAATACGTGTATTTTTCAGTTTTTTGATCAGATGTTTATTTCGCGAAATATCGCGGGGTTCCTATTTAAAATTTTAAATTTATTCCCACTCCTCTCCGTGCGGGGTCGTGTTTGGTATCATTCGATAGATTTTTAAAAAATATTGAAAACGTATTTTTTAATTTTTGGTCTGACGTTTATTACTCGAAATATTCGCTTTTATTTCGAAATATTCGTCAGATTTTTGAAATGTACACTGTTATGCATGTATTTATAACTGATACAGTCGAACCCGCTTATTAAAATAGCCGTCGTGCCAAGAAAAAGTATTCCTATAACAGGGATATTCTAATAACCGATCGCATATGCCTAGTAAAAACGTTTTGGGACCTCAAATTTCTAGTCCTTAAACCGGGATATTCCTTTAACCGGTATTCTAATAAGCGGGTTTGACTGTATAACTGATCTTAATCTGACGATTTCCAGGTTTTCTAAGGATAGATTTTTTTCGGACCCCCCCCCCTGAACGAATGTATTAAGATCCAATATATGGTAGGGGTACAAGGTTTCTCCCCATATCATAATCTGACGCGCTCGAGTAACTGCAAAAATCTCCGCTTGGGCTCCCCTACCATTATAACATGTGAATGTTAATATTAGGTGCTTCAGGATGGTTCTCAGTTTTGCAGAAAAAAATTTTTCTACGTGGAGTACTATTTTCGGAAAAGGTCGCAAAAACGGTTCAAGCTTAAAATTAACAAGTGTTTCAGCAGGATGGGACAACATGTCACCTGGCTAGGGAGTCTCTTCGAATACTACGCGATCATTTTGAGGATCGCCTTATTTCGCGTGGCAGTGATTTTCCACCAGACCTAACGCCACCTGTTGGGTACATAAGGGGAATGCTGAAGGAGGCATCTGACATTGCAAAATTGCGGACTAGAATTATTAAAGCTTTTTTCGTGCCAGAGGACATCTTTAACATCTGTTTTATCGGGAACGTCGTCGTAAATAATTTTTGCAAGGCTATATCATGGATACAAAATAATCATAAACATTTCGAGGTTTATTTTTTTATTACTGTTTATTTTGCCGCATATTGTATTTCAAAATTGAATAAAAAATATTTAGTGTTTTACTTAATTTTTAAATTTAATTTTACCTTTTGTTCGTCTTTATTTATATTCCACTTCGACATCAACTGGGAGACTTCAACTAACAGTTTCTCTAAATAAGGACTCAAAAACAAGGGCATGCTGTCCAAAATCTTTTCAATGGTTGTAATCAAACTCTTTAATAAAACGCTAGATATTTCTGCGTGTTTCTGCTGTTTCAAAATTTTAATAAGTATAGGCATGAAATCTGGCAAGCTTGCAATAGCGTGTCCTTTGAGATGAATACATAGCTCAGCCAGACAAAGAACCACCGATGCAAGCAAGTTATTCTGAGCTTTACCGGATTTTAACACCCCCGTGATGAAGTCTATGATTTGAACAAATTTTTCAGGTTCTTGCCGTGCGAGAAGTTTAACTAGTAGTTTTAAAGACAATAAAGCTGTTTGTATGATTATTTCCTGCTCGGCGTCGACTTCTTCATCTAGACCTAAAAGGAACATCAACTAAATTAAGAATACAGCTCTAATAAAAATAAGTAAATAACGAAACTATATTTGACTACAATCTGTATTATCTCCACTCTCTTCTATTATCTTCGACTATACAAACAAAAAACAAATAATAAACTTAACGGCAAAAGTTTTGCGCCAGCAAAAATTATTCCCGTTTTAAAAGTTGATTTTCTCGCGAACGGATTCCGCTATTTTCAACGAAAATTTCGTTTTCGTTTATAAATTCGCAAAGTCTGTCCGTTCGTTCGTGCGTTGCAGTCCCTGCAATACTTTGAGCAGATCTACCGATGGACCACCATGTAGTTTTGTCTCCTAAATCCAAATCTGAAAACGGCATTTCGATATCTCAAACCATCTTCGAGATAACCGACCTCAAAGTCAACTTGCATCTCGGGACAGCAATTTAGGGTTATTTAGGAATTTTTATACATGGAGACACTGCTAAAAATGCATTAAACCTAATGTATGTCAAAATGCAAATAAAAATTTCATATTTCAAACTAGCGCGTGACTTCGACTGACATCGGCTATAAACGCTTGTGATCAGGATCCTAAATTGCTATCCCGAGATGCAAGTCTTTGTTTCGTTTGACATATAAACGTCAAGTTGAAATGTCAAATAAACAAATTGTTCATTTATTAATGTTCATGTAGGTAATGTTAAATGGCAGATTACTAACCCGGACCCGGAAGAAGAAGACACTAATGGCTTAAAAACTCACGCCAATGGTTTGGACTAACGTGCCAATGTCCGCAACGGACGAAGCACATGAAAAAGAAGAATAATAATTAGAAATGAGGTATTCTTCTTCTTACGGTGCTTATCCGTTCCGGATGTTGGCTATCCTAACTTTGCTTGCAGCTGTCTGTTTGTCGATGTATTGAACTAGTTTCTCAGGTTTTTAAGCCAAGATATTCTTCTTCTACCTGCTCCTCGCTTCCCAAATACATTGCCCTGCAGAATGAGTGGCAGCAATCTCTGTTCATTTCTCATAACATGGCCAAGATATTCTAGTTTGCGCTCTTTTCTGGTGTTCGCATTCCTTGCCCATTCTACGTAGGACCTCAACATTAGTCACACGATCCATCCACGAAATTCTTAAAATGCTTGTGTAATATCACATCTCGAATGCCTTGAGTTTTCTTAAAGAAGCTTCGGAAAGTGTCCAGGCCTCTACTCCGTATAATAATGTAGAAAATACATAGGATCTGACAATAGAGATTTTGGTACAAAGTGGTAAATCGTGACTTCTGAAAAGAGACTTCATGATTATGAACGCTGATCTCGCTTTTCCTATGCGTTGTTTTATTTCACTAGAGTGGTTCCATTGACTGTTTATGATGGTAGAGTCCTTTTCATGAGCATTTTTCAGTGCGTCACAGTTTTTCGATTTCTTTCTAACGCATTAAATTGTATGTGACAGAAAAAAAGGCAAGTCTGTGCTTAAGGGCATTTATAACATTTATTCTAGTTATTCTGGTTGTCGATAGATGGCACTATAATCGCAGAAAAAATTATTCACGAATTATATAATATATCTACGAATATAATCTGTACAATTTATAAGACTATACAAATCAAAGAAAATACCAGTTTATAAATGCAATAAACACAATTGCTTTGTTTTTATGCCAAATTGCAAATCGAATGTAACAACTGTCAGATTTAACTAAAATGTCATGTTAGAATAAATGTCATAAATGTGTATTATCACGGACTTAACTTTTTTTCTATCATTTGTGACGCACTGAAAAATGCTCATAAAAAGGACTTACCAAGGTATGTGTAGCTGTCCACCATGTTAATTACTTGTTGGTTAACCAAAGTTGTGTATTTAATATTTCGCGCTTACTGACTACCACTACTTTGTTTTTTTCGTATTGAAATAAGTCAATGTTCGCTACTTATAGCTTATAGGCGCGACATTATTCTTTGTAAACCATCTAGGCTATCTGCAAAAACTACTACGTCGTCGGCATATCTAATGTTGTTAGATCTATCATCTAATTCCGTTTCCTTCAAGGATGGTTATGAGCTTATCATGTTTTACTCTATCAAATGCCTTTTGTAGTCGATAAAACAAATGTATATATCTATATCTATATATATATATATATATATATATATATATATATATATATATATATATAATTAAATTTTGTTTTTCTTGGGTTTTATTTTTCCATTTAAATCAACGTTTCGGCGGATATCTCTCGCCTTTGTCAAGATTCTAAAAATGCATACAAATAAATACAAGATGTTATTATAGAACATGTTAAAACACTTACCTACACGTAAATCGACACAATAACAGTACTGGACATACACAGAATAAAATGTGAGACCTGTTATCTCACATTTTATTCTGTGTATGTCCAGTACTGTTATTGTGTCGATTTACGTGTAGGTAAGTGTTTTAACATGTTCTATAATAACATCTTGTATTCATTTGTATGCATTTTTAGAATCTTGACAAAGGCGAGAGATATCCGCCGAAATGTTGATTTAAGTGGAAACATAAAATCTTATTCCAATTTTAACATTATTTACTGAACCGAAACCCAAGAAATACAAAATTTAATTAAATATAGTATGGTTCAAGAAACTCAGTAAAACAATATATATATATATATATATATATATATATATATATATATATATATATATATATATATATATAGATATATATATATATACAGGGTGCGCCAAACCTCTGGTCTTCTTTGATTACGGCTAAACTATGAGATATACAAAAACATGTTTATAACAAAACTAATGTGTATCAAAGAGGTCTATAATTTAAAATTATTTTCAATTATACAGGGTGTCAGAACGACGGTATGAACCAAAGTTGTATTTTTTTAAATGGAACACCCTGTATATTAAATCATTTTTGAATATATTATTTAAAAATATGAAAAATTTGTATAAGGTCTTATAGGCCTAAAGTTAATAACTTTCAAAATATTTACATTTTTATTGAGAAAAATGGTAATATTTATAGGGTTGTGGATTATGTTTCCAAGGAAATAAAAAGTTAGGTGATAGGTCAAAGTTTTTAAAATACTGTGTTATTTTTAAATAATTTAATATTTTTTACTTTTAGCCATAAAATATACAGTGTGATCACTATTTGCAAATACAAAAGTTCCCATTTTTTTTAAATGGGACACCCTGTATATTAGTTTTGCGTTTGGTAGTAAATATTACAACCTTTCTTTTGGTATAAGGTTGTATGTACCTAGCATGTTTCGTTTTGTAGATATTTTAAAAAAACTATAGATTTTACGTTTTTGCGGATTTTTTATTTAAAAATTTTTTTGCAAAAAAAATAATTATAATCTGGTTTTAGAAACATACACTAAAATATAAAATATGAAAATAAAAACGTAATTAAAGATTAAAATAAATCGTATGCTAGTACAATTCAATTGAATTTAATAACTTTAAATTATTTTACAAAAAATATTTTACCTTATTAATGAATACATAAATTAGTTACTAAATTAAATAAACAACCAAATTTTAAATCAATCGTAGTAATTCTTCTACCGCAGCAACTTTCCTGTACCAAATTAATTGTTAGTTATTTTAATTTACGAGTAAGATCAGTTAATAACTTTTTAATTTACCTACATCTTGAGAACGTATAAAGTATGCTTTGAAACAAATGAACGTTATGGAAGTATATTAAGAAGTAAATAGTATCTATGTACCTACTCGTGTCACAAAAGCTGGTAATAATTTCTAATGGTTTCGCCCAAAACAAATGTCATATCCAAAAATTTTTCGGTTAAAAAATTAAAATTTAAAATATAAAAAATTGTTACAAAAATTTCAACTACAAAAGTATTACCCGTTTTTGTGACACCAGTAAATACTATTTATATTAATAAATAATTTGGATGATACATTTAACATTCATATGTTTCAAAGCATACTTTATAATAATTTTTATATTCTCAAGATGTATGTAAGTAAATTTAAAAGGTAAATTAAAAGTTTAACTAAATAAAATTTAACTAACAATTAATTTGGTACAGGAAAGTTGCTGTAGTAGAAAAATTACTACGGTTGATTTAAAATTTGGTTGTTTATTTAATTTAGTAACTAATTTATGCATTCATTAATATGGTAAAATATTTTTTGTAAAATAATTTAAAGTTATTAAATTCAATTGAGTTGTACTAGCATACGATTTATTTTAATCTTTAATTACGTTTTTGTTTTTATATTTTATATTTTAGTGTATGTCTCTAAAACCAGATTATAATTATTTTTTTTGCAAAAAAAATTTTAAATAAAAAATCCGCAAACACGTAAGATCTATAGTTTTTTTAAAATATCTACAAAACGAAACATGCTAGGTACATACAACCTTATACCAAAAGAAAGGTTGTAATATTTACTACAAAACGAAAAACTAATATACAGGGTGTCCCATTTAAAAAAAAATGAGAAAATTTTGTATTTGCAAATAGTGATCACACTGTATATTTTATGGCTAAAAGTAAAAAATTTTAAATTATTTAAAAATAACACTATATTTTAAAAACTTTGACCTATCACCTAAATTTTTATTTCCTTGGAAACATAATCCACAACCCTATAAATATTACCATTTTTCTCAATAAAAATGTAAATATTTCGAAAATTATTAACTTTAGGCCTATAAGACCTTATACAAATTTTTCATATTTTTAAATAATATATTCAAAAATGATTTAATATACAGAGTGTTCCATTTAAAAAAATACAACTTTGGTTCATACCGTCGTTCTGACTCACCCTGTATAATTGAAAATAATTTTAAATTATAGACCTATTTGATACACATTAGTTTTGTTATAAACATTTTTTTGTATATCTCATAGTTTAGCCGTAATCAAAGAAGACCAGAGGTTTGGCGCACCCTGTATACAGTATGTCCCTGTAAGTTGTATCCATATGGAAAACTTTTTTATTATTAATTTTACGAAAAAAAGTTATTCTTTATAAAAAGCTCTGCATGGTCCAAAACCAAAGATTTAACCATCAAATATCAAATTTTTTGAATATTATACGAGGTATGTCAAAAAGTTTGAATTTCACTCAAGAGTAAAGAAGCTTTATTTTTCGTAATATTGGAAATTGCTATTATGAAAAGTTGTTTGGAATTAAAAACTATATTTTAATATGCAATTACATCCTTCTAATTAAAAAAAATTTTTTTGAGAAATTATGGATAACTATCATTATTTTTTCAGTTATTTAAATTCTGATAACTCTTTTATTATTAATTTTACGAAAAAAAGTGATTCTTAATAAAAAGTTCTGGATGGTCTAAAACTTAAAATACAACCATCTTATATCAACTTTTATTAATTTTATACGAGGTATGCCAAAAAAGATAAATTTAGATCAAAAGTAAAGTACCTTTATAGTTCAGAATATTTCAATTAGAAGGATGTAATTACATACTGAAACATAGTTTTTAATTCTAAATAACTTTTCATAATAACAATTTTCGATATTGTGAAAAATAAACGTATTTTACTCTTGAGCGAAATTCATATTTTTTGACATACCTCGTATAAAATTGATAAAATTTGACAAAAGATGGTTGTATTTTAGATTTTAAAACATGCAGAACCTTTTATTAAGAATCACATTTTTCGTAAAATTAATAATAAAAGAGTTATCTAAATTAAAATAACTGAAAATAATGTTAGTTATCCATAATTTTTCAAAAAAAAAATTTCAATTAGAAGGATGTAATTGCATACTAGAATACAGTTTTTAATTCCAAACAACTTTTCATAAGAGCAACTTTCAATATTGTGAAAAATAAAGCTACTTTACTCTTGAGTGAAATTTAAACTTTTTGACATACCTCGTATAATATTAAAAAAATTTGATATTTGATGGTTAAATCTTAGGTTTTGGACCATGCAGAGCTTTTTATAAAGAATAACTTTTTTTCGTAAAATTAATAATAAAAATGTTTTCCATATGGATACAACTTACAGGGACATACTGTATATATATATGTATATATATATTGTTAAGATATGTAAAATTTGAATTAATATGGTTTCGATCTTAATATTTTAGAAAAGTTAAAACATATAATAAAAATATACCAAAATTCATTTCGAAGAAATGAAAGTCAATTATCTTTGGATGGCCGTAGGTAAACAAAATTTAAATAGGGATTAAGTATTTTCTTTGTACAGTTAGTATGATAAGAAAGTGGTTATGTGTTTGGACAATGAGACCGGGTTTCCCAAATGGACTTTTGCGGCGAGGGAATAATTGTATTTAGAAATTTAAATGAATGTAATCTTTGTTTAGATATTAAGAAAGGAAAAAAAAAACCGATTGGCATGTAATTAGTTTTAGGAAATTTCTAATGGTAGGGAAAATTGGTGTTTGTTATCTGAAAGGTAGATGGGGATAAAATTGAGGAACTCGGATTGATGAAGAAGGAAAAAGGAGGGGCTAGGTATGAAGAATGGGAGTTTAGCGAAATGTTAGAGGGTGGAAGAAGAGTCAGTTGTTAAATGATCGTTAAGTCGACTAGTGGTGATCTCTAAGAGTCTCCTGAAGTAGTAAGGCAGATAAGTGAATAGTTGTGAGTTTGTTGAAATAAGTGTCCTGACGGAAGCTCATCACGTAAAGCATTGTAAGTTATATTGTTCTACTTATATTCCAAGAGTCACCGTTGCATGCCGGAACGAGAAATAGATTCAGTTTATCGAGAGGAGAAAAGGCTAGCATTGTTTTTTGAAAGATACGTGCATCTGTAGGGGGTCATTAATGACAATAGGCTTGCAATAATTTGTTGCGAGATTGCTGACTACATAGGGGGCTGCTAAGAGTAAATTGTAGGCGACCAGAGACAAGAATTTGGACAACTCATCATCCGAGAGACAGTTTTATTTTTTTTGTAGAATTGTTCATAACGCAAATTTCAATAAGTACTTTAGATAGTGGTAGGGTTATTTCAATAATCAGAATAGGAGATATTATTTTTAGAGGATATTTTGAGGGTGAATTTATTTCAATAGATGCTTTTGTACCATATATGTGTTTTATTCCGTTAATCTTTGACCTTATTTATCATATGTAAAGCAAAGGAGATATTGAAGCACGAGAATATAAAACCCTGAGATTAGAGCATTAAATAGTGTGATTAAATCATAAGTGCATCATTAAAATTAAATTTAATTAATTAGTTAATTATCTAATCAAGTGCTTTGAGCACACCGATCTTTGAATATCACATTAACTGGAGCCCAGAACGTGGTGGCTTAAAAATATCGCAGCTTTGCATTTGATGGTAGGGAAAGAGATAAGGAATAACTACAGGTGATCCAGAGATAATTTGACAATTTTTCCAGGTGTAAAAATAATTTTGATTTATGGATTGATCGTAGGTATTGGATATTTACTGCCATTGAATTATTTGATTTTTTTTTACCAATCGTACATTTGATATTTATTTTGAAATTTACTGATTGCATATTTGATATTTGTGGCGAAAATTTATTAAATTTGGGGAGAAATATTTGTCGTGTTCTGCAACTTATAGAGTGTTGTAAAATTTCACATTTGGCGGGGACAAAGAAAACAGTAACGAAAAGAAACAACATGTCGACCACAAGGAGGCAAAGCAAAATGCAAGAAAACAGAGAAGAGGAAAAAATTGTTGAAGAAGGATTGGATAATGAAGGAGATACAACGATTATGGAGAGAAAAGAACAGGAATTAACAGGAATAGAGAAACTATTGCAACTGATGCAACTCCAGTCACAACAAATGGATAGAAATCAACAGGAAACAAAAAGGACAATGCAAGAAAATCAACAGGAATCAAAACGAGCCATGGAAGAAACACAAAGAGAAATATCACAGAGAATAGAACAGAAATTGGAAGAGAATGATGGCAAATTGAAAAAGCGTTTGGAAAAATATGAAAATGAAATGAAAGCCTGTTTAGAAAAAGTTAGAGAAGAAACAGAAAGGAAACTGGAGATGCAACGAGAAGAAATAGAAACTAAAATGAAGGATATTAAGAATGTGCAGAAGATGGAATTAGAACAGTTAGAAAGCAAATTTGAAAATGCAATACAAGAAGACAGGCGAGAAATAGAAGAAAAATTTAAGCAAAACGAAAAACAAATTGCGGAACTCAAGAATCAACAGAATTGTGGAGAAAGAAGGGAAATGATTATCCATGGTACAAGCGACGCGAAAATACAATTTGGCGGGGATATTAGAAAAACACACCCAGTACCATTTGTTAAAAATTTGAGAACCAAATTGCAACATATTAGATATTTTGACGACTGCAAAGAAACAATTAGAAACCATCTGAAAGAAGGAGCAGCGTTATGGTATGAAAGTAAAGAAGATGAGTTTGAAAATTGGACAGATTTCGAAAATAAATTTCTCAACTATTTCTGGGGGAAAGTTAAACAGAGGGAAATCAACCAAGAGCTACAGAATGGAAGATATCACGAGAAAATGGGAATATCGGAGGAAAGATATGCTTTGCAGATATATAACAATTCCAAATATCTAGACTACAAATACTCTACCGAACAACTGGTAGAAATGATAAGCAGACATTTCGAAGAAACGCTGGAGGACCACGTGATTTTGAGAAACTATCAAGATATTGATAGTTTGTGCCAATTCCTTCAAGTAAGGGAAGCAAAACGAAGAGAAATGCGAAACAGAAGACAACATGAACAATATAATGGACCGGCAAGAAGGTATCAATCAAATTATGACCAGAGAAACCGACATGCCCAATCAACAAACGAAGATAGGCCGAGAGAATACCAAAATTACAATAGACAACAAAATTATGATAACAGGAATCACGCAAAAAATAGAACATATGAAAATCACAACAGAAACAGAGATGCACAAAATCCTCCGACTAGGAATACGAACGAACAAAGGGACGGTAGAAACAATCAGAATTTCCAACGACAAAATAGAAGGGAGATGAATCATGTAACAATAGAAAACGAGGAAGAAGATATATGCAATGAATCCAGACAGGATTTTCAATAAAGCATCCACTGAACAAACATAAACAACTCTCCGGTATATTTTGTCATCCGAGAGAGTTTATACAGTTGGCGGGAAATGAAAGACAAAGTTCTAATTCCAATTTAATATTCTTAGATGCATTTATAAAACATAAAGCGATTAAAATTTTGATTGATTCTGGATCGGAGATATCGTTAATCAATAAGAAACTAGTAAAAGAATTAAATTTGGACAGATTTGTGTACAAAATTCCTAGGGTTGTTTTAGTGGGTGCAAACAACAAAAAATTGACGACAGTAAATGAAGGTTTGGGAGTGCGGATCAGAGTGGGAGACAAATACTATATTATGCAATGTGTGGTGATCGAAGATTTAAACCATGATATGATAGCGGGAATTGATGAATTGAGTGAAAAACACATCACCATAAATTTTTCGGAGAATAAACTGGAAATCAGAGCAGAACCAGACAACATAGAAGAAGAAACGGAAATAGAGAGGAAAATAATTGTTGAAAAGATAAATGAACAGGAAAAACATAAAGAAATCAATATGACTGTAGAGGAAAAACCGAAAGTACAAGAAAAAAATCAACCAGAAAAAAAAAAAGAAGGAAGAAAAAGAAGAAGAGTTCAAAAAGAAAGAAGGAAAACACGGTGGATACAAGAGAGAGACAGGAAATCGAAGATACGGAAGAATTGTCGGCAATCGACGATAAAACAGAAAGGAAGCAGGAAGAAAAGGAAGTTCTCATAAGAGAAATGAAAGCAGTAGAAACATGGTGCTCGGGATACCAAATGGAAATTGAAGATAAAAAAAAACAGAAGAAGAAATAAAGGATGAGGACAGAGAAGAAATGGCAATAATGGACGAGAATCCAGAATTTTATGAAGAAATATTATGGACAGTGAACACATGCGAACAAAATGAGGATGAAAGAAAATTAAAATGTGGAGAAAACATGGAAAAGGAAGTAGAGAAGATTCTAGAAAATTATGGAGATTTGATTAATGAAGAAAGCCGAGTGGCTAAAAATTATGAACATTCTTTTAAAGTTAAAAACTTAGAAAATTTTAAATCCAAGACATATCCAATCCCGTATAAATACAGGCAAAGCGTCGGACAGGAAATTGAAAAAATGATCGAAGACAAGGTGATAGAAAGATGTGACTCGCCATATATCAACCCGATAGTATGCGTTAAAAAATCGAGTGGTGATTTGCGATTATGTTTAGATGCAAGAAACATTAATTCACACACAATCGCGCAATACGAAGCGCCTTTGAACATCGAAGCCATATTTGGACGAATCACAGGGTCACACATTTTTTCCAAAATCGATTTGAAACATAGTTTTTGGTTAATACCTTTGGCAGAGAAATGTCGAAATTATACCGCTTTTTCGATCGACGGAGTGGTATACCGATTTAGGGTGGTACCATTTGGCCTACAGAGTGCATGCGCTGCTTTGGTTCGCGCATTGAACACAATCTTAAATAGGCATGAAGAATTTGTTGTACATTACATAGATGATTTATTAATTTTCTCACCAGATATAACAAGCCATCTACGACATATTCACACTGTGCTAGAAGAACTGGATCAAGCGGGATTGAAATTAAATATTCAAAAGTGTCAGTTTTTCCAAAAGGAAATACTGTATTTAGGATTCAAATTAGACACAAAAGGGATTAGTCTTGCAGAAGATAGAATCGAAATTATAAATAACTACGCTAGGCCAACCAATTTAAAAACATTGCGGGGATTTTTGGGAATGGTAAACTATTTCAAAAAACTAATACCAGACATCAGCACAAAAGAAATACCGTTGATAGCATTACTTAAGAAAAATGTTAGGTGGAAATGGGGAACGGAACAAGAAATGGCTTTCAAAAATTTAAAAGGAGCTTTCTCCACAGCTGTAAGAGTACACCACCCAAGATATGATCAACCTTTCATTCTCCGGACCGATGCTTCCATAACAAAATTCGCAGGGGTGTTATCACAGATCCAAGACGATGTAGAGGTGCCAATCTGTTTTGTCTCCCGTGTAACCAAAACATATGAGAGAAAGTACAGCGTTACTGAATTAGAGTTCGCCAGTGTGTTATTTTGTGTAAATAAATTACGGTTTTACCTACTAGGGGCAAAATTCACCGTTGAAACAGACCATGCAGCTTTGGTACATATAATGAAAAATAGGCTGGTAAATAATAGAATTCATAGGGGCATTCTTTTACTTCAAGAGTATGATTTTGAATTTAAATATATCAAAGGAACTGACAATATCTTGGCTGATGCGTTGACGAGAGATGAACAATTCCGCAAAGAGGACCACAAAACTCTCCACGTTGGCATGAACATAATGAGAGAAGAAGCAGGCTTATTTTCTTTGGCTCAGATCAGGGAAAATCAGGAACAACTGGATGAAAGAGAAAAGCAAAGGGCCGAACAAGAAGATAACTTATATTTTAAGAGGGTCGATGGTAAAGAACTATATGTAATCACGGAACAGATGGCAAAAGAAGTTTTAGCAAAATTACACTGTGACAACGGACACATTGGAAGCAGGAAGGTGTGGCTTATGTTCAGGGAGAACTACATTTGTCGACAGGACTATACAATAGCCAAAGAGATGACTCGAAATTGCGAGACATGCCAAAAGTGTAAAAGTAAGAATTGCAAAAACGAAAACATCACAAAAAACGTCATAGCTCGGAAGAAACTGGATATTGTCGCCATTGATATGTTGAGCGATTTAATAACAACAACACAGAGGAATAAACACATATTAGTTATGGTGGATGTTTTCTCAAAGTATTTAAAACTGTACCCATGTAGAACCACGAAAGGAGCTGAAATACTTCGGAAGATAGACGATTTTATCGAAACAGTGGGAAGACCAGACAATATTTTGTTGGACAATGCGACATACTTTAGGAATGACCGTTTTAAAGGGGAATTAAGAGAGAGAGGCATAAATACAAAATTTGTAAGCATCCGACATCCACAGAGCAACCCATCAGAGCGTTTTATACAAGAAGTCACAAAATTTCTAAGAATTGCTGCGGAAGAACATCATCGACATTGGGACAGAAAAGTGTTTGAAATAGAGACGTATTTGAACTGTGCACCAAATACGGTTACCAAGGAGACGCCTTTATATGTAATGAAAGGAACAATGCCTACGAGACCGTGGGAAGACACCGCCCCCAGACAATACGAAGAAGTGATCGAGGTGGTTCAACGAAGATTGAGACGAAGTGGAGAGAAATATCTCCAAAGGCAAGAGAGGACCCGAAGAAGAAGGCCGGTTACATTCCAGAAAGGGGATAAAGTTTTAGTGAGGGCACTGAGGGTGTCCAATTTACAAAATGGTATTTGTGCTAAATTGATGCCGGTATTTGAAGGTCCATATAGGGTCAATACGGAAAATGGGGTAAATAGTTATGAATTAGCGCATATAGAGACAGGCAAGATACGGGGTATTTTTAACATTCACGACATTTATAAGTATCATGAGTAGAGTTTGGTAACATAATGGAATAATTTGATCCTAAAAAAAAACTTGTGTCATTTAAATAAATAACAGAATTTTTTCGGCAAATCAAATGGCGGGGAGTTGTTAAGATATGTAAAATTTGAATTAATATGGTTTCGATCTTAATATTTTAGAAAAGTTAAAACATATAATAAAAATATACCAAAATTCATTTCGAAGAAATGAAAGTCAATTATCTTTGGATGGCCGTAGGTAAACAAAATTTAAATAGGGATTAAGTATTTTCTTTGTACAGTTAGTATGATAAGAAAGTGGTTATGTGTTTGGACAATGAGACCGGGTTTCCCAAATGGACTTTTGCGGCGAGGGAATAATTGTATTTAGAAATTTAAATGAATGTAATCTTTGTTTAGATATTAAGAAAGGAAAAAAAAACCGATTGGTGAAAATTGGTGTTTGTTATCTGAAAGGTAGATGGGGATAAAATTGAGGAACTCGGATTGATGAAGAAGGAAAAAGGAGGGGCTAGGTATGAAGAATGGGAGTTTAGCGAAATGTTAGAGGGTGGAAGAAGAGTCAGTTGTTAAATGATCGTTAAGTCGACTAGTGGTGATCTCTAAGAGTCTCCTGAAGTAGTAAGGCAGATAAGTGAATAGTTGTGAGTTTGTTGAAATAAGTGTCCTGACGGAAGCTCATCACGTAAAGCATTGTAAGTTATATTGTTCTACTTATATTCCAAGAGTCACCGTTGCATGCCGGAACGAGAAATAGATTCAGTTTATCGAGAGGAGAAAAGGCTAGCATTGTTTTTTGAAAGATACGTGCATCTGTAGGGGGTCATTAATGACAATAGGCTTGCAATAATTTGTTGCGAGATTGCTGACTACATAGGGGGCTGCTAAGAGTAAATTGTAGGCGACCAGAGACAAGAATTTGGACAACTCATCATCCGAGAGACAGTTTTATTTTTTTTGTAGAATTATTCATAACGCAAATTTCAATAAGTACTTTAGATAGTGGTAGGGTTATTTCAATAATCAGAATAGGAGATATTATTTTTAGAGGATATTTTGAGGGTGAATTTATTTCAATAGATGCTTTTGTACCATATATGTGTTTTATTCCGTTAATCTTTGACCTTATTTATCATATGTAAAGCAAAGGAGATATTGAAGCACGAGAATATAAAACCCTGAGATTAGAGCATTAAATAGTGTGATTAAATCATAAGTGCATCATTAAAATTAAATTTAATTAATTAGTTAATTATCTAATCAAGTGCTTTGAGCACACCGATCTTTGAATATCACATTAATATATATATATATATATATATATATATATATATATATATATATATATATATATATATAGTCAATGTGTTTTGGGCTGATTAGAAGTGAAACACTTTGAACTTTTGTCGAGCTTTCGGACAATTTATTTCCTTTATCAAGACAATCTAAAAATACAAATACTACATTTGATTAATGTCTTTTTGACATATTTCAAAATTAATTTACGTTTACAATTTATATTTTTTAGAAAGAATTTTTATGTTTTTTATAATTATGTTAGTTATTTTGTAAACCACGAGCAGTAAGTTTTTATTTTTCTAGTTTTCATCTAAATTTAAACATTTGTATTTTTAGATTGTCTTGATAAAGGAAATAAATTGTCCGAAAGCTCGACAAAAGTTCAAAGTGTTTCACTTCTAATCAGCCCAAAACACATTGACTGCATTCCCCAAAATTATTCTTTTTGTATTATTAACAGTCACTACATATTAATAATCATATATATATATATATATATATATATATATATATATATATATATATATATATATATATATATATATATATATATATAAATAGATGAAATAGAGAATGTGGAAAAATCCCCTTACGAACAATTCACACATCCACCATTTCGGGCTGGGAAAAATTTTTTCGAATAGAATCAAAGATCCAAACACCAGTTCTTAGAAATGTGTTTCGCCCTCTTCAACCTCTCTGGGCTCGTCGGTAAAGACAAGAGGTTGAATATCTTTAGACACATTCTAAAAAAAAAATGCGAAACACATTTCTAAGAACTGGT
Organism: Diabrotica virgifera virgifera; assembly: GCF_917563875.1. Lineage (NCBI taxonomy): Eukaryota > Metazoa > Arthropoda > Insecta > Coleoptera > Chrysomelidae > Diabrotica > Diabrotica virgifera. Next base: position 178,168,830 of record NC_065443.1, read on the forward strand.
GTTTGGATCTTTGATTCTATATTCGAAAAAATTTTTCCCAGCCCGAAATGGTGGATGTGTGAATTGTTCGTAAGGGGATTTTTCCACATTCTCTATTTCATCTATTTGATTTCGTACGAGTGGTCGTTAAACCAATAACCTTGGATCTTTGGTTCACTGAGTGTGTTTCAAAGATCTACATCTTATGTATATATATATATATATATATATATATATATATATATATATATATATATATATATATATATATATATAAACTCCTGGACAAAATTAACGCACCACTTTAATTAATCTAAATATTTATAATATGAACACAAAATAAACCTAAATTACATTGAAATAATAATAAACACCTACAAATAAGTCCAACATGACTTTATTATGACCTTAATTTGCCTTATTGTTTCTTTAAAAATTTGTTATTGCTGGAAATGCGTAAATAAGCTAGCATAACTCCAAATTGCAAAAAGAAAAAAATCAGTAAAGTAACACAATAAAATGCATCTGGGTAAACACTAATACCGTGTAGGTCCTCCTCTACTTCTTATGACTGCATTTATGCGTCGAGGCATGCTTGATATCAAATGTTCAACAAAAGCTAGCGGAATATTCTCCCATTCTTCAATAACGGCCTCAATGAGTTGGTTGTGATTGGCAATAGGGGGTCTACGACTTCGAATCTTTTTTTTTGAGATAATCCCATAGATGCTCTATAGGATTAATGTCCGGACTGTTAGGTGGCCACTCTAATAATGGAATATCAACATCATTTAGGTAGCCAATAACCTGTCGAGCCACATGAGGACGAGCGTTGTCTTGCATGAATAAAAAATTAGGTCCAAGAAACGGAGCAAAAGGCATTACATGTTCGACAATAATGTTGTCTAAGTAATAATGGGCATTCATAGACCTCGTACGTATAGGGACTAACTCCGTACGAGCTTCAAAACAAATTCCCCCCAAAACATTTTAGAGCCACCACCAAAAGTTACTTTAGGAGAGACATTGCAGTTGGCAAACCTTTCTCCTCGCCTTCGCCAGACACGCTCACGACCATCTGGAGCTTTTAGGCTTACTCTAGTCTCATCGGAGAAAAGAACTCGTTTCCAATCATCGATGGTCCAATTTTGATGCAATCTTGCAAAATTTAATCTCTGAACCCTGTGTTCTCTGGTAAGCAAAGGTTTTTTGGCCGGTTTCCTGTTGCTCAATTCTGCTTCATGTAAACGTCTTTTAACTGTTCGAGACGAAATCGCGACATTTCGAACATCTGCTAGTTCATTTTTTAGCAAATTGCTGGTGACTCTCCTATCTCTGAGAGCACGTTGTCTCAAAAAACGATCATCAATTTGATTAGTGCAACGTTTTCGCCCTTGCCCTGGTCTTCGATGGTACGACCCTGTTTCATTATATCGCCTCACCTTGCGACTGATGCTGGAATGATGTCTTCCTAACAAACCTGCAATGTATCGCATTGAATATCCTTCATCTAGGAGAGTCGATGCTCGCACTGCCTCATCCATTGACAAATTTCTTTGGCGGTTCATTTTTTTATTTGATTTTTATGCAAATGAACTTCCAAACATGCATGTGATGAAAAATATCACAATAAAAAGCTTGTTTCTCACAAGCACTTTGCTTTAATCGGCACTTTTTATGAAAAGTTTAACTCACTTTTAGTCTAAAACGAAGTTTAATACAAATAATTGTTAAAGCAAGACTATTATTAGCTTACATGATAACTGTCACTGTCAAACAAGGTCCATAGGCAACTTGTCGTACAGTAAACTATTAATAAATGAAGATTATTGAGAAAAATATTAGTGGTGCGTTAATTTTGTCCAGGAGTTTATATATATATATATATATATATATATATATATATATATATATATATATATATATATATATATATTGTCATAGATAAAGATAAGCAGAGAGGAAAAAGAAGAAAATCTAATTATCTAATTGTATGCTAATTTTTATTACGTTAAAATAGTTATTTTCTAATATTTAATTTTTTTATTCACCCTGTAAAATAGATACCGATTTCAATTACCCAGTATTGTATTGTAAGATATAAGTTTTTCTTATTCATATTGTTAAAATAATTCTATGAATTTTGGACAAATGCGTTTATCATGTTAACAGTGCAGTTACATTCAATAGACAGTGTTTCTAAGAACAATTAGCGGCAAAAGCATTTGGAGGCGTTGATATGACGTAGTAAGGATATTTGTTTGGACGAATGGAACTGCAGGGACGAGATAGATTGAAGGATGTCAAAAAAAAATGGTTTTTCTTTTTTGACAAGACAAGAACGAGAGGCGGTGTGTTTTAGAGAGCTGAAATAGAAGGTACTGTTGAAGAATGAGTAACAAGTGTCGGTTTGTTTACTAGTTATAATTTAATTTGTATTCATACTGGGTAATTTTGATTTCAAAATAATTTGCGGTATTTTTCAGAATTGTTTTCATTATTTTGCACAAGCATTTCTAGATTCATAGATTATCTGTTTTCACAGTTTATTCTATTATTAAACATTTGTGTTTGAATTATTTGGTATAATTAATTTTTCTTTAATATACGGTTATATTTTATTTTTCCATGAGTTTTTTCTGAGTATTGGTTTTGCATTTCTGCGATTGGATGATGTAAAACCCTGAGATAAATTTATTAAATTGAGCTAGTCCAATCAAAGTAGATATCAATAAGTAGAATCAAAACAATATTGTCGCCCAAGCGTGTGAGGCAAAAGCAGAAACACCAATACCCAGACAAAGTGTACTGGAAAATATATAAATTCTTACAGGATTTTTCTAATTTTTTTTCTCTCTGCCAAATTTCGACAAAGTATTTTTGATTTTTATTATTCAAACCTTTTTCGCTTTGAATAATCTTGGAACAGTTTTTTTACATAACCAGATATTTTTATTTGATCAACATTCTTGTGGAATAGGCAAAGATAATAGTTCGGTTGGTTTGTACGTTCACATTGTTAAGTCCAGAAAAAGGAAAGAAAATGGAGACAAGACTCAACAAAAAACAAAAGGAAACAGAAGAACGTTATAGCGAGGAAGGAATAGAAAATGTAGACGAAGAAATTAGTATTACAGAAACAACAATCAAGGAGAGTACCACAGAAATATCAACAATGGATAGGATATTACAAATGCTACAGATACAGGAAGAAAACAGTAAAAGACAGGAAGAAAACAGTAGAAGACAAGCAGAAAAAATAAAAAAAAGTATAGATGAAAACAGTAAACGACAAGATCTAGGTTTTAAACAAATGGAGCAGAGACTAGAACAGCATAAAGAGGATGTACAAATGTATTTAAAACAGATGAAACATGAAGTAGAGCAGAAAACAAAGGAAATTAGCCAAAATTTAGAAAAACATACCAAGAAACTACAGAATTTGGAGAAACATGTAGAAGATAGAGACGAGGAAATAGAGGATAGATTTAAAAAATTGGATAAGAAACTATTGGAAGTAAAATCACAACATAATACTGGAGAAAGAAGACAAGTAATTATACACAATGGAGCAGAAAATAAGGTCCAATTTGGCGGGGATATAAAGAAACAGCACCCAGTCCCGTTTATTAGGATGCTTAAAAATAAAAAACAAGGATATGAAGAGTTTGAAGAGGCTAAGGATATGATAAGGACTCATTTTAAGGATGGAGCAGCATTATGGTTCGAGAGTAAGCAAAATGAGTTGCAAGATTGGGAAGAATTTGAAAGAAAATTTTTGAGATATTATTGGGGAAAAGAGAAACAGATGGTCGTGAATAGTGAACTACAAAATGGAAAATATGATGAGAAACTAGGAATATCCGAAGAGAAATATGCATTGCAAGTATACGCCAGTGGGCAATATTTAAATTATAATTATTTGGAAGAACAGCTAGTTGAATTGATAGCAAGACATTTTGACAATACAATGGAAGACTATGTCACCTTGCAAGGATATAGGGACATGGACAGTTTATGCCAGTTTTTAGTTGTAAGAGAGGCTCGAAGAAAAGAAAGAAGGACCGGTAGACAAACGGAAAACAATGGGAACAACCAAACAAACCGCACAAACAACTACAGACAGTCTCGTAATGAAAATCCTTACCGATACAATGGATATAGGGATAATGAGGGACAAAGATATACAAACAATTTTAATCAAAATAGATATGAACAGAATAGAAATGGATATCATCAAAATAGATTTCAAAACAGTGGGAGAAATTATAACAATCAACCATATCAGCCAAATGCAGGTCGGGAAAATTTTAATAGAGGAAACTATGGAGACCTGTAAGAAGGAGTGGAAACGCAATGCATCGTTTGTGGGCTAACTTTTCAACCTCTAATTCAACTTTCAGCAATCGCCGCTAGAGGCGCAAGTGTTCGAATAGGTGCTACAAATACATTAGCTCTTATGGACTTATTTATTATTTAACTCATTTTATTATTGTTTTTAGCGTAATTAGACATTAATTTATTGGTGGATTGTAGCTGAATATGTTTTATGCCAAAAATAAATTATTTTAACCTTATAACATATCGACGTGTGGTAAAAAGTGTATTCTTTTTATACCATTGTAGATGGAGATGTGACATCAAAATTAAATTTGTCATTACTTTAATATGTAGGACAGCTTATTTTGAAGCGGAAATATTTTGTCACATTATCTAACTGCCACATTTATATACCAATGGTATTTCAACCGCAAATTAATTTGTTAATATCTTTGTAACTGATATCAAAAAGTTTGTTAGTTGAAAAAATTTAACTTAACTGTAGGTAATTGTTTTTAAAAAGTTATTTAACTAATTTATAATAATATCAAAATTTAAAATGCTTTTTCTTTTGAACACTTCATATCTATATTCTGAAAGCTTATCTATCAGATGTTTAAATTTAGTTAATAAAAATATATGTAAATTAACTACAGACGACAGTCTGACTTTTATAAAATTAATGTTAATTTTTGTGAAATATTTTGTCTCAAAAAATGCATTGTTTCGACAGAAAATCTTTCAAGATCCTCCTACTATTATCACTATAATTTTCAGATTAAAATAAAAACCAATAATAAGTAATACACAAATTTTATTTACACCGAAGGAAATAACATACAAACGAATAGGTATAATCCATGAACGTTATAAATAACATAAAGACAAATCTTTATAAAAAGTCTTTATTAACTTCCTTAAGTTCCCTTTTGAATTTTTTATCGGAACGATAACTCGATATAAATCCCGGTACGAAGCAAGTTCTTTTAGTGTAAGCTTTCTTGGCACTCATATTTAAATAATATTAACCACCAAAACCAGTAATCTTATATTAACTACGAATAATTAATTATTTTCGAAGTTTTCACATTCACTCCAATGCAAAACTAGCATCTATGCCTACGCCACCGCCGCCCTAGCGAGAAACCAAGCAAACAGGCAAAATCGTGTACAAAAATTTCAAGGTCGTCCTATCTCGATTCCTCTCCTCTGTGTAGGTCTCCATAGAGGAAACCAATATAACAACAACAATGGACAAGGAAGAGAACAGAACAGAGAAATAAACAGCCTAAGTTTCACCAGAGAAGGAGAAAATGAACAAGGACACCAAGTAATGGACAATGTGGAAGTAGAAATCAATAGAGCAGGGTCGTCTTTTCAGGAGGGCACTCACTAAAAACAGGGATAAAATTTAATTCAGGAATATATACTCACCCTAGGGAATTTATCACTTTAGCGGAAAAAAAGATTGAATACGTGCGTAATAATTTGGTTATGGTACAGGGGTATATTAAAAATAAAAAGGTTGATATACTTTTGGACACTGGTTCAGAGGTATCATTAGTTAATAAACAATTGATAAAGGATTTAGGACTAGATTCTCAAAGGTATAATATTTCTCGAATAAGGTTAGTGAGTGCTAATTCAAAAAAGATTTTGACTACGAATGAGGCTATTGTTTTGACATTGAGATTTAAAAATAAAGAATATTTGATTAATTGTTTTATAATTGAGGACATGAAGTATGATATTGTCATTGGAGTGGATGAATTGGATAAGTATGGAACGAAAATTAATTTTGCAAACAAATATATAAAATTTGGAGAGGACATAATGGAAGAAGGTTTAAAGGAAAAAGAAGATGAGCAGGAAGTCAGTACAGCGCCGAATAAGGTACGCACATCAATACCTGACAAGAAAGATGAAAATAAAGAGGTGCAAGAAGATGACACAGGAAATGAAGTAGATGTTTTGACAACACATTTTGAATATAAGAAAATGAGAAGTGTGGCATCGCAAACGATGGACACCGATGAAAGAAAAGAGGGGAAGAAGAGGAGGAGAAGAAATAGGAAAAAAAGAAGTGTGACGCCGATATAGGTGGACACAACTTTAGGACAAGAAGAGAAAGAAGAGGAAGAAGGAAATTTAGATGTCAGTACTGCGCCGCAAAAGGTGGGTACAAACATGACGGAAAAGGAAGTTGAAATATTGGATGAGGAAGAAGCTGTAGTTTTTGAAGAAGAAGAATCGGAGAAGGAAGAGAGAGAATTTGAGTTCAATATGTGTACAACGACAAGTAATTGCGAAAGTGAAGAAGAGACATCAATAGTTTGTGGAGAAGAAATGACGTCTGACTTAAAAAAATTACTGGCAAGACATACGGGATTAATCAATACAGAAAATAGAGCAGCGACAAAATACGAACACACGATTAAAATGAAAAACTTATCTAATTTCCGCTCGAAGACATATCCTATTCCATTTAAATATAGAAAAGATGTAGGTCAAGAAATAGATAACATGTTGAGGGATAAAATAATTGAAAGATGTGATTCACAATACATAAATCCAGTAGTCATTGTTAAAAAAAGTAATGGGGACATAAGGATTTGTTTAGATGCACGTAATTTGAATTCATGTACAGTGCCCCAATACGAGGCCCCATTGAATATAGACTCAATTTTTGGTAGAATCACAGGATCTAGTTTTTTTACCAAATTGGACTTAAAACATAGTTTCTGGTTAATTCCTTTAGCAAATGAATGTAGGGATTACACTGCTTTTTCTATCGACGGAGTGGTATATAGGTTTAGGGTAGTGCCATTTGGTTTACAAAGTGCATGCGCGGCTTTGGTAAGGGCATTGCACACGATTTTAAATAAACACGGTGATTTTGTTTTACATTATATCGATGATTTGTTGATTTATTCTCATGATATGTCTAGCCATATGAATCACACAAAGGTAGTTCTCAAAGAACTAGATGAAGCAGGTTTAAAATTAAACATAGGAAAATGCAAGTTCTTTCAAAAAGAGGTGATTTACTTAGGTTTCAAACTAGACAGGCAAGGCATAAGCCTAGACGAAGAGAGAGTCAAGATCATAAAAGAATACACACGTCCAACAAATTTAAAAACACTGAGAGGATTTTTGGGAATGATAAACTATTTTAAGAAGCTCATCCCAGACATCAGCCAAAAGGAACTGTCATTGATAGGTCTTTTGAAGAAAAATGAAAGATGGAAATGGGGCAAAGAGCAGGAAGAAGCATTTCAAAATCTTAAGACAGAATTTGCAAGTGGAAGTAAGATATACCATCCGATATACACAGCACCGTTTATTTTACGAACAGACGCTTCGATGAATAAGTTTGCAGGGGTGTTATCCCAAATACAAGAAGAAATAGAAGTTCCAATATGCTTTGTGTCCAGAGTAACAAAAACATACGAAAGACGATATAGTGCGACCGAGCTAGAATTTGCCAGTATTCTTTTCTGCGTGAATAAACTACGTTTTTATCTATTGGGATCAAAGTTCACCATAGAAACAGATCACGCTGTTCTCGTTAATATCATGAAGAATAGAGTAGTAAACAACAGAATACACCGCGGTATTTTATTACTACAAGAATATGATTTTGAATTCAAATATATCAAAGGAAAAGATAATATCATCGCCGATGCTCTCACCAGAGATGAATACTTCAATAAAGAAGAAAAAATGGAATTTCAGGTTGGAATGAACATTCTAAGAGACGACGACGGAATCTATTCATTAGAGGAGGTCATGAGAGACCAAGAGAATCTGGAAGAACAGGAAAAAAACAGAGCAATACAAGAAAATGGAATTTATATAAAAAGAACGGAGGAAAGATAACTGTATATGATCACAAACGAACTGGCTAACAAAATATTGATTGATATACACCGAAACAATGGACACATTGGAAGTAGGAAAAGCTTTCTGGTATTCCGAGAAAATTATATTTGCAAAGGAGATCATAAGTTGGCAAAAGACATTGTGAAAAGATGCGAGGTTTGCCAAAAATATAAATCGAGGAACTTTAAAAATGAAAACATACCTAAGAATATAACATCTGGCCAAAAATTAGATCTTGTAGCCATTGATATGTTGAGCGAACTGATAAGAACTCCCCGTAGAAATAAGCACATTTTGGTGATGGTGGATATTTTTTCGAAATTTGTAAAATTATACCCTTGTCAAACAACAAAAGGAAATGAAATATTACGAAAAATAGACAATTTTTTAGAAGAAGTTGGGACACCCAGGAAAATACTGCTAGATAATGCTACGTATTTTAGAAACGATAGATTTACAGGTGAGCTACAACAAAGAGGAATAGACACTGTATTTACAAGCATCAGACATCCTCAGAGCAATCCATCGGAAAGATATATACAGGAAGTAACAAAGTTTTTACGAATTGCATCTAATGGACAACATACAGGATGGGATAGAAAGATGGAAGAAGTAGAAGAATACATAAACTCTATTCCAAACACAATAACCAAAGAATCTCCGATGTATGTGATGAAAGGAAGAATGCCACCTAGACCATGGGAAGAACCAACAGAAAGAGAATATGAAGATGTAATAAACAAAGTAACTACAAGATTAAGAAGAAGTGGAGAAAAATACATCCAAAGAAAGCAAAGACAACGGCGAAGAAGATCTGTTACATTTCAACAAGGTGATAAAGTAATGGTGAGAGCACTGAGAGTGTCCAATTTGAATAACGGTGTTTGTGCGAAATTGATGCCAGTATTTGAAGGTCCATACGTCGTGCAAACAGCAAATGGGGTAAATAGCTATAGGATAGGGTACATAGAGAATGGCAATATTAGGGGTATATTTAATATAAACGATATATACCGGTATTTTGAACAAAAATTTGTAGAAGCATGTAAATAATTTAGATACTAAGTATAGAAATAGGAGATAGGATAAAAGCAAAAGGATTGAGTAATCTGGGTATAAAAGAAATTTTTTTTCTATCTAAAATTTTGTTCATACCCAAGGTCGGGGAAGTTGTCATAGATAAAGAAAAGCAGAGAGGAAAAAGAAGAAAATCTAATTATCTAATTGTATGCTAATTTTTATTACGTTAAAATAGTTATTTTCTAATATTTAATTTTTTTATTCACCCTGTAAAATAGATACCGATTTCAATTACCCAGTATTGTATTGTAAGATATAAGTTTTTCTTATTCATATTGTTAAAATAATTCTATGAATTTTGGACAAATGCGTTTATCATGTTAACAGTGCAGTTACATTCAATAGACAGTGTTTCTAAGAACAATTAGCGGCAAAAGCGTTTGGAGGCGTTGATATGACGTAGTAAGGATATTTGTTTGGACGAATGGAACTGCAGGGACGAGATAGATTGAAGGATGTCAAAAAAAAATGGTTTTTCTTTTTTGACAAGACAAGAACGAGAGGCGGTGTGTTTTAGAGAGCTGAAATAGAAGGTACTGTTGAAGAATGAGTAACAAGTGTCGGTCTTCGTAAATTAAAAAGCCTTATAGGTGCCCGTATATAAAAAGCACAAAGTAAAAATGTTATTTTTGGAAGTCAAAAGAAAATTCAATGTCAAGTGAAAGCAGCTGTACTAAGGTATCCAAAATACATTGTTCTCTCCGTCAATAGTCTCTGTTTGCCACACTTTTGGTTTTCTTTGGTTGCATCGACCCCTATGTGGAGACTCAAGTGAAATGGGACATAAACTTTTTCGTGATTTTTAAATTGACATAAACTTTCACAGAAACCTTTTCGTGATTTTTAAATTGACTTTTGTTTACTAGTTATAATTTAATTTGTATTCATACTGGGTAATTTTGATTTCAAAATAATTTGCGGTATTTTTCAGAATTGTTTTCATTATTTTGCACAAGAATTTCTAGATTCATAGATTATCTGTTTTCACAGTTTATTCTATTATTAAACATTTGTGTTTGAATTATTTGGTATAATTAATTTTTCTTTAATATACGGTTATATTTTATTTTTCCATGAGTTTTTTCTGAGTATTGGTTTTGCATTTCTGCGATTGGATGATGTAAAACCCTGAGATAAATTTATTAAATTGAGCTAGTCCAATCAAAGTAGATATCAATAAGTCGAATCAAAACAATATATATATATATATATATATATATATATATATATATATATATATATATATATATATATATATATATATATATATATATATATAAATAACAGGTATATAATATTTGCTGAACAGTTAGGAAACAAGGCTGAAATATTGGGGTAGCAGCAATCTCAAAGAAAACTCTTTATAATAGTTCCAAGCTTTCGAAAATGTTTATTTTCATCATCAGGGAAACTACAATCATAAATAGACAGTATTTAACAAATAGGCTAACTGAAATCAATAATAATTGCTATCTTTGTGTTACCAAAAATCCAGAACACCACAGTTTCCTCTCACTAAATGTGTTTTATAAATTTATATGTCAGTGTTTAACAACTAGGCTCAACATCCTCAAATAATGTAAGTACAAACATATAAGTAACTCTTTAGTAAGATTGTTTTGTGATGTGCAGTGTTTTTAGTGAAAGTATTGACTCTGCATTTCTCAAAACAATTTTTTGTTGTTTTTGTGTTTTTGGGGATCCTCGACACCTGGTTTAGTGAGAGGAAACTGTGGTGTTCTGGATTTTTGGTAACACAAAGATAGCAATTATTATTGATTTCAGTTAGCCTATTTGTTAAATACTGTCTATTTATGATTGTAGTTTCCCTGATGATGAAAATAAACATTTTCGAAAGCTTGGAACTATTATAAAGAGTTTTCTTTGAGATTGCTGCTACCCCAATATTTCAGCCTTGTTTATATATAATATATATATATATATATATATATATATATATATATATATATATATATATATATATATATGTTATATCCGTTTTTACCAACTAACCTTAATAATGAAGTACCTACTTATTTCCCATCAGGATATATCAGGTGTCAGCCATCTGAATCGACGCATCCAGTTTCAATGCCAATGTCAGCGAGAACTACTACGTCCAGGCTTTCTCACAACCTCAGCATTTTGTAAATCATATAAAACCATTTGCCGGTGTTTAATATTTGTTCGTAATAATTTAGATTTCATTCATGTAACTTTAATTCTTATATTTTCAAAATAAAATATTTTTTAAAAAGTCAAAAAAGTTTTAAGTGATATAAAAATTGGCGCAGTCAGTAGGATCTGGAAACGTTGTTAGAACACGGAAAGGCCTAACTAACAACGGTGGATTCCAATCCTTTGATTCAGAAACGAACCATCCAAAAGGCAGAGCCGTCATCACTTTGCAGATATCTACGGATTAGGAACACCTGGTGAAGCCCCTGGTAGAGACGCTGTCGAGAACAAGACGACTAGATGTTTTTGGATTTAGTGTAAGTCTAATATTGAATCATCTCGTATATTATTATTACATTATTTTACAATATTATTATTATTATTGAATACTGTTCGATATTCCAATATTGATTATACTGAAAATCAATAAAAACAACTACATATTTATTCTCATTATTTGACGTTTATACTGTAAATCGTCAATTTTTTTTTTTATTTATTGTTGTTATAAAACGCCGGAAACACGCACTTTTCGCTCATCGGGCAGTTATTATAAGAACATTTTTTTTTTAAATACTAAATAAGTACAACCACTAAATATTTTTCTGATTATCTTTTAACTATTTGACGTTTATTCTGTTAATCGTCATTCCTTTATTTTCACTATTGTTCTTATATACACGTCTGAAACACGCACATTTCGCTAATCAGACAGTTGTTATAAAAACATTTTTGATATTTTTTATTATTTCTGATTATTGTTTGATATTTAAATTGATTTATTTGACCATTTTTATTTTTACTATTTGATATATTGACTATTCCATATTTAAATTGTTTTGTTTGACCATTTTTATTGTTATGATTTGATATTTTGATTATTTCATATTTAATTTGTTTTATTTGACCATTTTTTATTTTTGATATATTGATTACCTGTTTTATTTAAATTTATTTGATCATCATGACTGACAACAGTAATACTTCTCGTCCCGCAGTCCCCGTATCTCATATCGAGAATGAACCCGAAGTAGAACCTTATAAACTATCCGAAATATTTTCGATCGTACCCGAATTCGAAGGCGATCAAATATTTTTACAAACCTTTCTAAATGCTTGTGACTATGCCTACAATATGTCTACGCGTGATCAAAAACAACTATTAGTAATTCACATAAAAAATAAACTTCGCGGAAGAGCAGCGCAACTCATAAGCTCTAGAAATCCCTTATCATATCTAGAAATTAAGCAACTTCTTAATTCCCACTTTGGAGACACTAGAGACCTATCTTCTCTCATACAAGATTTACAGAGAGTCAAACAACTTCCAAATGAATCGGCTCTTACATTCCTCAATCGTGTCCAAGTCCTTAATGCAAAAATGCATGCCAATATCCAGAAATCTGGCCTCACTCCTGAAGAGAAACAAGCCCAAATCGTACTAATCGAATCAATGGCGCTCAATACCTTATTGACCGGCCTAGATCCAAAAATTGCACATATTGTTCGTGCTAGTAATCCGAAAGACCTTCTTCAAGCTCAGGTCCGCATCAGACGAGAGCTACAATTATCTTATTTCGAGATACAGAAAACCAATAGCCCCAATCCTCCAAGACCCAATCAAAATAATCAAGCCATTAGAAGACCAAACTTTCAACCACCTAGATGCACCTTTTGTGGACGCATTGGCCACTCAAATAACGAATGTCGCTCTAGACAAAATTCCCAAAATAATTCCCAGAATTTTAACGATACTCGAAATTTCAGTAGCTATCAAAACTTCAATAATGCCCAAAATAATGGCTTTCAGAGGCAAAACTTCAGCCCGAATAATACCTATCAAAACACTAGACCTAACGACCAACAAAGACCTCAGTTCAATCAAAATAACCCACAATTACGCCCTTCTGTAATTCATAAGAACCCAAATTTTTCGAACGATAGACAGAGAGCTCATTTTGTTAACTACGAACCTGACTATGTTCATGATTATACCCCAGCTCCAATTGAAAACTATCATTACGAAGATTTCTCCGATAATAATTATTATCCACCTCCTGATTATTACCATTCATTCGATCAATCAACCGATTTAATTAATAGCCAAGACTATCAGGATTTTCTCACAGTTCCAAATCAGAACCACCCACCAGACAATGTCATTTCAATGAAGGAACCTTTGTCTCAAATACAAAATCAGATCCAAACTCTAAATTTGGACGACATGAACCCGTCTCTAAATTTTCCAGAACAGAAATTTTTCTAAGCCCTCCTCTTGCTGTAAACTCTAAAAATCCTTATTATATAACAGACGCATCAAACAAGTTTAAACTACTTATCGATACCGGTGTTTGTATCTCTATCTTTAATGAAAATACCGCGAAAAATTTCAAACCACGTTTTCCTGAAAATATGACCATACAGTTTAATACAGACCAAACAATTCATATCAACGAATCTACTTTATTCCCTTTCCAAATGGGGAACCCCCATAAAGTATTTATCTATAATCTAGATACAGATTTTGATGGAATCTTAGGCCTCGATTTTTTTGAACATTACGAATGTGCAATAGATTTCAAGAACAAACAACTAATCACAAATTTTCAAACATTACCTCTCTACAAAGTAGAAACTGATTCGCTTAACAATGAATCTCCTAATCAAATTAAAATAGATCCCAGATCCGAGCAAATATTTAATCTAACATGTCATCTGTCGAATACAGATGCAATTTTGCACAAAAATGATAATGATAAAGTCCATACTCCCAACGCATTAGTACACGTGAATGAAAAAGAAAAATTTCTGACATCTATTATAGTAAACTCAAACACAATCCCCAAAATTACCGATTTTTCTGATACCGCAATAATTGAACCCTATTCAAACTACACGATTCTAAATTTCCAGTCAAACGATAACTTAATAAATTATTGCTCTGATAAAATATACCGAAACGACAACATCAAGTCTCGACTTCCAATACAACATATTAACAAGGAAGAACGAGAACTAGTAAAAAATCTTTGCTTAAAATATAAAAACAAAAGAGCTAATCAATCTGAAAATTTCGATGAACATCCTTTCAATATCCTGCCTTATGCAATTATTTGTCCTAATAACACAAAAAACAAAACTAACGAATTTACACCGTACAAACTTATTTTTGGATATACTTCTATTAGACCACCCGAAATATTTTATAATGCTAAAACTCACGGATTTATACCGTACGAACTCATGTTTGGGTATACTTCTGTTAGACCACCCGAAACATTTTATAATGTAAATTTGCTTATATCAAAATACTTTAGGAACTTAGGTAATCCTAAAGGAAAACCCAAATTAAAATTATTGTCCCTTTCGAAACCCAAGAAACCCACGTAAAGTTTGTTACTTTATTAAATACCAAATCCAATAGAACAATCAAAGTAAATTTTGAAAAATAAAAAATGAATAACCATTTTCAATTTGTCAAACTTAGTCTTTTTAAATTTTGAAAATTCATCTATCATGAATTCTCTTTCAAATTCCTTAGACTCATTTCAGTCATCCACTCCCAGTATATGTTAACCCTAATCAACAACACCATTGGAATCTACTTTTATGAAGAATTTATTTTATTTATTAAGCTCAAGAACCCTTGAATGCATAGAGCTGAGAAATTTAATTTTCCCCACAATTAGTATTAAGTTATTAAGTACATAATAATATTACACTGTACTACTATAATATAGACTATAGACAATATTACATTTACTTTTATTAAATACTTAATATTAAATATTTACAATGTACAAATTTTATTATAGTCTTTCCATACATTTTTTCTTAACTACTTGTTTCCATTGCTTTCTGTCTAAAGCTTTTTATTACTTTTTCGCAAGTCTTCATATACTCTGACATTTAATATCCTTCCTGTTCTATCTTTTCTTCTTGATGTATTGATTTTCGTGATAGTACCATCTTCAACATTCTTTCCTTTCCCATTCTTTCAATTTGTCCTAAATATCATATTCCATATGCTTTGATTGACATCATTATTTTTGACTCGTTATTTAAGTCTCTTATTCCATACAAAAAAAAAACAAATAGTCTGGCTAATTGACTAAGCCAAAGCCAAAGCCATTATAAAAAAAGTCTCTTATTATTCCTTCTACTCTATTAATAATTTATTTTCACACCTCTATATATTGCTCTTGCATTTTCTCTCCCATCTCTCTAAAAAGTCTATTTCTGATTTTTGTACCTATGTTTCACGTGCATATGTAGCTGTATGCCTGACAACTGTTTTGCAGATTATAATTTTTGTTTTTCTTGAGACATATTCGAATTTCATTAATGATCGCCACACTCCATACTTTTTGTTTGCTTTTACTATTTTTGTCTTTATCTTTCCTTCCCCGTGTCCCTTTTCACATAATTTCAGACTTACCTGAGTAAACTTTGAAACTCATTCGAATAGGCATTTTTCGCATCCTGTCTAAGGAGAAATTATCTTCCTTTTTATCTGTTTCTCCCGTTATCATGCATTTTGTCTTTTCCTTATTTATTACTATTTCCTTATTTATTAGAAGACTAAACCTTTAGCCTCATTTCTAATATTCTTGATTAATCCTCTTAGTTCTTTCTTACCTGTCATTAATAGTGTTAAATCTATACATTGCCATACATTGATGACCATGTTCAAAGAAAATATTTCCTGCATCTTTATTTTACTTTTTCTAATTACATACTACTTCTAGTATCAAAGTAAAAAAGGGTCATTGATAATTTGTACCCTTACTATAATCCTTCGTTTCTTTCAAAATTCCTTGGTTTATGCCCTTGCCCTTGTTTGCTATTTCGTTATTGTGTTATCCATAGGCATTTTGTTTTCATCATGACGATTTTAATTAGTAGGCTTATCTCTTTCATTAGATCGTATATCTGTTGCCGCTTTACCTTATCTTAGTCGTACTTGAAAGTCAACGAACAGAACATAATACTGATGTTCATATCCGTAGCACGTAGTGTGGATTCCTTTTAGCGCTAACGTTTGGTCTGTCGTCGACCTATTATTTTTAAATTCTGCCTGATATTCGACCAATATATTTTCCTTATATTTATTTAGCTTTTTCTTATGATTTGTGTCAAGATTGTCTAAACTAACTACTTCTAACAGCGCGATACCTCTATTATAGTTGTCTCTATTATAATAGTTTAAATAGTTTTCACCTTTCATTTCGTCAAATTTTGTGTATGAGACATACCCCTGCTATGGCCCACTCTGTTGACATTTTTCTGTTTCCCATGTGCTTTTATCAAGTTATGTATCTCTTTGGGTAGCCTTTTTCTTCGGCTTTTATCATTTCCGCCGATATTTCTGTTATTCCTAGACTTTTATTGTTTTCGTCTTTTTATTATATTTTTTATTTCTTCCATTGTACAAGTTTCTATTAATATAAGGTCATATTCACTTTCATGGATTATTCTCCTTCCTTGTTCATTTTTATTTAGCAGTTGCAAAAAGTTAGTTTGCCAATTTCTCATTAACTCCCTGATTTATTTATTAATGTACCCACCTTCATCATTTTTCATATATGGGATATTTTTCTTATATCCTCTTTCCATTGTTCTTGTTTCCTGGTAAAAGGATTTAATGCCCTTTTGTTTGGAATCTTTCTTCGACCTCTTTGAGTTTATCTTCATTGTATTTTCTTTTGTTTTACACATTATTTTAATCATTGTCCTCAATTCTCTGAATTCTTATCTACTACAGTCACTATTATTGGTTAACTTTTAATTCTTATTTTTCTAATTGCTTCTACCAATTTTAGCATTTCTCCCATCACACCATTCCTTTATTTTTGTTTTCTATTTTTAACTATTAACTAATTAATTTAACTAAGGTAACTTTACTAATGTTTAACACTGCTTCCTGTATGTTTTCACTAAATCTTTTAAATCAAAATTTCAAACGACAAATGGACCCTCCTGGTATACAAAGACATGTAACCAATCAGAGATTTTATCGACAAAACGACAGAATCTTAGACAATTTATTAGATACCACTGAATAAAATGTAGCTTGAATACTATTATGCAAATCTGAAGTCCAAACTCACATACGTCTCCTCAAACAAATCTCTAGTTCCGTTAAAGTCAAATATACAGAAATAATCGCTGATACGAAACAACACGCTTTCCGAGAAAAAACAGGAACTTATTAACGGAATGGGTTCAATATGGAAATCAATAACAATAACCGGAAACTTCAGATCAGATCTGCCATCAGATTCGTCAGATGGCGAATATTTCAATGAATGTATAAATTTAATAAGAAACCCCGCAATAAGTATCAAATCGAAAAGCTATTAAAAATTCAAATATCGGTTACCACTTCTTTCATTAAGAGTTTCAACGCGACAATCCGAAAATTACAAATAGATGAGGAAACCTTCAACAATAATATTAAAGAAATTAGAAAATCAATAATGAATATCTCTGACCAATTAAAATTCTATAAATCTCAAATCGATATGCTGAACTTTTGTGAGTTGCTAATGGAAAGCTATTCATTTATCGAACATTCGTTAAATGATATAGTAAATGCTATAACTTTTGCTCGATTAAAAATATTACATAGTTCAATCATTATTCCGTTTGATTTAATTGAATCGCTTAGGCATATATCACAATCATTACAGAAAAATAATCTTCCCCATCTATCTATACTTCAAACCTCCCTCAATATCTCGATATTATCGAATCACATGCCTATCAATTAGACACAAGAATTGTGTTCTTCTTAAATATTCCTTTAACTGTTTAACTGATGTAGAACAATATACTTTATATTATCTCTATCCAATAACAATACTGGATAATCGAACAGGTTTAAATTCGATATTAACAACAACTCATAAATATATTGCGCGAAACGATGATTCTTTGTTATACCTTACAATAAATAGATAGCCTTGAGTCATGCAAAACACTTCGAGCCAGAACCAAGATCTGTTATCCAATCGACAGCGACGCCATATGCGAAGCCCAACTTCTGAAGCGACAAGAACGCCTTCCTAGAACATGCCAGACTTCCGTAATATTTGCCAAAGACTACACCGTTCAGAAGATCAGCTTGAATTTTTGGCTCGTAACAGTTTCTGACCCACTGCCCAATAAAATCAAATGCTAATTCAGAGAAGTCAAGTCAGAAATCATCAAAACTAACCACGTGCTCAAACTACAACCCACGTGCGATGCCCTTACTGGTAGTACAAGAGTACACTCCCAGAAATTGATCGACGCTTACGATAATGTTACGTACTAAAGTCATCCAGTTCAAATACCATTCAGTTGCTGCAATCACTTCTTAGACAAAATCTTTCCAAGACAAAGACCCAGTATCCACCTAAGCGACTCCATAGAAGAAGAAGAGCAAATCGCACTGAATACCAATAAACAGACACTCTGGAACTTGCTGCCACGCGTCAACTTCCTTCTAACAAGGGGAGCTGTTATATCCGTTTTTACCAACTAACCTTAATAATGAAGTACCTACTTATTTCCCATCAGGATATATCAGGTGTCAGCCATCTGAATCGACGCATCCAGTTTCAATGCCAATGTCAGCGAGAACTACTACGTCCAGGCTTTCTCACAACCTCAGCATTTTGTAAATCATATAAAACCATTTGCCGGTGTTTAATATTTGTTCGTAATAATTTAGATTTCATTCATGTAACTTTAATTCTTATATTTTCAAAATAAAATATTTTTTAAAAAGTCAAAAAAGTTTTAAGTGATATAAAATATATATATATATATATATATATATATGTATCAAGCAGTGATTCTTGAGGATGCAGTCGATTTTGGCCCACAAGACAAAGAAAACTCTTTAACTTACTGTCAAGCTTTCGAATTTATTTTAATTCTTTTTCAAGACATCTGTTGACAAAAATATACAAATATAAAAATTATGTAGGTACTTACAATTTTCTTAATTACTTACTAGTCATGTCTTGAAAAAGAATTAAAATAAATTCGAAAGCTTGACAGTAAGTCAAAGAGTTTTCGACTGCATCCTCAAGAATCACTGCTTGATATTTGAATATACAGTCAAGAATACCATAATCTTATATATATATATATATATATATATATTGATGCGCGTTAAGTTGTGACTTCCGGTATACAGAAGAGGCTGTCCGACTTCCACCTTTTCTACTAGGAATTATTTTTTAAAAATTGTGTATTTGGTAAAAGGGGGGCTTATAAAATGGGTCTACCTATTGAGGGGAAAGGATTTACCAAAATAAATTTTGTATATATATACGTATATACCGAAGCGTACAGCATACGTTATGGCTTCCATATATAGGGTAGTTCAAGGTGCGTTGTCACTTCCAGCGGTGTTGTCATATTTTGGAAGTCACAACGACTCGTCTGCTGATTTACCTCTTACTTTAAGCGTAATGTGTGATCTTTTGAAACTTTTACTGTGAATACAGTTGTGAATGCAGTTCTATGTTTTACAGTTGTCTATTTAAATTAAAAGATTGATATTCTTTTGATTAAACAGGTTTACAAAAAAAATACATTTCGGAATATTTGACGAAACCATATGACTAGGGGGTTTTTGGGGTCGCTGGTCACGAATCCGGGGTCCGCTGACCTCTATCACGTCAGGTAATGGTCATCTCAAGGTCAAATCAAGATAAACCGACAGTCGCTCTGAAAAAGTATATTAGGGGGTTTTTGTGGTCGCTGATGACGAATTTTGTGTCCGCTGACGCTCTATCACGTCTAGCTCAAGGTCATTTCGAGGTCAAATCAAGATAAATCGACACGATCGCTCTGAAAAAGTATATTAGGGGGTTTTTGGGGTCGCTGATCACAAAACTGGGGTCCGTTGAGCTCAACCGCGACAGGTAAAGGTCATTTCAAAGTCAAATCAGTTTTGTGGACTTGTCCTGATTTGGCCTTGAAATGACCTTTACCTTACGTGGTAGAGCTCAACGGACCGCAGTTTTCATGATCAGTGACTCCAAAACCCCTATATTTTCAGAGTGATTGTGTCGATTTATGTTGATTTGACCTTGAACTAGACGTGATAGAGGTCAGCGGACTCCTGATTCGTCATCAGCGACACCAAAAACGCCCTAATATACTTTCTCAGAGCGACTGTCGATTTATCTTGATTTGACCTTGAAATAACCTTGAAATGACCTTTACCTGGCGTGAAAGGGGTGAGCGGACCCCGGATTCGTGATCAGCCACCCCAAAAACCCCTTTGTAATATGGTTTCTTCAAATAGTCCGAAATTTAGTTTTTTTTTGTAAACCTGTGTTATTTATGATATAATTGATATTTATTTTACAAATACTAATATTTTATTATTGCTGCAAAATGGATTTTTTGGAATTAATTAAAAAAGTGTTATTAGTAAGTAATTTATTTATGAAAATTATATCAAAAATTTTAATAAATAAATTTGAACGTATAGGAAATTTTAATATTTATTATTTTTCTTGATTAAATTTTAAATTTTAGATTTTATTACAGGGACCATCCTTTTAATTTTTGATGGACCAATAATAATGTGTAATAAGAAAATTAAATGGCTAAATACACCAGGTGGGGTTGAGCCGCTAAAAAGCTATCTATCCATCTTTTTAGAGCAGATTAGTCCCAGTCTGCTACTCGATACTATTGACTGTGCTTCTCCATTTCTTTCTATCCTCTGTCTTTTTCTGCTAGTCTCTAATTCCTGCCCTATATAAATTTTCCTTTACTTCCTGTAACCATTTATTCTAGTTCCTCCGCGTCTCCTTCTAACTCCGGGTTTCCATTGTAAAATTGAGTTTATAGTTGTTACGCTACCTGCTCTCCATATATGCCCCAACCATCTAACACTGTGCTGAAATCTGAAAATCTGGAATAATATCTACCCGGGTCGAAACATTTTTTTTAATATATGAAAATAGTTATTTATGAAACAGTTCGTGAAGTATGCTTTTTACGAATGCACGTGATGTTTAGAGCACGAGCGACAACGGAGCGAGTGCTATACATCGCGTAAGTTCGCAAAAAGTACTTCACGCACAGTTTCATACAATATTTTACCTACGATAAACAAATAAAATAACTGTAACTCTCCATCAATGGAATTCATTCCTATTCTACAATTTTTAGAACTTATTTAAACATTCTGATTTCTTTCAAACCACAAAACTGTCAAATTTTTTTTGTAATTTATTGCTCATTATGTCATCACCATGACAACGCTAAAGTTAAGGATATTTGATTATACGAAAGTGTGTCAAAAACAGTGCGAAAAAGTAAATCCCGTTTAAAATACATTGTTACTTCACGCACACGTTATCCATTAAATAGATCGATGCAGATCGGCCTTATATCGGATCCTCTACTATTAGTCCGTTCGCTGACGGTAAAATATTGCAAAACCCATAAATTTTAAGAAACCGCTTAGATTGACATGAAATTTGGCATACACATAGATAACATGTCAAAGAAGCACATTGCTATTGTGCCGATGTGTGCTTTTGCCATGGGGGTGACTTGTACCTCGTCTCGGGATGAAAGAATATACGTTCAAAATAAGTCCGGAAATGGATTAACTGACTAATTCTAGGCAACTTTTGTTCTATAGCATTTTTTCACTTATTTTCGAGTTATTTGCGAGTAAATATGTTTATTTTTCAACAAAAAAAACAACATTTTTTAACGGTTTTTTTGGCAATTAACTCAAAAAGTAAGTATTTTATCGAAAAAACCATTCTTAGGAAAAATATAGCCCATAAAAAAGTAAAAAAAATGGTGTGCTTATGAATGAGATCCCTAGACCCAGTAAGAGAAGAGTTGTAACTAATGAAAAATAGGTTCATACACGCCAAATTCCAAATTGAATATTTCAACGTAAACTGTCAAAAACTAAAGCACTTTTTGGGGAACACTCATTACAACTTTTTTGTAGTGTTTAAAAAAAGGTTAAAACAGTTTTAGCATTAAATTAAGGAAGTTACGCTCAAAATGAAGATCCTTTTTTTTGTAAAAAATTATAAAATTCACCCCCTAATTAGCATCCGAAATGAAATTAATAGTCACCACTTCAGAAGTTGATTTACTCGTGTATGTATTGTTTATAAATATGATCTGTAAGCTTCATCGGTTCAAAATGCTTATTTTAAGGGGATGTAATTGAAAGGGATTGAACTAGTCACTAACCAACTGTGTAAGCCAATTTTGAACAGCCATATCTTAACCAATATTTGTCTCAAAGAAAAACACATAATCCTAAATATTCAGAAAAGCAAAACCTACATTTTTTACTATTCGTAATTTTTAGTATCACTAATAAATTATATGTCATTTTGAAACAGCATTTTTTTCTGCAAAAAATTTTACTTTAAAACCAATTTTTTTCAAAAATTAGCCCTTTGAGCCGATCATATAAGATATACAGATCATATAAATATTACATAAGTTAAGTAACTTGTGAAGCGGTAAGTATTAATTTCATATGAGATTCCAATTAAGGGGTGCTTTTTCGATTTTTTTTAACAAAAATAGGACCTACTTTATTTTGAGCGTAGCTTGCTTAATTTTTATGCTAGAAAGTTTTTTAGAAAACATAAAAAATATTTTTTTAAAACTTTAAAAAAGTTGTAATAAGTTGTCTCAGAACAGTGCATCATTTTTTGGTTGCTATCATTTTTTGGTTATTTCACGTGAAATTATTCGTTTTTAAATTTGACGAATATGAACCTGTTTCCTGTTTTACATTAGCTACAACTTTGCTTCTACTGATTCTAAAAAGTTCATACGTACATCAATTTTGTTACTTTATAAGCTATATTTTTAATGTTTTTCCCGATAACATACTTACTTTTTGAGTTATTGGCAAAAAAACCGTATAAAAGTGTTTTTTTGATGATAAATTGCCATATTGACTCGCAAATAACTCAAAAAGTATTAACTTAGTGAAAAAATTCTATATAACAAAAGTTGCTTAGAATTAGTCAGTTTATCCATTTCCGAACTTATTTTGAACGTATATTTTTCACCTCCGAGAAGAGGAGAAACTCGCCCCCGTTTTCTTTTCACTTTTTTCTTTGACATGTGACCTATGTGTATGCTAAATTTCACGTCAATCCGTTCTTTAAAATTTGGAGCAAAAACCGTTAATGAACTATACTGCAGTCAAACCCGCTTATTAGAATACCTCTTAAAGGAATATCCCAGTTCAAGGAATAGAAATTTGCGGTCCGGAAACGTTTCTACTAGCGACCAATGATCGGTTATTAGAATATCCCGGTTATAGGAATACTTTTGATTGGCACGAAGGCTATTCCAATAAGCGGGTTCGAATGTATTTCGGTAAGATCGTAAAAAACGAATCAGAATATTTTTCCTATCGACTAAGATACAACCTGGACTAGGTAAAATAAAATACCTACTTTCAATACACCAATAATCATTGCGTTTTTTATAAATGTATAAAAGCATAATATTTTAGTGCATATTTCAATTATTCAACTGTTTTTTGCATAATTTAAGGTTTTTTTAAGTGCATATTTCCCGAGCTCTATTAATTTGATGTATTTCTCCACGAGTTTACAGCAAAAATCTTGATAATTACAATTGTTTTGTTTGTATAATTATTGTTTTATCTACGACTGATACATAATATAGGTATTATACTTGTGGTGTTTGCAATATAATGCCATATAATAATCCCTTAGGGATTAATAATGCGGGATTAATAGCTATTAATCCCTCTGGCACAACAATCACAAAATTCACCACGGAAACAAAATAATCAACCTCAAAAAGTGTCACTGTCAAACGAATAGTATATTTGACAGTTTGTGTTGAGATGGACGAAAATGAAGAATCTTTTAATTGTACACCACCAGAAATTCTAGAACTAGCTACAGCAACAGCATCTACCTTAATGCCTGAAACATCGAAATCCATTTATAATAAAACGTACGCAACCTTCAACGAATGGCGTGTTCGAAACAACGCGAAATCATGTTCCGAAAATGTTCTGCTGGCCTATTTCGCTGAATTAAGTGCAAAATATAAACCGTCTTCATTATGGTCATTCTATTCAATGATTAAATCTATGTTGAGAATAAACCATGACGTTGATCTGGACTACAGCAGATACTATCGCTAAAGAGATAAACAGTAATGTACCATCTTCTTGTTCTACAGCAATCGAGATCCCAAATATTTGTATTAAAAACTCTACTAAAGTTAATGATGATTCTCAACCAATTCAGTTTATTAATTGTACTATTACTAATTTTAATGTTTTTAACAAATAAAGTTGTTCATTAAAAATCTTAAATTAATTAATTTGTCGTAGATAAAGTAGAGTATACTACTCGCAATAATGGCTCTCATTCCCTCGGAATGTTACTCCCTCGCCGCTAACGCCGGCTCGGTTCGTAAATATTCCTCGGGAATAATAGCCATCATTATTGACTCGTGGTATAATCTACTATTATCATACAGTCAAGTCGCCCTTGAATCCCAAACATTTTTAAAAGAAAATAAAATTTTTATTGGATATGTTCAAGCAGACATTTCCGTTCAAGCAGAATTTTTAGTCACAACATATCAATGTTAAATATTATTAGAACAACGTTAGGGTGTCACGTTTCTTTTAATGACCGACACACATATTATATTTTAATTACGGATCCCACATTTTGCTAAACAGTTAAGAATGTAGTAGAAACATCAAACTTAGAAACATATTTTTATTGCCTACTGCTGATAAATTAAACAGTATCAAATATCACTCGTTGACATCTCTGTATTAATTTTAAATAATAAAATATATGTAGTTTTGTATTCTAAAATATTTGGAAAATATACCTATGTATTTTTTTTCATTTACACATTTACACTTCATTTTAAGGGAGTGTCCGTTGAAGAGTACAGGTTCAATGTTATCGGCAAATGAGTTTTGTCTTAAATACCGTCCGTATAGAGGAGCTGTTCGTTAAGGAGATAGGCGCAAAATCTTGGTAAAATGCTAATTAAACGCACTAATTTTTTTCGAATTCTGAGAAAACTAAGTATTTTTGAAAAATTTAAACGCAGAATGGAATATTACATTATTACCGAGGGCCGAAAGTCCCTGAAAACTTATACAGGGTGTCCAGAAACTCTACCGACAAACGAAAACAGGAGATTCCTCAGATAATTATAAGACAATTTAATCCAATTCACCTAGTCCGAAAATGCTTCCTAAGGGAGCTAGAGCTCTTTGAAGATGGCGTCTTACAATTAGTTTTTCTTAAATATCTCCAGAACGCTTCTATGTATTTAGAAAAACGAAAACGGGTACGCTTATTTATCTACCCGAGATACATCGATTGCATTAATTACAAATTTCTAGTATCGGTCATAGGCGCCCGTTTTGGGTAGGGCAACGGTTATTTTATCGCATAACTTTTTTGTCTTTAACTTTTAAGCATTTTTGACAGTGGTTTATTAAATTGTAAGGCATTCTAGTACTAAAAGGTACTCTTGCTTTAATTGAGTAGGATGAACCGTTTTCTAGAAAAATCGATTTAAAAATTTTTCGTTTTTTTAATTTTAAAAAAATTTGAAAAAGAAATTTATATAAAAACGGTGTATTTTACCTACTTAAAGTAAGAGTAAGTTTTAGTACTCGAATACCTCATAACTTAATCATCAAGTGTCAAAAATGCTTAAAAATTAAAGACAAAAAAGGTATGCGATAAAACAACCGTTTACCTACCCAAAACGGACGCATATGACCAGTAATAGAATTTTGCAATTAAGGAAATCGATTTATTTCTGGAAGATAAATAAACGTACCAGTTTTCGTTTTTCTAAATAGTTTTCTTGTGAATTTTTTTTTTCAAATTAAATACACGAAAAATTTTCAAATCAATTTTTCTAGAAAACGGTGCATCCTACCGACTTAAAGCAAGAGTACCATTTAGTACTATAATGCCTCACAATTTAATAATCCAGTGGCCGAAATGCTTAAGAGTTAAAGACAAAAAAGTTATATGATAAAATAACCGTTTTCCTACCCAAAACGGACGCCTATGACCAGTACTAGAAATTCGCAATTAATGGAATCGATGTATATTTGGAAGATAAATAGGCGTACGAGTTTTAGTTTTTATAAATAGAAGCGTTCTGGAGCTATTAAAAAAAACTATTTACAAAACGCCATCTTTAAAGAGCTCTAGCTCCCTTAGGAAGCGTTTTCTTACTAGGTGAATTGGGTTAAATTATCTTCAAATTATCTGAGGAATTTCCGGTCTTCGTTTGTCGGTAGAGTTTCTGGACACCCTGTATAATGTTTATTTTAATAAGATAACGGGATAAAAAAACAAGAGAAAGTTAGTGTGATTTTTAATTTCGAATATTTCATTATCAAGAAACTTTTTGTTTATTCTAAGGGACTTTCGGTCCTCCGCAATAATAATCTTTCATTCTGGGTGTAAGTTTTAAAAAGTATTTATTAGTTTTCTCAGAATTCGTAAAAAATGAATGCATTTAAATAGCACTGGACCGAGATTTTGCGCCTACCCCCTTAAGAGAGAGTTTACTGTATTTCATATTATTACTAGAATTTATTACTTTAAACTTTTTATCGCTCTTGATTCATTTTTTCGTGTATTTAATTCCATTCAATTGTAATTGTACATTCAATTTTTTTGTATATTTTTACACGTTTTATTACTTTCGAAATAACAATAACTATAAAATCGATTTTTCAGCCTACTTGGGTCAAAAAAATACGCAATTTTCGGAAATTTCGTTAAATGAGAACATTTACCTACATTTCTTGTATTTAAGCTTTTAATAAGATTTTTAAAAATAATTTAGATTATTTAATAGATACATTCACCGGCACGAAAAACGGGCACCCCAAAAATGGGTCATTTTTGATGGCTCGTATCTCCTAAACCTA
Source organism: Diabrotica virgifera virgifera (assembly GCF_917563875.1). Lineage (NCBI taxonomy): Eukaryota > Metazoa > Arthropoda > Insecta > Coleoptera > Chrysomelidae > Diabrotica > Diabrotica virgifera. Next base: position 178,196,254 of record NC_065443.1, read on the forward strand.
TTCTCCGATTTAAGTATTTCTTTAATACGTCTTATTCTTTAACTATATCTCCTATCTATCTAAACCTATTCTCCGATTTAAATATTTCTTTAATATGCCTTATTCTTTAACTATATCGCTGTAATAACATTGTTTCTAGACAGGTAAATTATCATTGTATACTGGGCGTACCAATCAAACTGGTTTTTTTTTCAATTTTCAGAACACCCTGTGGAATATTCTAGCCTTTGTACAATATTGAAATTAAAACCCAACTATAGCCCCATGTTTTCTTAACGTTCTGTTTGTTATTCATTCGCTTATGTTGGATAATAAAAAAGTTAGGGACTTTAACAACTAAACATGTTCTTTATCAACACATGGTGTTTCTAAATAAGTGCGACAAACTTTAAGAGGTAATTCTGCATGAAAAAATAATGATCGTTTACTTGATAAAGCTATGTCCGCAAATGCTTGCAAATATAAAATTCTTTTGCCAAACGATCATTTTTTTTTCATGCATAAATTAACCCTTAAAATTTGTCGCACTTATATTTAGAAACACCTGTATCGATAAAGAACATGGCTAGTTGTTAAAGTCCTTAACTTTTTTATTATCCAACGTAAGCGAATGAATAAAAAAACAGAATGTTAATAAAACCTGGAGCTATAGTTAGGCTTTAATTTAAATATTTTATAAAGGCTAGAATATTCCACAGGGTGTTGTGAAAATTGAGAAAAAAAAAACAGTTTGATTGGTACACCCGGTATACAATGAAAATTTAACTGTATATTAACAATATTATCATAGCTATATTGTTAAAGAATAAGGCTATAACATATTAAAAAAATTACTTAAATCGGACAACAGGTTTGGGAGATACGAGACTTCAAAAGTTACCCATTTTTTTGGGGTGCCCGTTTTTCGCGCCGGTGAGTGTAGATTAAATTAGAAGTTCATTGTAAAAAAGGAAGTAAACAAAAACACGAGAAAAATAAATTTATATAAGTAAATAGGTAAGTAAATATTATAGATTAAAATAAGTACAGAAAATATATAATTATAGAGATATATAATCACTTATTGTACCTTCATTTAAGGCTAACTTTAAAAGTAAAGCAGATCTGCTATTATTCATGTTTAAAAACAAAAGGCACACAAAACACTAAGTACGATTAGGACCGCGAATCTACAACAGATAAATGTCTGGAAACCGTTACACAGGGTTGCCAAAAAACGGAAGTCACACCGAGCGGTGTGGTATACGGAAGACGCTACGCGTTGTGTACATAACCTGTATAGTAGCACGGGAGCGACACTAGCGCTGGTGATATACCGTCGAACTAAAATCTGATCTTATGAGTATGTTAGATACGATATGACTTCCAGCGAAATTTTTAATATAAGCCGTCTGATACCATCTAGTAGCCAAATTCGTAAAAATATAGGCAAAACGTTGTGACTTCCGAAATCGGAAGTCATAACGGTATATATGAAGTAACAACGTATTACGAGAATCTACTTTGGAAGTCACATGGATACATGTATCAATATATATATATATATATATATATATATATATATATATATATATATATATATATATATTGATGCACGTTAAGTTGTGACTTCCGGTATACAGAAGGGGCTGTCTGGCTTCCACCTTTTCTACTTGGGATTATTTTTTAAAAATTGTATATTTGATAAGAGGGGGGGTGCTACGATAGATCTACATATTGAGGGGAAAGGATTTACCATAATAAATGTTGTATATATATAGGTATATACGGAAGCGGACATAATACGTTGTGGCTTCTGTAAATAGGGTAGTTCAAGTAGCGTTGTCACTTCCAGCGATGTTGTCATGTTTTTGGAAGTCACAACGTCTCTTCTGCCAAATTTACCTCGTAGTTTGAGCGTGATCTGTTATCTTAGAGTCTCACACTTGGCAGTGGAATTCATTGGTATCTAGCGTTCCAATAATAATGTCTTCTTTTTAAAGTGCCTACCCGTTCCGGATGTTGGCGATCATCATGGCTATCTTGGCTTTGTTTACCGCAGCGCGGGACAGTTCAGTGGTAGTCATGTTATACCACGTTCGTAAAGTTTACCACTTTTACCACGTCCTCTTTTACCACTTACCATCCCTTGAAAAATCCGTTGGAGAAGGCGGTAACGTTCTTGATTTCTCATTACTTCGCATTGGAAATCGAAATTGGTTAATTGGCTTAATTGGGTAATTGGTTAAACGGCTTAATTCTAAATATAAAATATCATTAATATTATATAGTTTAACTGTAATAATAATTGTTACAATAATTAAAACTATGCATTAGTCAATTACAGCTATTAATGAACATAATTCTGTGAATGAATATGAGTCTGTAATTCGGACCCCCGGGGAATTACAGAGGAATTAATTTATTAAACACAACACTAAGTGATAACAAACACACTGAATACAATTATAAGATTAGCAGAAGAACAACAAGGTTTTAGGTCGGGAAGATCATGTACCGACGCTATATTTATAATGAGGCAGATTCAAGAGAAATCAGTAGAATACAACAAGCCGGCATACTTATGTTTCGTCGATTTTAAAAAGGAATCTGACAGAGTCAAATTAAAAGACGTTATCCATTTATTGTACGCAAGAGAGGTACCTCTAGGAATAATTAAAACGATCGAAAATATCTATCAGAACAACACGATCAGAGTAAAAGTATATAAAGAACTAACTGACCCAATTGAAGCTGGCAATGTGATAAGACAGGGAGACTCCCTGTCTTGTTCTCTATTGTTCAACCTGATCATGAATGAAATAATAAAAAAAGTAAGGACAAAAGAAAGATACCAAATGGGAGAAAAACAACTTAAAATAATCTGCTATGCAGACGAATCTCTCAAAGTGAAGATGATTTACAACGTATGCTGCACCAATTTAATATAACCGCTAGAAAATTTAACATGTTGATTTCCCCAAAAAGACTAAATGCATGGTTATAACAACAAATCTAGTTGTAAATTGAGCTGGACGGTCAGATAATAGCACAAGTCGTAGAGTTTATATCTAGGCATCACACTATCTAGCTCTATCTACGGAAAGCTCGAAACCGAAGTACAAGCTCAGGTGAATAAAGTAAACAGAGCCGCAGGCTGCCTGAATGACACAATATGGAGAAAAAAAAATATCGGGAAAGAAATGGAAGGCAGAATTTACAAAAGAGTCCTCAGACTAATAATGACATACGCGACAGAAACACAACCTGATACAGAAAGGACAAAAAGAATGCTAGAAACAGCAGAGATGAAAACACTTCCAAAAATCGATGGTAAGACACTATATGATAGAGCCAGAAGTGCAGATATACGTATACCACAGAGATGCAAGGTGGACAACATTAATAACTGGGTGAAAAACAGAAGAGTAAAATGGTGGAATGGCCACAAAAGCCGAATGACAATAAACAGAGTAGTAAGGACGGCGAGAGACGGTTCCCCAATAGGAAGGCGATCAGTGGGAAGACCACGAAAACGATGGAATGACAACTTACTGGAGTCACATTGAAAAACAGACAGAGTTATGTCTACACAAAAAGATGAAGAAGAAGAATAAATGAATATAATGAATAAAATGATGCTAGGTAATATTAATTTTAACAAATATTTTTAGTGATTTTATTTTAGCTCCAGGTTATTGTTGGAGTTTACTAACGACATTTTAAATTTAATAATATAATATTGAATAATAAAATATTATGAACAATATAAAGTTAGATACACTCCGGCCAAGAAAATCGAGCTTAGTAACAAATAAAAAACAAAATGTTGCAAATCCTATAATTGCAAAAAACGCTCAGGGAGTTTGTCAGTGATTTAAAGTCAGTGTCAGTGTTAGTTTTTTTAACAGTAACAGTGATCCAAAAAAATTTTTACGGCACAAAAATAGCAACTGTAACAATTTGTTTAAAACATCTTTAGAATTTTTAAGTGGTTATTTTCCGAGCTCTGTTAATATAATGTATTTCTGCACACGTTTAAAGCAAAAAACTTTTAATAATTAGATACAATTATTCTATTATAGAGTGAACTCTCCCTTGGATGGACAGTATAGTTGATCCGCATAAACTGTCCGTTTAAGGCAGGTGTCCGTTTAAGGGAAAAATAAATATGATATAATTAATTATTTTTAATGAGAAATAAGCCACAATTTTACTAAAAAAAATTATTTCATTAACGTTTCGACGCCCAAGTCGGGTGTCATCAAAATAAATATTACTAGAGTAACAATGTATTACTAGAGTAATATTTTGTATTTTGACAACGACAAATATAAATTTTAACTATTTATAATGGGAAATAAGCCATAATATTATTAAAAAATGATTTTTATTAACGTTTTGACGCCCAAATCGGGTGCCGTTGTCAAAATACAAAATACTATAAACATAAACAAAAATGTTGTTGCTTAGTAAAAAAATTCTTCTAATAATTTACTTAATTTGACTCATTTATATCGGCAATTCAGATACATATGATACATTTTAAAGTAGAAAACTTTAAAATGATATTGCCAATATTTATGAGTTGCGTTCCTGGGACGACTTTACTGAAAGATAGTTCATTCGATTACATGAAATCAACCCCAACTCAAGAATATCCGTCACAAAAAAATCATAGCATGTGATCTGTCTTTAAAAAGACAACCACATGCAACGGTGACATTAAAATTCTTGCGTTAGAGATCTCATAGTAAATTACGAGGAAAAAACAGGAAAAAACCTCGTGATACTATCCCGACATCGTAAGTATTTGGTTTTACATTTAATTTACTCTCAAAATTAATACCAAATTCTGACTTTACTATAATTTTGTTTAAATTATAAATAATATCAATAATACATGGATATATAAGTAATACTAAAATATAAAGTATGTACTAACTCGACTATTGACTTACTAATTGTGGTATTTTCTTTCTATCGACTTCCTCTTTCAGTATGGGTATCCACATCCTACTGCATTCCACCGAGGAATTTGCGACACAGTTGGTTTCGTTTAGCATAATTAGAGCCGCTTCTTTGATTTTTCTCTTTTTACTATCTGTTTCTTTCAGAACTATACTTGAATCTCTCCACTGAACTCATATTTTAACATATGAACTGAACATATTTTATTTTTATAACATATTTTTACAACATTCACATTTCAGTGGAGAGATTCAAGTATAGTCCTGAAAGAAACAGATAGTAAAAAGAGAAAAATCAAAGAAGCGGCTCTAATTATGCTAAACGAAACACAACTGTGTCGCAAATTCCTCGGTGGAACGCAGTAGGATGTGGATACCAATACTGAAAGAGGAAGTCAATAGAAAGAAAATACCACAATTAGTAAGTCAATAGCCGAGTTAGTACATACTTTATATTTTAGTATTACTTATATATCCATGTATTATTGATATTATTTATAATTTAAACAAAATTATAGTAAAGTCAGAATTTGGTATTAATTGTGAGAGTAACTTAAATGTAAGACCAAATACTTACGATGTCGGGATAGTATCACGAGGTATTTCCTGGTTTTCCCTCGTGATTTACTATGAGATCTCTAACGCGAGAATTTTAATGTCACCGTTGCATGTGGTTGTCTTTTTAAAGACAGATCACATGCTATGATTTTTTTGTGACGGATATTCTTGAGTTGGGTTTGATTTCATGTAATCGAATGAACTATCTTTCAGTAAAGTCGTCCCAGGAACGCAACTCATAAATATTGGCAATATCATTTTAAAGTCTTCTACTTTAAAATGTATCATATGTATCTGAATTGCCGATATAAATGAGTCAAATTAAATAAATTATTAGAAGAATTTTTTTACTAAGCAACAACATTTTTGTTTATGTTAATAGTATTTTGTATTTTGACAACGGCACCCGATTTGGGCGTCGAAACGTTAATAAAAATAATTTTTTAATAAATGTGGCTTATTTCCCATTATAAATAGTTAAAATTGTAAAAATGCCACAAGAAAATAGCTTCAGAACGACAAATATAAAAATGCCACAATACAAGGAAATAGCTTCAGAACAACAATGAATATGTTAATTTAAAATTTTTAATAACTTTAATAACTAAAATTATTTCAGTTACTTTAATTATATGTACAAAACGCTAAGACCTACAAATTAATACAATGACGTCTATTGAACCCAAATATCTTCATTCGACAATTAAGTTAAGATTCATATTTCAGTCAAAACACAAAAATTTATCGAGGTATTTATTATCAGAGTAATAATGGGGTCAGCAATTCTTTCATGGATCGACATACACATTAAAATTTTGCTTGCGTTGCTAACAGTTAAAAGTTGTGAACATATTTATTTACATAATTAATATAGCGTAAACAGTATTCATACCTAATATCAAATATCACTCGTGTAAAAGATCTGTTAGCCCGATCAAGGAATACAAAACTGATCGAAAACCTCCAAAAAATAAATTAGGGATGAAAATTTGGGAATAGGTAGTTGAAATTGTCTATTATTAAGAAAATGTTTACAATTCTACATCACCTCCATTTTACAAAAATTGAGGGGAATACACCCTTCTTGGGGTTGAAAATATACATTCAAAATAAGTCCGGAATTGGATAAAATAACTAATTTTAAGCAACTTTTGTTCTATAGAGTTTTTTCACTAAGTCAATACTTTTCGAGTTATTTGCAAGTGAATATGTTCATTTTTATGCTTATGAACGGTTTTTCGCAAATAACTCAAAAAGTAAGTATTTTATCGAAAAATGTATTCTTGGCAAAAATATAACTTATAAAAAAGTGAAACAAATGGTGTACACATGAAGTCTGTTGACCCAGTAGAAGCAGAGTTGTAGCTAATGAGGAGTAGGTCCTTCTTCGTCAAATTTCAAATCAAATGTTTCGACGTGAAATAACCAAAAAACGGAGCACTTTTCAGGGAAAATTAATTACAACTTTTTTAAAGTGTTTAAAAAAAGGTTTATTTTTGTTTTTTAAAAGAACTTTTCACGTTAAAAGTAAGTGAGTTACGCTCAAAATATTGTTACGCAAATAAAAGGGCTCAACCCTTTTTATTTTTTGGTATAAAGATCGCGAAAATCACCCCCTAATTAGCATCTCAAATAAATTTAATCGTTACCGCTTCACACTTTACTTTTCTTATGTATTCTTTATATGATCTATAAGTTTCATCGGTTCAAAGTGCTTCTTTTTGAAATGGCTTTAGTTAAAATGGCTTGAACAAGTCACTAATCACGAGTGTATGAAAATTTTGAACAGTCTTAGCATAACCAATTTTTGTCTACCAGGAAAACAAAAAATCCAAAATAATCAGAAAAGCAAAACGTACATTTTATTACTGTTTGAGATTTTTGGTATTACTAATAATTTTTCAGTTATTTTGAAAAAAAAAGGAATTTTTTCAAAATCAGAAATTTTTTTTTATTTTAAAACCAATTTTTTTCAAAATTGAACAGTTTGAACCAATAAAACTTATAGATCATTATAAAGAATACATAAACAAAATACCTTGTGAAGCAGTAACGATTCATTTTATTTGGGATGCTAATTAGGGGGTGATTTTCGCGATTGTTTTTACTAAAATATAAAAGGGAGCAAAAATATTTTGAGCGTAACTCACTTACTTTTAATGTTAGAAGTTAAAAAAAAAACAAAAATAAACCTGTTTTTAAACACTTTAAAAAAAATTTTAATAAGTTTTCCCCGGAAAGTGCTCCGTTTTTTGGTTATTTCACTTTGAAATATTCGATTTGGAATTGGACGAATAAGGACCTACTTTTCATTAGTTACAACTCCGCTTCTACTGGGTATACAGATTTCATGAGTACTCCATTCTTTTCACTATTTATAAGCTATATTTTTACTAAGAATATCTTCTTCGATAAAATACTTACTTTTTGAGTTATTTGCGAAAAACCGTCTAAAAACATGTTTTTTGTTGTTAAAAATGAATATATTCACTCGCAAATAACTCTATATTTTTCACCCCCGAGAAGGGGTATTCCCCTCAATTTTTGTAAAATGAAGGGTGTGTAGAGTAGTCAACTTTTTCTTATATAATAATAGACAATTTCAACTACCTATTCCCAAATTTTCATCCTTCCTTTATTTTTTTTTAGGTCAGATTATTCTTTGATCGGGCTATGTATCAATTTGAAACGATAAAAAATGACCTACAGTATCATACGCAAAGCATGCGAAACATGGGTGCTGAAAAGTCAGAAACAGACCTTTTAGAAAGATTGAAGAGAAAAATGCTAAGAGCAATATAATATGGAGGTGCGAAAATAGATCAGTGGAGAAGAAGAACCAATAAAGAATTGGAAGAACTGTATAAAGAGCCAACGATAACGATGACGATCAAAGCACAGAGAATAATATTTGGGGCAAATTGAAAGAATGAGAAGTAAAAGAATGCCAAAATGGTACTCTTACGTAGACCATAACAAAAGAGAAGGAAAGGCAGGCCAAGAGAAAGATGGGAGGACAGTGTGTACGAAGACCTGAAGAAAAGTAACATTGAGAGATGGAAACAACTAGCATTGAACTGAAGGAGAGGGAAGTAGGTGGTGAAAGTTTGTATAAATGGACTGAATTGGAATTATATAAAATTTATAAGACTAAAATAAAATATAATCAGAAATGTAAACGTTTTATTCCTAGGCCAACAAGGAATATTGAGCTTAATAAATAATAAAAAATGTAGTTTTATATCGTAAAATATTTGGAAAAAGTTCTTTATTTTATATTTGCTATCCACATTTGCGGATACGTGCTGTCGTGCACGGATGGGTGCTGTCGCCACAATTATTCAATGTGTACTCCCAACTAATATTTCAGGAGGCACTATGGGAAAGAATTGAAGGTGTAAGGATTGGAGGGAGCATCATTAATAACATAAGATTTGCAGACGATACCGCAATCATGGCAGAGAATATAGACAATTTACAAATTCTCCTAGATATCATTAACAGAGAAAGCAAAAAGATGGGACTAACAATGAATATAAATAAAACCACATTAATGGTGATCTCAAAAAACCCTGTTGACAACATACATCTGACATTGGAGGTAAACCGATAGAAAGAGTCGAGAGGTATAAATACCTAGGAGCAATTATAAACTCACAATTAGATCAAGATGAGGAAATAAAGGTGAGAATAGAAATAGCTCAAAAAGGATTTATAAAATTCAAGTTAATGTTTACAAATAAGAAATTGAGTATGGACATTAGATTGAGGTTCGTCGAATGTTATGTTTGGTCGCAACTACTATATGGGGTAGAAGCTTGGACTCTAAAAGCACAATCCGTAAAAAAATTGGAGGCATTCGAGATGTGGCTGTATAGGCGCATTCTGAAAATTCCTTGGACTGCAAAAGTCTCAAACGAAGAAGTGTTAAGAAGAATTGGACATGGCAGGAAGCTTATGAACACAAAATAAGAAAAACATCGTATCTGGGCCACATACTTCGTAACTATAAATACTCTCTGCTACACGTCATCATGCAAGGAAGAGTAGAGGGGAAAAAGGTTTGGGAAGAAAGAAGAAATCTTGGCTGAGGAATATCAGAGATTGGACTAACCTCAGTGTTGAACAGATATTTCACTTTGCAAAAGACAGAGAAGCGTTTAAAAAGGTGATCGCCAACCTTGGTTAGAAGACGGCATAAGAAGAAGAAGAAGATCCGCATTTACACATCATTTTTACTGTCAACGTCCGGTGTTGAGTGTCAGTTGTCAGTTGAAGGGTACAGGTTCATATATCGCCGAATTATTTTTGTTTGAAAAACCGTCCATATAGAGGAGGTGCCCGGCAAAGGGAGGTGTCCGTTAAGAGAGAGTTTACTGTATTTCATATTATTACTAGAATTTATTACTTTATTAGAACTATTTATCACTTTTGATTCATTGTTTCAATTTTTTTGTGTGTTTTTATACTTTTATTACTTCCGAAGTTACAATCACTAAAATTGACTTTTCAGCCTAGGTCCAAAATACCTATACGCGATTTTCGGCAATTTCGTGAAATGAAAGTAATATTTACCTAAATTTATTTTTTAATAAGGTTTTTAAAAAATAATTTAGATTATTTAATGGACACTTTGAATTTTGTACATGTATAATATACTAATTATAGAGATAATATATTTAATTTAACGCTAACTATGAAAGTAAAGCAGATCTGCTATTACTCATATTTAAATAACAGCTGCACAAAATACTACGACCGCAAATCTATAACAATTACATGTCTGGCGTCTGGGAACGTTTAGACAGCGTTGCCAAATAACGGAAGTCACAACGAGCGGTGTGGTGTACGGAAGTCCCTACGCGTTGTGTATATCACGTGTATTCTCGTACGGGAGCGACACTAGCGCTGATGATATACCGTCGTACTAAAATCTGATCTTATGAGTATATTAGATACGATGTGACTTCTAGTGAAATTTTTGATATAAGCCTTCTAATACCATCTAGTAGCCAAATTCGTAAAAATTTAGGCAAAACGTTGTGACTTCCGAAATCGGAAGTCATAACGGTATATATGAAGTGACAACGTATTACGAGAATCTATTTTGGAAGTTACATGGATACATGTATCAATATATATATATATATACATATATATATATATATTTATAAATATATATATATATATAAATAAATAAGCAAAATCATTGGCTAATACTCGTAAAGTGAATGTGAATTTAGTTGGAAATATATAAAATGATGAAGGGTCATCATTCCATACATTTCTGTGCAACTATATACACCGTTGTTTCGGCGTTTATATATAATTTTATTTAATATTGTTATGGCTTTTCATTTCCTCAGGTAGCTTTACCTCCTTGGCAATGTTAGTTGTAGCCTTGCGACTGCGGGTCTTCTAACAACCTGACCAAAATTGGTAACCTTGCTCCTGTAGTAATCCTTTTACAAGTTAACAAACAACTTTTTTAACTTGCTACACTATACTGACGAAGCCCAAATAGGCCGAAACACCGGTGTATATAGTTGCACAGAAATGTATGGAATGATGACCCTTCATCATTTTATATATTTCGAACTAAATTCACATTCACTTTACGAGTATTAGCCAATGATTTTGCTTATTTATTTTTATATTTGTACTCGATTATCCAACATCATTTTATATATATATATATATATATATATATATATATATATATATATATATATATATATATATATATATATATATATACAAATAATATGTTAATTGACTTATTAGAAAATACAAATTTCACTATTGTTTTGGGTATAGAAGTCAAATTGGGGCCTTAAAGTACACTATTATCTAATATTCAAGCTTTCGGAAATGTTTATTTCCTTTCTCAAGAATTTCTACAATGCAATAAGATAAAATTTAGAACATATGTATGAAAGAATAAAAATATTAATGAGTAACTTACCAGAATTTAGATTATAAAAGAATGTTGATTACAATACATAATTAAAAATACTATTACTAAAACGGCTGTTTAACATTTCAAAAAACATAAAAACAATAAAAATTCTTCAGAAAAGATTTTAGAAAAGATTAAAAAATTGATTAATTTTGAAGTTTTGATCTAATTTTGATTGACTTTTTAAAATTTATTTATAAATCCTAAATACATGGCTGACAAAGACTAAATGTAACTATGGTTATAGCATATCGGTGTTTACATCTACCAGGAATTGAAAATATTTTTTGATAATAAAAATAAGGAAATGTTTAAAAGCAAAAAAAAATTAATTTTAAATATTGGTGATATTAATTAATTTTGTTAACATTTAATGAAAAATTATAAAGTGTAGATTAGAAAAAAAAAATGTATGATTTGATATAACTATGATTATTATTTTTTTTTTTTCAAAAGAAAGAATGTAATTATAAATTTTGCTAAGATTGTCAATTTCAGATTATATATATATATATATATATATATATATATATATATATATATATATATATATATATGTATCCTACTATCTTCCTAGCGTCCATACATTGCCCGATAACTATCCGCTCGGCGTCCGCGGAAATCGAGCGTCCGTATACGGACGCCGAGATGAAACCTTAATAAAAATTTATCATTGGTCAGTTTTCTTAGAATACTTCTTCTTCTTTTTGATGCCGTTGACTAATAATACGCGTACACAAGTTCTCTTTATATACAGAAGAACTTAGATTACTATAATCAAACATTAAGCGAAATTATTTCGGACGCTTAAAAGATAGTTAAATAAATTTTTCGTATACTGTAGCGTATAAAGTAGTGTTAACATTTGATCACCAGAGGCGCTCTTTTCAATATACGTATACTTTTAGGTATATTGCATTTTTATTTTTACGATTTCTCAGCGTCCATTAAATAAACTCAAGTTTTGATATTGCCACTTCTGAGAGTCGTAGACTTGGCAACCGTGGCTAACGTAGTATTTAGGAGGAGTTCACTGCGGAAGGAGGACTAAGGCCCGTAATTCTTTAAAAATTTACTGCCAACATTGAACAAACCTTTTGCACTGGTTAAAAAAGACAAAGATTTAGCAAACATATCACGCACAACAATGTGGAGAATACTCCATGAAATGAACTTTGTTTTTTGCAAACGAGGAGTAAAGTCGACCATGATTGAACTGTTCTATATGGTTTTCACGCAATTTTGAAAAAAATGTGAAAACGTTGAATTATCCACGTCCGTCTGCCGGTAAACACAGCTCCACCAACAAAGGTGAGGAATTTGACCTAGAACTTCCGGTTTTAGAAATGCAACCGGAAGTACTGTTTTCAAGTCACCGGAATAGTACAAGCGATATATTATTCGACGCGCCTTAGCAAGAGGAGAACAAATATATTCATCCGGTTTCATGACTGTGTCCGTCCATCCGCGAATATATCTCCTCCGTTATTAATACAGATAGAATGACAAATGAGGTGTCGAATGAAAGCTTATAACCCAAGGATGGTATCAGAGATGAAAAATTTGACCTCGGACTTTCGGTTTTAAATTTGCGACCGGAAGTACAGTTTTAAAGTCACCGAAATAGTATAAGCGATATATTATTCGACGCGCCTTAGCAAGACGAGAACAAATATATATCCGGTTTCATGACTGTTTGTTCGTCTATCCGTTCGTCCCCGAATATAACTCCTCCGTTATTAATACAGATAGAATGACAAAAGAGGCGTCGAATGAAAGTTTATAACCCAAGGATAGTACTAAAGATAAGAAATTTTACTTCGGACTTTCGGATTTACTGTTGGAATTGGAAGTTACTGTTTTAAAGTCACCGAAACAGTATACGAGATATATTATTCGACGTGCCTTAGCAAGATGAAAACAAATGTATACTTTTGGTTTTTATATCATTTCCGGTTAAAAAGTTCTAACCGGAAGTGCCATATTATAGTCGCAGGAATAGTATATATGACATATCAATAGAAGCGTATTGAAAAGTCGCGCTTGATTTTTTAGTTCCGGTTTTGAAGTAATTTTCGTTTAATTTTGTGCTTACATTCAACCGCTGACGTCTTACGAACGCACCCAATGATAGAGAAGATGAGGATGATGTTAATATGGAGTGAATAAATTATGTGATAGTGTGAAAATCGGCGGACACAAAGTGCCAAATCCGAAAAGTGTGTAAGTAATAGTCCGACAAAAAGTGAAAATTAGGTAATAGTGCGAAAAATTGCAACTAATATAACATCCAACTAATAAATATACCAATTTACATAGAAGTGGTTTTACTTCTTGTTAGAGTTTTTTAACTATATGGTATACAGCCAACCTAGGGAACCTCCCTTTTAGTTTAATATAACATCCTTTTTAAGGGGAATACATGTTATATACTAATATACAGGGTGAGTCACCATGCACCACTAACGGGACGGAAGATTATAGCGAAAGGGTAAAAGGTTTGAAAATTTTTTAAATATAGCTTGTAAGTTAATAAGATCTAAGGTAAAATGTAACGTTAAGTATATAAACGAATGGACACTAAATAGAAAAAAATAATGGAATAGCCACATAAGCAGAATGGAGGAGATACGTGTGGTCAAAATAGCAAGAGATAAATCACCAATCGGTAGAAGAAGTATCATCCGACCGCGCAAAAGATGGAGTGACAACCTTCCATAGAAGTATCAATCCGCCAATGAACAAGCCGGATTGCTTATAAAGCGGATAAGGAAGCAGAATAAGAAGAAAAAATATAACTTTGATACGTCGCAATTTATTGAGACCTCCTGTAGTACGCTGCAATTTATTGGGACATCCTGTCTATTTCAAAATAATTTTAAAAAGTAGGTTTTACCAAGTTACAGACTAATAATTTAAAATGTTTTACTCTTTCGCTGTAATCTTCCGTCCCGTTAGTGGTGACTCACCCTGTACTTATACAAGGAAACATTTTTATGGAAGTAATTATTGTTGTTATTATTTACATGAAAATAAAATTAAAGCTGCACCTGTTTTTTGTAGTTTAGTTACATCTTATTATCTAAAGCTAAAGCGTTAATAAACATGTAATGCAACAATAGTAAAATTTAACTATTTTTATCAGATATACATTATTTATACCTATAATTTCTGTCTATTAAAGAAACAAGTATTTATATTCGATACTTTTGTATTGTATAAATTCTCGTAAATATAACTGAAGTTAATATTTTTTGTACAACGCTAATAAATGTCGAATGTGTCACATTCATTAGTGTGTGTTGTAAAATGTATACAATTATTTAATTATGCAAACTGTCCAAAATACTAAACTGCTGAAAAGACAAAATGCACGTGTTTAAATTCTTGTGCGAATCTTGTTTCATTTCAGTATCGCTTCCAAGAAATTCTTTTGAGCTAATGTATGATTTCATTTTTAACCGATTTTTATAATTTCATTATTTACAACTTACGAACTCATTTAACTAAGTATAATATAATATAGCTAAACTACATAGAAACAGTGATGTTGTCAAAGCGAGAATTATTTAAAAAAAAACTTAAAGAATGCTGCCTTTGGGACGGGAACGGGATCTACACAGTCTAATTCCCCTACCCATGTGGGGGAGAGAGAAGACATTTCCTTCGCTAATAACGGTAAGTTTATTTTTGTAACTAAATGATGTGTTAGGTATTCATTACATACAGGGAATGTTATTATTATGCTATGGGTTTTTTAGGTGCCGAAAAATCGAATTACTCTATACGTAATTATGAGCAACCTAATAACAACGATGGTCAGCAGTCTCCAGATTTTCTTTTACCTGATAATAAAAGTTTGCTGAAAGGAGGTAATAATATTTAATTACCTAGGCTCAATCAAAAGTAACTCGTTTTTTTATTTTTTTGTCGTAGATTTATACCTCAGCTCGGCAGATGATTCTGATTTGGACCCTACATTTTCACCTACAGATACAAGTAGTTGTGAATCTGATGATGAATTATACTTTCAGAAAGGTATTATTTATTTTTCTTCATCGATATACTTTACAATATGACAAAAACTCTTGCAACTTTAATCTCTTATTTTGGAAATCGCAAACCAAATGACTTATTCACGTTTTAACAATTTAGTGTTAGATTCATTCTCATAATCCTTAGTCCCCTTTAGGGCGTCGGATGTCGGGTTCCACCTCTTATCCATTTCTCCCATGCGCTTCTATTGGTGGCCAGAATCTTCATATCTCTTATACTCATGTGTCTCCTTTCACCTATATACTGGTTCTGGTGTTTCCCATTTTGGCTTCATGTACCTTCTTTGTTAGTTTCTTTTGCTCCATTCGCTCTATGTGGCCAAACCAGTTGAACTGTTTGTTTTCGATCTTCCTCATTATCGGTTCTTGCTCCATCTCTTTCCTTTTATCTTCATTTCTAAATCTTTAAATTTTCGTAACTCCAGCTATTCTTCTCATGTATTTAGTCGCGTTTTTATTCCTGTTTCTTTTGCACAATTATAAGTTTCCGCCCCATATGTCATTATCGGATTTACCATGCTATTATATACTCTGAATTTAGTTTTGTTATCTATTTCTGCCTTTCCAAAAATTGTATTATTTAATGAGTAATACACGTTATTCAGTTTATTACTTATTGCCATATTCGTTTTCCCATCATCTGTTATCTTATATTTTCCAAATATTCAAAAGTAGTTACTTGTTCTATTACTTATTTATTATCATTAGTTTTGTTTTATTGTGATTCATTTCCATTTTTAAGTTCTGTATCTCTTTTTGCTAAATAATCTATAGTTTTTGCACTTTTTCTACTGTGTCTGTGTATCCTACTGTACAGTAAGGACGTTTAGGTTCGAATAAATTCATTTTCTCGAGAATGGTCAATTTTGGAGATAAATCCCGAAACAGGTCTACTTTATCATACTAGTGACGTTATCCATCTGAGCGTGATGACGTAATCGATGATTTTTTTAAATGAGAATATTGGTCTTGTGATAGCTCACTTGAAAGGTTATTCAATTCTATATTCAGTAATACAAACGTTAACATAATTATTTATACAGGGGGTCCAAAAAAATTTTTTGAATTAAATTAATTGATACAAAAAGAAGAATGTATGAGGTTTATTTTATTCAAAATACATTATATTGCTATCAGAAAACAGAAAAAATATTTATTTGGAAAATAAATATTGTTTTTCGCTTAAATTCAAGTTGAAGCTTCCACCCATCTGCCTCTTGGCAGTTTGAACATTTAATTCAAGCGAAAAGCAATGTTTTATTTTTCAAATTAACATTTTTTTCTGTTTTCTGACAGCAGTAAAATGTATTATGAATTAAATAAATTACTTACATTCTTCTTTTTGTACCAACTAATTTATTAAAAATTATTTTTTTTGTATACCTTGTATAAATAATTATGTTAATGTTTATATTACTTAATAGAGAATTGAATAACCTTTCAAATGAGCTATCACACGACCACTATTCTCATTAAAACAAATCATCGATTATGTCATCACTCTCAGATGGATGACGTCACTAGTATGATATACGTGTGTCTGCGTAACTTGGTCTGCTCAAAAATATAAGAAACTTTTTTATTATCAATTTTACGAAAAAAAGGTATTCTTTATAAAGTGCTCTGCATAGTCTAAAACCTAAGACGCAATCATCAGATATCAAATTTTATCAACAGTATACGAGGTATGTCAAAAAATATGAATTTCGCTCAAGAGTAAAGAACCTTTATATTTCACAATATCGAAAAATGTCGTTGAGAAAAGTTGTTTGTAATTAAAAATTATGTTATAATCTGCATTTACACTCTTCTAATTAAAAAAAACATGAAAATTTTCCGCAAATCACGGGCACCCAACATAATTTTTATTTATGGTAGTTCCGTTATTATTAATTTTACGAAAAAAACTTATTCTTTATAAAACGTTTTGCATAGTCTAACAACTAAGATAAAATTATAAGATATTAAATTTTGTCAATTTTATACGAGGTATGTCAAAAAATATGAATTTCGCTGAAGATTAAAGTTCCTTTATTTTTCACAATATTGAAATTTGTTATTATAAAAAGTTGCTCAGAATTAAAAACTATGATTCAATATGCAATTGCATCCTTCTAGTTGAAATATTGTGAACTATAAAGGTATTTTACTCTTGAGCGAAATTCATATTTTTTGACATACCTCGTATAAAATTGAAAAAAATTGATATCTCATGATTGAATCTTAGTTTTTTTGACTATGCAGACATTTTTATAAAGAATAACTTTTTTTCGCAAAATTAATAATAACGGAGTTATCTTAAATAAAAATGATGTTGGATATCCGTAATTTGAGGAAAATTTTAAATTTTTTTTAATTAGAAGCGTGTAAATGCATATTATACCATAATTTTTCATTGCAAACAACTTTCCTTAATAACAATTTTTGATATTGTGAAATATAAATGCACTTTACTCTTGAGCGAAATTCATATTTTTGGAGATACCTCGTATATTATTAATAAAATTTGATATCTGATGATTGCATCTTAGGTTTTAAACTATGCACAGCACTTTATGAAGGATAACTTTTTTTTCGTAAAATTGATATTAAAATAGTTTCCCATATGGTTCCAAGTTATGCAGACACACTGTACATGCCAAAAAATCGTGATTTAAAAATAAAAATTGACTTGTTTCGGGATTTATCTCAAATCACCGATTCTTGAGAAAATGAATGTATTCCAACCTAAACGTCCTCACTGTATATTGACGGTTTCTTGTTTGATCTCGTTTGAGAAGAAGAAGAAGTGTTAGATTCTTCTTTTTTTTATTTTTTTTATTTCTTTTTTATTTAAGGTGCCAAACATCATAAAACCACTAAAAAAAGAAACCAACAGATGGAAAACATTAATCAAGAAGCTTCGAATGGTTCGTTTGAAATGGAACCTAACCATGATGAGAATATTCAAATTGGAGAATCGACAGAATGCTGTCAAGTATTAAATACTGTAAGTAGCACCTCTAGTACTCACGATTCATTATTATACTCTGTTTTTAAACCAGGAGGAGTAATTCAAATTTACCGCGCCGTAATGCTTGTTTCAAATTGGTTCAACCGTAGGCAAGTTTACTCCACTGTTATGGCGTTTTGACACTATTGACATTTATGAAATTTTGACACTAATGACATTTCATAGGTTAATTAAGTTAGGTATATCGGCGATTTTTTGTGTTTTCTGCGTTTTGCCTTTAATTTCTATATGTTAAGTCTACTTTTATATAAAAAGCAGTTGTTTTTAGAACTCTTTAGCGACGTATTAGTATAGTATAATATTTATAGATTACCGTCGAAGGCCGATATGATCAACCAAAAAGAAGATGTATTTGGAGAACTTTTCTAGTGACTTTCTTGGGTGTAAATCTGTCTTTTTATTTACTCTTCTTGGTTTAAAAACAAAGCATATTTTTCCCAAAAAGCGTTAAAGCAGCTTTACATCTAGGCTATGCAAGTCTCATGCTATGCAAGTCCGTCTTGTATGGCATATCTCTTGCCTAGCCTGATCTGTTTACATTAGTCTTTTGTTTTTTACTCTTGAAAAATTTCCAGTCTTAATACCTTACTTTGAATAAATTAATTTAAAATCGCAAAAACAAATAATTTATTCTCAAGAGGTATATTATAACCAATTTTTAATCTTCGTAGTTAAAAGAAAATCAAGATAAACCCTTAGTTCAATCCCTAAAAGACCAACTCTTATCAGTATTTTCTTAAACAGATAGGAATGCTAACTTCATTATTAAAAATGTTGAATAAAAATACTCTGAACTCTCTCTTAAACGAACACTAGTCGTTCTGCATAAAGTGGCCGTTTAAAGAAGATGCTCGTCGAAGAGAAAAAAAATCTGTTACCTTAAAATGTTTAAAAGTGTATGCATGTATACTGTATACCTATAAGTAAGTATAAATAATAGAAATATTATTTTAACATTACACAACACAAGTTGTTGTTTAGGGACAAAAGAACTTTTCGAGTTTATCTCTGCATTCTTGTATCAAATTTATTTAACCAGTCTGTCATGATTTTCCTTTTCATCCACGACTTCTTATTGTTGTATCATTCGATAGGTAATTGTTCTACGTGTGAACCCTTGAATCAATGAGGGTTTTTACTTTTTCCGATTACTGGTAGCCTTTCCTTGTCCCCTATCATAATAGTGCAAAATATAATTGTGATCCTATATTTGGAAGCCTTAATACCTCCAGTGCACCTTTCTCCTTTCAGGGTATTGCTCTAAGCTAAAGTTTTGTTGGGTAATGCTCTAAACTCTAAAATATGATGGAGAGTATTTTTTTAATAAAGTGAGCAGTTTTTCCTTCCAGTTAGAAACTACTAATAAATCTGCAGCTGCTGCTTCGCCACATACAGATTTGACGGAAATATTATGTCATTTACAAAATTTCTCGAGCTATCCACCAGAAGCTTTCTTGGTCTTCAAACATTTTCTTTTCGCTTCCAGGTTTCCGCTCTCAGAAAACTGATAAATCACTCCTATATTTCAAAATGTCATTGGTTTGAGTTTTTCCAATAACAAATTTTTCTGCTAACTGTCGTAACACGTCTTCGCAATAATGAACCACATCGACTTTTTCTTCCAAACTTAAAAGCTTTCTTTTGGGTCACTAGTGTATGTCATATAGGCCAAAAAATCATAATTTAAAAATAAAAATCGACCTGTTTTGGGATTTTTCCTTAAAGTCGCCGATTTATGAAAAAACGAATTTATTCCTTTCATTTGAACCATACTGTATAGGTAGATGTTCAGATAGACACAAAATTTATTGTGAAAATTGATCTGAAAATAAAATTTCTACGAAAACCCTCATAAAAATCCAACGACTGACGTCTATTGAATATGTTTAATCAGACATTTCGGTTAAAATAAAATTTTTATTTCAGTCAAAACATAATTTAACAATGTTATTATCAGGTGGTGTAGCATTTCGTTCATGGACCGACACACATATTAGTAAATTTTATTATTTTGCTTGCTTTGCTAAACATTAAGTAGAAACATCAAACTTCTAGTGCTGCTAACGTACAGTTATATCAAAAATATCACTGGTGGACAACTGTATTGATTTGGAATAATAAAAATGTAACAGAGTTTTATATTGGAAAATATTTGGAAAAAAATATTCATTTGTTTGATTTACTGTCAGCGTTTACACCTTATTTACTGTACGCGTTTGTTGTTGAGAGTGACCGTAGAAGGGAGTTAAAGGCTACAGATTATTATATCGTCGAATGATTTTTGTTTTTAAAACCGTCCGTATAAAGGAGGTATCCTTTAAGAGAGAGTTTACTGTAATAAGTTCCTCTTGGAAATAAAATTTATATGTGTTTGATTTTCTGTATGATTCATAAACCGTTCTTTTGCAGGAACTGGCCGAGAATTCTACAAAGAACGAGTTGGGTGTTCGAAAATTGGATGGTGAAATCCGTAAAGGGTTAAAAAAAAAGGATTTTTGTTTCTATTGTGAAAGCTTGGTACTTAATTTTGCCAGACATACTTTACGGAACCATGCATCGGAAATCGAAGTTCAGAAAATTTTGTCTCTGCCTCCAAAAAATATAGAGAGGAAGCGTCTATTGGATGTCATACGAAAAAAGGGAAACTATTTAAACAGCAATGATATTTGTAAACCTATTCAAAAATCCCATTCAGAAAATGACGTGTTACCCTGCACCAATTGCTTAGGTTTTTATTCTGTCAAGACGTTATGGCGACATCGAAATAAATGCATTGGCCTAAAAAGTAAAGGACATCAGTCATCTGCTCAAAATTTACTTCTCGCGAATTTAAAAGTCGACTCACAATTAAGACAGACAGTTTTTCCCAGAATGAGACCGCAAAAAAGGATTCACTTATTTGTGCTTTTGGAGCAAGATACATAAAAATTCACCGTGAAAAACACTTCATAAATGTTGCATCGCAGAAAATGAGAGAACTGGCTAGACTTCTTATTCAAATAAAACAAAGAGATGAATCCATAAAATGTTTATTAGATGCACTAAAATCAAAGCATTTTGATTTACTTGTTGAAGCAACTAAAGCTGAAGCGAAATATGACGCAGATAAAGATATCTATAAATCACCTACATATGCTCTTAATATGGGAACGACATTAAAACAATGCGCTGAATTAGCGATTATAATGGTTCTAAAAAGAAAAAACATTGCTGAAACAGTTAGTTCGGCTGAAACAGAGGCCGATCTTAAAACTTTAATTCAAGTATTACAGTCGCAATGGCAATATGGAATTTCTAGTCAGGCAGCGAATGATTTAAATGTAAATAAATGGAACAAAATCACTCTTGTGCCTCTTGCGAGCGATCTGAAATTATTAAAAGAAAACCTTATCACAAAAGCTACATCAGCTGTGGCAGCCTTAGATGCAGACAGTAACGATACAGACAGCTACACCATTTTACTGGAAACAATATTTTGCCGAGTAATGTTGCTTAATAGAAGGCGACCAGGAGAGCTACAGAGGCTCACTTTAGATATATACGAAAATGTTAAAGAAAACAAATCCAACTATGAAGAATTTTTCGAAGTGATCTCTCCGTCGGAGAGAATTTTATTAAATAGATTTAAAAGAGTGGTGATAAGAGGAAAGAGAGGTCGAGGTGTCCCAATACTTTTCAGTACCGATGTTCAAGAACACATCACAATTTTATTAAAGCACAGGAAAGACCTTGTAGAAAAAGGAAACTTGTATTTGTTTGGGAAAATAAATAGTCTACAACCTATATGTGGTTATAAAGTTTTAAGCAAATATGCTCGGGCATGTGGGGCAAAGAATCCAGATGCTTTAACATCGACAAAACTTAGGAAACATCTTGCAACATTAACACAACTGTTTGCAATGTCTGACAACGATTTAGAGCAGCTTGCAAACTTTATGGGCCACACTATCGGTATTCATAAGGGTAGTTACCGATTACCGGATGACATATATCAAACAGCCAAAATATCAAAACTTCTCCTTTTAATGGAACAAGGTGGGGCTGCACAATTTAAAGGAAAGTCCTTAAACGATATAGATTTGGATCTTGAAGAAAATCTGTTAAATACCGATGATAATATGCCAATTACAGAGGCAACTGATTTAATTCCAGAGGTAAATATTTGTGAAAATGAAGCTTCTGGCATTAATTCTACTGTAGCTTTGTCAGGAGCAAGTAATTCCAGCAAAGAACAAAACAAAAAGGAGAAAAGGTCGTTGGTGCCCTGGAAAGAGGCACAAAAAACAGTTGTTATCAAATATTTTTCAGACCATATTAAAAATAAAAAGCCTCCTAAAAAAAGTGAATGCGAAATTTTAAAAGAAAAGTATCCGAAGTTATTGAGCAACAAGGATTGGCTCAAAATTAAGGTATTTATTCAAAACCAATACATGAAAAAGAAGTAAATTTAATGATTTTTTTTTATTTAAGAAAAAGTAAATTTAATGATTTTTTATTTCAAAATTATGTAATTTTCAATTAATAAACCTTTTTGTTTTATTTTAATAATTTTTTTTATTAAATCGAACTGTCTAATTCTTTTGGTATGTCGTTAGACGTGCCCAATCCTTTATAATACACTAATAAAACTGAGCACACGGCATAGCGACTCATTACCGATGGTTGTATCATACGGAAAACCAGATCACACTGTATCATTGTTGTGAAATATTGTGGTTTCCCAAAAGGTAATATTTGTTGTTGAATGGGTTGCATGTGAGAGTTCATTTTAAATGAAGTAAAAGACAGACGTACTCTCAATCATTTATTGTAACTTCCGACGACCGGTTTCGCTCTTTAAATTGAAACAAGAAATTTACAATAAATGATTGAGAGTACGTCTGTCTTTGACTTCATGTAATATTTGTTATTCTATTACGAAACAAAGTTGGGGTTCATTGTGTGGAAGGGACAATGTCGAAACAGTCATAAGCAGTTTTTATTTAATTGAAGCAATCAATTCTATTTAATAATGACATCTTTTATCATAAAATAATGAAATCTTTTGAACATTGCCACACAATTTATTACAATTTATTTCCAATACAGCAGTTTCGGCAAGTTGCATTTCTCAAGTAATGTACCAAATATACAGTATGGTTCAAAAGAAAAGAATAAACTCAAATATTTGGGCGAGTACGTTATCGGCCAGTCAAAAAAATACGGGCCGATAACGTACTCGCCCATAATGCAGCCCCAAACATTATCAGTAGTATTTAATTGCATAAGAGCTCCAAAATTATCGAATTTTTCCCGAGTGACACTTTGACAGTTTTAATTTCACGACCCGAAGGGGAGTGAAATTATGTCAAAGTGTCACGAGGGCAAAAATTCGATAATAATTTTAGAGATCGAGTGCAATTTGCTGCGATTATTTCATGAATAAATCTGTTCAAAACCAGAATTTTATTGTAATTTATTTATGTAAGTACAAATTAGTACAATTAAACACACAGTTGTTATAAATATTTGACGGTTGAAAGTCATCACTTTTATAATTTTTAACATTAATGTCACTGAATGTATTTTTTCGTACCAACGAAGGGCATCTGACGTAATATACTTGACGACGGGATATTATCAAAAATTATCAGTTTAATTTTGATTTCTGTAGCTTTCTATTGGTCAGAATCTCCTATGAATGAAATAATCATAATAATGAAAATTAAGTTTATGTACTAGACTAGACTATTATTATTATGAAAAGTAGATTCGTCTGTGTAAACAATATACTTTTAAAAAATCAGGTTCTTCTCCAACTTTATCAAAAGGCCAAAACCAAAAATTTAAACGTTTATCGTAATCCCGTTCTATTAAATGCTGGTGTAGTTGAGTGTGATACGGATGATAGTGGTTTATCTTACGTCTTCTATATAAACTCGTTTAACTGATTTACAGTTCTCCCGAATTTTTTCTCGTACTAATATTTGGGTTTTCAGTAACAGAAAGTAGAACATCAAGTTCGTGGACGTTGTCACAAATCACTGGTTTATTTTTATTTACCTTTTCGTATGCAACATTACCAGTAACACAGCACGGAATCAGTTGGGAAGTCTCTCAAAAGCTTCTTTTTGTGGGTATTTTCTATCAGGATACTTTCGAGCGTAAACTTTAGAAGCTCAGAAACAATTTTCCAAACATTCCCTAATGCAAAGTATCCATGTCGACTCTTTCGTAGATAGCGTAATTCTTCATTTTTAGGAACAATTAAATCTAAATATTATGCACGAATGTTTATATTTTTGACAATTACCAGACTGTAGTGTCATAAACCGCCAATGTCGTACAATGATATTAACTAACTACATCTTTTGTTTTAAAATCGAGTGATACAGTAGCGATCAACAGGTAGCGAAAACGCGTTCCAAGATTGCGGCTGTAATTTTGAATATTTTTTCGAGATATTTGGCACACGTATTCGTAATATAATAAAGAATGGCGGTACAGAGCCCAATTTGAAAAATATATTAATATGTGGAAATTACTCTGTAATTAAATACAATATTAAAAAAACGAGCCTGTACCGCCATTAAGAAGAACAAAAAAATACACTTTCTTCAAATAAACTTTTTTATCCGATGCCTAGATTTTGTGTCATTTTGGAACTACTAATGAAATAAATAATTTTAGTAGTTCCAAAATGACACAAAATCTAGGCATCGGATAAAAAAGTTTATTTGAAGAAAGTGTATTTGTTTGTTCTTCTTAATGGCGGTACAGGCTCGTTTTTTTAGTATTGTATTTAATTACAGAGTAATTTCCACATATTAATATATTTTTCAAATTCGGCTCTGTACCGCCATTCTTTATTATATTACGAATACGTGTGCCAAATATCTCGAAAAAATATTCAAAATTACAGCCGCAATCTTGGAACGCGTTTTCGCTACCTGTTGATCGCTACTGTTTCCTCTTAATAATTTAAATAATTCTAAATTAAGCAAAAACTGTGACTCCTTGTTATAGGACATCCTTATACCATTCGAAAAAGAAAAGTTTGTTTATTATTATGATTAATTAATATTTATGGTGTTCCATTTAAAATAAGACTCATATTACACATTGAATAATCCAATAATGAAACTGTAAATTTTGAACACCCTGTAAATAAATGTTTAACAGTCAATCATGAAATACATTCAACCAATATCCAATTATTTAGCTGCAAGAGTAAATTTGTTACAATTGCTTAAATAAGTTGGGAATGAGTCTTCTTTTAAAACTTTACATTTTAAGAAATGTCGACATAACTCAGAACACTCTGTACATAGGTATAGGGAAGCCTTATGAAACTATATCTTATTTTTTACGCACAATTGGAAAATGCAACAAAATACATGTGTTCCATAAGAAGAAAATATAACTTTGATACACAGCAATTTATTGGGACAACCTGTATATTTCAAAATAATTTTAAAATGTAGCTTTAACCTACTTACAAACTATTAATTTAATTTTTTTTTCAAATCTTTTACTATTTTGCTGTAATCTTCCGTCCCGTTAGTGGTGACCCACCGATATAATATGTATGCCAAAAAATCATAATTTAAAAATAAAAATCGACCTGTTCCGGGATTTTTCCTTAAAAACGCCGGCTTATGAAAAAACGAATTTATTCCTTTCATTTGCACCATACTACTGTAACTGTATAATAACAGATTATGTAAATACCAAATTCGATACGCTTTCGGTTTGTTAAGTGTCAAATTACCTCTATTCTTCACACATGTAAAATGTCGAAACAGTATATTTTCATTAATCTAATATTGTGGAAATATGACACAAGAGTAAATTATACCGTATAATTGAAGGACGCCCAGACATCGAAAGAGTCAATTTTTGCGTATTCTCTGGACGCTAAGCGCTTGTTTTACAAAAGGACGCTGAGTGATGGAAAAGTTAAACTTGAGAGATGAATTCTCCTTGGACGCTCAGTGATCGTTCTGTCAACGGACGCCCGGCGGATAGTAGGATGCAAATATATATATATATATATATATATATATATATATATATATATATATATATATATTGATGTGATCTTGATTATTGATATGAGATAATATTCTTATTTGTCATTTAATTTAATCAATGCATTAATAATACTTTAATTAATTAACCAGATCACATATCAATATGTTTTCAATCTCAGGGCGAATTATAAAATTAATTACTTACTTACGTGGCTTCTCAGTATTTCTCAATGGTTCCTAATCGGGATAGGAAAGAAAAGAGTAAAATAATACACACATATGGGTTACAATTATAATCAAAATATTGTTTATTTTATTTAAATGGCAATCACTGCTTAATATGTGCTAGATCTTATTATTCTTAAACATAACATTTACAAATGGGAATCTTATTTCCTTTTGGTTTCCAATTGAAAGTTTTTATTAACATTTAACTATTAGGATTTATTAGCAACAATTCTATTTAAGTTTGATGAAACTTTTCTGATATTATTGATTATGTTCTTTTATTTATAATGTGGTATTTAATACGAAAAATCCATACATTCATGTCCAAACAAATGAGACTGACCTTTTTCTGGTGAACTGAGAATGTCTTCACACAAGACCCGTTTCCTGCTAACCTTAGCTGCGATCAAAACCTCGTCCTGGCTTTCAGTAATGTTCTCCTTTGAAAACGAGCTCGTATAGCTCTCGTACCTGCTTCTGTCGTGATGCTGTATTCTACCTTTTTCGAAACTGCAATCAGCTACCGGGACACTCTTGGCTCAAGGAGGTTCTTTTACTCTCAACCTGGCCTACCTCTCGTTCCACGATAGATACTCCACACTCACGGAACTACACCGGCTTTCTCACTCTCCGTACACTACCGTCTACTACTGGACTTCACTTCTCGACAGCTCAAAACATTCTGATCTATCTTTTTCATTCATTCCCCTACTTTCTAAATATCCCTTCCAGATTCACAAATCAACCTTCCACCACCAACTCTCATTCGCAGTATTCCTCAAAACCAATTTTTAATCTTTCTAAATATGCTTAATGGATTTCAAAGAAAATAGTTAATTCCCATTCTAAAATTACTTTCTACTATTTACAAAATTTAATGACCTATTCTCTATTTCCACTAAGTCTTATTTAGCATCGGCTAATGATCGAACCTTCCGCGAACAACGATAATGACCTATTATCGATTTCACTTGAGTTTTATTTAGCATAGGCTAATTATCGAACCTTCCGCGAACAACGATAATGGTACGCGCCATTCACTTTGTTTTTTCTAAGCGCATTGTCCTGAGTTCCGTAAGCTTTTTCTAATCACTTCTTAAAATTAAATATAACAATTTGTTGTATACAGGTTGTTCTAAATTTATATGCCCGTGGTTGAGAAAATTGAAAATATTTTATATTAAATTGAATTCTGTTTATAATTATCAAAATTTAATTTTCATATCAAATAGAAATATAACAATATATATATATATATATATATATATATATATATATATATATATATATATATATATATATATATATATATATATATATATTTGCCAAATTGTACATTTATAAAAATTAAATCAATTTATTAAATTATGATATACATTGGAGAGATCCTTGATGTCAGTTTTATTATTTATGCAATTTTGGTCTTTCTTTACATGAATCATCTCCAATATACATCTTGTGTGGTAGTTTTGTTCTTTTTCTAAAATTTGTACATTTTCAAAATCAAAAGCATGGTTATTTTCTATGGAATGCTTGGCTAATGCTGTAGTGTTTACTTTGTTGGTTTGTACACTATGTTTGTGTGCAACCATCCTTCTATGTATATATTGATGTGTTTGCCCAATGTATGTCGAATTGCAGTCTTTACAATTTACTTTATAAACAACATCTGACTGCTGGTCCTTAGTAACAATGGGTTTAAATTTTGAAAAACATTGCCCCGATGTTTTAGGCGCTTTATGTCCAACATTGATATCATATTTTGCAAACATTCTCGACATTTGTTCGGAAAATCCATTTATATATGGTAGGGATATATAGCGTTTATTTGGGTTGGTGATATTACTATTGATATTGTTAGGTGAAATTTGGATTTGATTTGGAGTGGATTCACTTGACAATAGCAAGTGAGATCTTGCCGAAACGTCGTCAAAATAATGGTTTTTGTCAAAACCAAAATTATTCAACGCGGAGTCAAACCCGGAAAACAACAGAAAGCATATATATACAGGGTGCGCCAAACCTCTGGTCTTCTTTGATTACGGCTAAACTATGAGATATACAAAAAAATGTTTATAACAAAACTAATGTGTATCAAAGAGGTCTATAATTTAAAATTATTTTCAATTATACAGGGTGAGTCAGAACGACGGTATGAACCAAAGTTGTATTTTTTTAATGGAACACCCTGTATATTAAATCATTTTTGAATATAATATTTAAAAATATGAAAAATTTGTATAAGGTCTTATAGGCCTAAAGTTAATAATTTTCGAAATATTTACATTTTTATTGAGAAAAATGGTAATATTTATAGGGTTGTGGATTATGTTTCCAAGGAAATAAAAATTTAGGTGATAGGTCAAAGTTTTTAAAATATAGTGTTATTTTTAAATAATTTAATATTTTTTACTTTTAGCCATAACATATACAGTGTGATCACTATTTGCAAATACAAAATTTTCTCATTTTTTTTAAATGGGACACCCTGTATATAAGTTTTGCGTTTTGTAGTAAATATTACAACCTTTCTTTTGGTATAAGGTTGTATGTACCTAGCATGTTTCGTTTTGTAGATATTTTAAAAAAACTATAGATTTTACGTGTTTGCGGATTTTTTATTTAAAATTTTTTTGCAAAAAAAAATAATTATAATCTGGTTTTAGAAACATACACTAAAATATAAAATATGAAAATAAAAACGTAATTAAAGATTAAAATAAATCGTATGCTAGTACAACTCAATTGAATTTAATAACTTTAAATTATTTTACAAAAAATATTTTACCATATTAATGAATGCATAAATTAGTTACTAAATTAAATAAACAACCAAATTTTAAATCCACCGTAGTAATTTTTCTACTACAGCAACTTTCCTGTACCAAATTAATTGTTAGTTAAATTGTATTTAGTTAAACTTTTAATTTACCTTTTAAATTTACTTACATACATCTTGGAAATATAAAAATTATTATAAAGTATGCTTTGAAACAAATGAATGTTAAATGTATCATCCAAATTATTTATTAATATAAATAGTATTTACTGGTGTCACAAAAACTGGTAATACTTTTGTAGTTGAAATTTTTGTAACAATTTTTTATATTTTAAATTTTAATTTTTTAACCGATCCGACGCCCTGAAGGGCACTAAGGATTATGAGAAAGAAGAAAAGAAGAATTTTTTAACCGAAAAATTTTTGGATATGACATTTGTTTTGGGCGAAACCATTAGAAATTATTACCAGCTTTTGTGACACGAGTAGGTACATAGATACTATTTACTTCTTAATATACTTCCATAACGTTCATTTGTTTCAAAGCATACTTTATACGTTCTCAAGATGTAGGTAAATTAAAAAGTTATTAACTGATCTTACTCGTAAATACAATATAACTAACAATTAATTTGGTACAGGAAAGTTGCTGTAGTAGAAAAATTACTACGGCTGATTTAAAATTTGGTTGTTTATTTAATTTAGTAACTAATTTATGCATTCATTAATATGGTAAAATATTTTTTGTAAAATAATTTAAAGTTATTAAATTCAATTGAGTTGTACTAGCATACGATTTATTTTAATCTTTAATTACGTTTTTATTTTCATATTTTATATTTTAGTGTATGTTTCTAAAACCAGATTATAATTATTTTTTTTGCAAAAAAAATTTTAAATAAAAAATCCGCAAACACGTAAAATCTATAGTTTTTTTAAAATATCTACAAAACGAAACATGCTAGGTACATACAACCTTATACCAAGAGAAAGGTTGTAATATTTACTACAAAACGCAAAACTAATATACAGGGTGTCCCATTTAAAAAAAATGAGAAAATTTTGTATTTGCAAATAGTGATCACACTGTATATTTTATGGCTAAAAGTAAAAAATATTAAATTATTTAAAAATAACACTATATTTTAAAAACTTTGACCTATCACCTAAATTTTTATTTCCTTGGAAACATAATCCACATCCCTATAAATATTACCATGTTTCTCAATAAAAATGTAAATATTTCGAAAATTATTAACTTTAGGCCTATAAGACCTTATACAAATTTTTCATATTTTTAAATAATATATTCAAAAATGATTTAATATACAGGGTGTTCCATTTAAAAAAATACAACTTTGGTTCATACCGCCGTTCTGACTCACCCTGTATAATTGAAAATAATTTTAAATTATAGACCTCTTTGATACACATTAGTTTTGTTATAAACATTTTTTTGTATATCTCATAGTTTAGCCGTAATCAAAGAAGACCAGAGGTTTGGCGCACCCTGTACATATATATATATATATATATATATATATATATATATATATATATATATATATATATATATATATATAAAGTAGTTTGGTAATATTGACTGATACTATGTATAATAGTTTTGTTTTGGGGTTGCAGTCACTTATTTTTTAGGGGCAGGATAAGTAAAATTCTTTGTTATTATCGAGCTTTCGCAAAATTTATTTGCTTTTTCAAGATAAGCTAAAATAAGTATATGATAAATACAATGAAATTAGAGATAAAGTACATTGTATATAAAAGCATAAAAAACTTACAACTTGAGGTTATTCCATAAAGTAAACATTTTTACAAAACATAATGTATATAAATTTCTATTTTATATAATCCAAATAACAATGTTCCAATTTGTAAAAAAATATGAGGAAAGATCTGATTTAATTTAGTTTTAAATTTGACTAATGCCAGAAAGACATTTCAAGTAATGTCAAAAAGAATACCAATATCTGTTTATTTGAAGTTGTTATAAACTAGTATTAGATTATTCAATATTAGTATACTTTAAATTAGAGTAGGTATATCTAGATATATGAATTTTGCCAATTATTCTTTAGTTAATAAAAAATTAAAGTGGTGCCAAAATTTGAAAATTTAATTTATGAAATTTAGTTAAGGAATTTAGTGTTTTTTAATTAAAATATTATTTATCATAAGATAAAATGTAATTGTAGATGTTACTTAGTTTATTTATGTCAGTTTTTTTATTCACACATTGATTTTTATTTATGCATACCATTTCAAGAAATTCCCTTTTATTAAGTTGGTTCTCATGTTTCAATATCGTTGTTTCATTGAAGTTGAATGAATGATTTTTATTTAGTGCATGGTTTACTAATGCACATGTATTTTTGTTATTTCTTAGATCGCTTTTGTGTGACGTTAATCTACCTATTAGATTTCTAGATGTGTGTCCGATGTATGATTTTTTTATTAACCACTTTAATTTTTTATTAACTAAAGAATAATTGGCAAAATTCATATATCTAGATATACCTACTCTAATTTAAAGTATACTAATATTGAATAATCTAATACTAGTTTATAACAACTTCAAATAAACAGATATTGGTATTCTTTTTGACATTACTTGAAATGTCTTTCTGGCATTAGTCAAATTTAAAACTAAATTAAATCAGATCTTTCCTCATATTTTTTTACAAATTGGAACATTGTTATTTGGATTATATAAAATCGAAATTTATATACATTATGTTTTGTAAAAATGTTTACTTTATGGAATAACCTCAAGTTGTAAGTTTTTTATGCTTTTATATACAATGTACTTTATCTCTAATTTCATTGTATTTATCATATACTTATTTTAGCTTATCTTGAAAAAGCAAATAAATTTTGCGAAAGCTCGATAATAACAAAGAATTTTACTTATCCTGCCCCTAAAAAATAAGTGACTGCAACCCCAAAACAAAACTATTATACATAGTATCAGTCAATATTACCAAACTACTTTATAATTAAAGATGGGGTTCTACGAAAACATCAAACATAGGTATGGACCTGCAACTGAAAGGCTACTAAAAACATGGGCAAAATACAACAGCAAATTAGCATCTTTACAAAACAGAAAAATTTTCTTAATCAAATGTAGAAAATACCAACTATACCCTAACCACATTATAAATGGTACTACTAATATTAACAACCTACTACACCACCGAGGAGGAAGAACAGGACAACAAGTACAATGTTTTAATTTAAATTTAAAAAAACAAATTATCAATTTAGAGATAAAAGCTACATTTTCAGACATAAACTTTTTAGACAAAAATATGTTAGTCATTAAAAATAAATTACAAAACTTACTCCCACGACATATTACAACTGAATTTTTTCGTAGGCAAAAAATAGCTTACAACAAAATATTTCATAACATAAAAGAAAATAATAGACTTAAATTTGAAAATCTGAAAATGAGCGCTTATAACTCTATCACTTTTAAAGAAAAATGGTTTAAAAATTTGACTAATGTTGAAATTCCTTATAATGTAAAAAAGATACTCGCATTAGGTCCAAAATTTTGTTTATTACCAACTATTAAAGATTTCAAAATTTCTAATATACTAGCAGATATCGAAAATACTATAACTAGATTTTCTGAAAACGAAAAAAACTTAATCAGGGCTCAATGTACTAACATCATAACTAACTATTTACATAAAAATAAAGATAATAATCATTTTTTAAATAATTTATATCATGAATGTAAAAAATTCATCAAAGACCACCCTGAGATTTATATTGTGAGAAGTGATAAAGGAAATGTGACTGTTGCGATGTACAAAGAAGACTACTACACAAAAAGTTATGAACTTTTAAACGACACTAAATATTATAAAAAACTACAAAATAATCCAACAAGTACCTTACAACAGAAAGCTAACAAAATAGTTACTGAACTAAAAAATAAAAAAATGATCACCAAAGAGGAAGCCTCAACTCTCACCATATATAACTCAGTCACACCACGGTTTTATGCACTACCAAAAATACATAAACCTAATTTAGCAATGAGACCAATTGTATCATCAATTAATTCACCCAATAATAAACTGGCAAAATTTTTGAATGATATTCTTACAAAATCATATAATTTAGATAATAGTTTCTCTATACAGGATTCTTTTGAACTAAGTAATTTTATCAATAACTATCAATTACCTAACAACTACATTATGGTAAGCTTTGACGTAATATCTTTATTTACTAATCTACCTCTACATGTTATTAAGAACAGCATTAACAAACACTGGCATGAAATCGAAATAAATTGCAAAATGAATAATAAAACTTTCTTAGACATTTTGGAATTCATTTTTGATTCTAATGTATTGATTTTTGATAATAAATTCTACAAACAAATCTTTGGCACCCCCATGGGATCTAGCATATCATGCATATTATGTAATTATGTATTAGATGATTTGGTAAGAGATTCTTTAAATAAATTGCCTTTTGATATTCCATTTATTAAACGCTTCGTGGATGACTTAATACTTACTTTACCTAAAGATAAAATCAATGAAACTTTAACAAATTTTAACAACTATAATGAACATCTAAAATTCACATATGAAGAAGAAATAGATAACAGCATCCCATATCTAGACATGAGAATCAAACGAAATCCGCAAAATGTATTAAGCACTGAATGGTATAGAAAACCTATAGATAGTAACAGATTTATCAACTATCATTCACAGCATCCACCTCATATGAAAATAAATTTAATATTAGGTCTCAAAAACAGAATCAACAAATTATCTCACCCAAGCAACATCAATAAAGGATTAATGGAACTCAAAGACATTTTATTGGAGAATTCTTACCCACTTAAACTAATAAACAAATTTTTATTTAACAACCCTAATAATAGAACGATTGATATTAATACAACAACAGAACCAAATAACCAAATTTTGCAATCCCAATTAACTTACACCTCACTACCTTACATACCAATATTAACACCCAAATTAACTAAAGTATTTGCTAACTACTCACAAGTTAAAATTACAACTAAAAATGTAAAAACGTTAGCATCACTGTATACAAAAACTAAAACACCTATTGGTATTATGGAAAACTCTAATGTAGTGTACAAGATACCATGCGGAAATTGTGAAAAATCATACATCGGACACACATCTAGAAATCTAATAGGTAGATTAACGTCACACAAAAGCGATCTAAGAAATAACAAAAATACATGTGCATTAGTAAACCATGCACTAAATAAAAATCATTCATTCAACTTCAATGAAACAACGATATTGAAACATGAGAACCAACTTAATAAAAGGGAATTTCTTGAAATGGTATGCATAAATAAAAATCAATGTGTGAATAAAAAAACTGACATAAATAAACTAAGTAACATCTACAATTACATTTTATCTTATGATAAATAATATTTTAATTAAAAAACACTAAATTCCTTAACTAAATTTCATAAATTAAATTTTCAAATTTTGGCACCACTTTAATTTTTTATTAACTAAAGAATAATTGGCAAAATTCATATATCTAGATATACCTACTCTAATTTAAAGTATACTAATATTGAATAATCTAATACTAGTTTATAACAACTTCAAATAAACAGATATTGGTATTCTTTTTGACATTACTTGAAATGTCTTTCTGGCATTAGTCAAATTTAAAACTAAATTAAATCAGATCTTTCCTCATATTTTTTTACAAATTGGAACATTGTTATTTGGATTATATAAAATAGAAATTTATATACATTATGTTTTGTAAAAATGTTTACTTTATGGAATAACCTCAAGTTGTAAGTTTTTTATGCTTTTATATACAATGTACTTTATCTCTAATTTCATTGTATTTATCATATACTTATTTTAGCTTATCTTGAAAAAGCAAATAAATTTTGCGAAAGCTCGATAATAACAAAGAATTTTACTTATCCTGCCCCTAAAAAATAAGTGACTGCAACCCCAAAACAAAACTATTATATATATATATATATATATATATATATATATATATATATATATATATTGCTTATTTCCTGACCGTGAATTTTTAAATAGTTGGTTTTTAATTCCTGGGTTTGCGGTCTGTTATAAATAAAACACTTGATTTTGCTTGAGAAAATACAAAAAAAAATACGCACCTCAGTATTCATATTTCGAGTTACATACTCAGATCATAACTACAAAAAATCTTGCTCCCATTATTAAAAGTTAAACATTAGTCAGATTTATTTCTTTCGTATATTATGTAACTTGATCTCCTGTATATTATCGTTTTGGTTTTACGACCACCATCCAAAACCGTTGTGAAGTGCTTTTACCATATGCCCAATGCCCATGCCTGGCATTCTCTCATAACATCTTAGAGAAACACAATGTGCATTTTTTTTTAAATTTTCAAAATATTACGTGTATGGTATATAAAATATGTTTGTTAACAGTGTAATGTTTAATAATTAAAAGTGCTTATTGAAAATGGCAAACAGCCGAAACGTCTAAGCAAAATCAAGACTGCAAACCCAGGAATTAAAAACCAACTATTTATATATATATATATATATATATATATATATATATATATATATATATATATATATATATATATATTGTTATATTTCTATTTGATATGAAAATTAAATTTTAATAATTATAAACAAAATTCAATTTAATATAAAATATTTTCAATTTTCTCAACCACGGGCATATAAATTTAGAACAACCTGTATACAACAAATTGTTATATTTAATTTTAAGAAGTGATTAAATAAGACTCAAGTGAAATCGATAATAGGTCATTATCGTTGTTCGCGGAAGGATCGATCATTAGCCGATGCTAAATAAGACTAAGTGGAAATAGAGAATAGGTCATTAAAATTTGTATATAGTAGAAAGTAATTTTAGAATGGGAATTAATTATTTTCTTTGAAATCCATTAAGCATATTTAGAAAGATTAAAA
The DNA here is from genome assembly GCF_917563875.1 of Diabrotica virgifera virgifera. Taxonomy (NCBI): domain Eukaryota; kingdom Metazoa; phylum Arthropoda; class Insecta; order Coleoptera; family Chrysomelidae; genus Diabrotica; species Diabrotica virgifera. The sequence continues at coordinate 178,232,819 of NC_065443.1, forward strand.
ATTGGTTTTAAGGAAGACTGCGAATGAGAGTTGGTGGTGGAAGTTTGATTTGTGAATCTGGAAGGGATATTTAGAAAGTAGGGGAATGAATGACAAATAGAGAGCAGAATGTTTTGAGCTGTCGAGAAGTGAAGTCCAGTAGTAGACGGTAGTGTACGGAGAGTGAGAAAGCCGGTGTAGTTCCGTGAGTGTGGAGTATCTATCGTGGAACGAGAGGTAGGCCAGGTTGAGAGTAAAAGAACCTCCTTGAGCCAAGAGTTCCCGGTAGCTGATTGCAGTTTCGAAAAAGGTAGAACACAGCATCACGACAGAAGCAGGAAACGAGAGCTATACGAGCTAGTTTCAAAGGAGAACATTACTGGAAGCCAGGACGAGGTTTTGATCGCAGCCAAGGATAGCAGGAAACGGGTCTTGTGTGAAGACATTCTCAGTTCACCAGAAAAAGGTCAGTCTCATTTGTTTGGACATGAATGTATGGGTTTTTCGTATTAAATACCACATTTAAAATTGAAGAAACATAATCAATAATATCAGAAAAGCTTCATCAAACTTAAATAGAATTGTTGCTAATAAATCCTAATAGTTAAATGTTAATAAAAACTTTCAATTGGAAACCAAAAGGAAATAAGATTCCCATTTGTAAATGTTATGTTTAAGAAAAATAAGATCTAGCAAATATTAAGCAGTGATTGCCATTTGAATAAAATAAACAATATTTTGATTATAATTGTAACCCATATATGTGTATTATTTTACTCTTTTCTTCCCTATCCCGATTAGGAACCATTGATAAATACTTAGAAGCCACGAGAGTAAGTAATTAATTTTATAATTCGCCCTGAGATTGAAAACATATTGATATGTGATCTGGTAAATTAATTAGATTATTATTAATACATTGATTAAATTAAATGACATATAAGAATATTATCTCATATCAATAATCAAGATCACATCAATATATATATATATATATATATATATATATATATATATATATATATATATAAAATGATGTTGGATAATCGAGTACAAATATAAAAATAAATAAGCAAAATCATTGGCTAATACTCGTAAAGTAAATGTGAATTTAGTTGGAAATATATAAAATGATGAAGGGTCATCATTCCATACATTTCTGTGCAACTATATACACCGGTGTTTCGGCCTATTTGGGCTTCGTCAGTATAGTGTAGCAAGTTAAAAAAGTTGTTTGTTAACTTGTAAAAGGATTACTACAGGAGCCAGGTTACCAATTTTGGTCAGGTTGTTAGAAGACCCGCAGTCGCAAGGCTACAACTAACATTGCCAAGGAGGTAAAGCTACCTGAAGAAATGAAAAGCCATAACATTATTAAATAAAATGATGTTGGATAATCGAGTACAAATATAAAAATAAATAAGCAAAATCATTGGCTAATACTCGTAAAGTAAATGTGAATTTAGTTGGAAATATATAAAATGATGAAGGGTCATCATTCCATACATTTCTGTGCAACTATATACGCCGGTGTTTCGGCCTATTTGGGCTTCGTCAGTATAGTGTAGCAAGTTAAAAAAGTTGTTTGTTAACTTGTAAAAGGATTACTACAGGAGCCAGGTTACCAATTTTGGTCAGGTTGTTAGAAGACCCGCAGTCGCAAGGCTACAACTAACATTGCCAAGGAGGTAAAGCTACCTGAGGAAATGAAAAGCCATAACATTATTAAATAAAATGATGTTGGATAATCGAGTACAAATATAAAAATAAATAAGCAAAATCATTGGCTAATACTCGTAAAGTAAATGTGAATTTAGTTGGAAATATATAAAATCTTCTAACAACCTGACCAAAATTGGTAACCTGGCTCCTGTAGTAATCCTTTTACAAGTTAACAAACAACTTTTTTAACTTGCTACACTATACTGACGAAGCCCAAATAGGCCGAAACACCGGTGTATATAGTTGCACAGAAATGTATGGAATGATGACCCTTCATCATTTTATATATTTCCAACTAAATTCACATTTACTTTACGAGTATTAGCCAATGATTTTGCTTATTTATTTTTATATTTGTACTCGATTATCCAACATCATTTTATTTAATAATGTTATGGCTTTTCATTTCCTCAGGTAGCTTTACCTCCTTGGCAATGTTAGTTGTAGCCTTGCGACTGCGGGTCTTCTAACAACCTGACCAAAATTGGTAACCTGGCTCCTGTAGTAATCCTTTTACAAGTTAACAAACAACTTTTTTAACTTGCTACACTATACTGACGAAGCCCAAATAGGCCGAAACACCGGTGTATATAGTTGCACAGAAATGTATGGAATGATGACCCTTCATCATTTTATATATTTCCAACTAAATTCACATTTACTTTACGAGTATTAGCCAATGATTTTGCTTATTTATTTTTATATATATATATACATATAGATTATAGTTTTGTTTTGGGGTTGCAGTCATTTATTTTTTAGGGGCAGGATAAGTAAAACTCTGTGTTATTACCTAGCTTTCGCAAAATATATTTGCTTCTTCAGGGTAAGCTGAAATGAGTATATTATAAATACAATGAAATTAAGTTAAAATACATTGTATAAAAAATAACAAAAAAGACTTACAACTTGAGGTTATTCCTAAACATTTTCACAAAACATAGTATATATATAATTCTTATTCTAATGTTATCCAAATAGCAATGTTTTAATTTTCAAAAATTCGATTTAATAATTTAGTTTTTAATTTTGATTAATGCCAGAAAGACACTCGAATAATGTCAAAAAGACACAAAAATCTGTTTATTTTATTTTAAGTTGAAAAGTTAGTATTAGATTATTTAATTAGTAATCAAAATATCAAAAACTACTACATATTTTAAATTATAGAGGATATAATTTAAAATATATATATACATCAAATGTAGTATACAAGATACCATGCCAAAATTGTGATAAATCATACATCGGACACACATCCAGGAATTTAATAGGTAGACTAACATCACATAAAAGCGATCTCAGAAACAACAAAAATACATGTGCATTAGTGGATCATGCCATAAGTAAAAATCATTCTTTCAATTTCAATGAAACAACGGTATTAAAACATGAAAACCAACTAAATAAAAGGGAATTCCTAGAAATGGTATGCATAAATAAATATCAATGTGTGAATAAAAGAACTGATATAAATAAACTAAGCAACATCTATAATTATATTTTATCTTATGATAAATGATGTTTTAAATCAAGAACATTAAATTCCTCGACTAAATTTTATAAATTTAATCTTCAAATTTGGCAACACTTTAATTTATTAACAAAACCATAATTGGCAAACTAAATATATGTTATATCCTCTATAATTTAAAATATATAATAGTTTTTAATTACTCACTAAATAATCTAATACTAACTTTTCAACTTAAAATAAAATAAACTACTAATGCATATAAATATCTAGTTATATCCTCTATAATTTAAAATATGTAGTAGTTTTTGATATTTTGATTACTAATTAAATAATCTAATACTAACTTTTCAACTTAAAATAAAATAAACAGATTTTTGTGTCTTTTTGACATTATTCGAGTGTCTTTCTGGCATTAATCAAAATTAAAAACTAAATTATTAAATCGAATTTTTGAAAATTAAAACATTGCTATTTGGATAACATTAGAATAAGAATTATATATATACTATGTTTTGTGAAAATGTTTAGGAATAACCTCAAGTTGTAAGTCTTTTTTGTTATTTTTTATACAATGTATTTTAACTTAATTTCATTGTATTTATAATATACTCATTTCAGCTTACCCTGAAGAAGCAAATATATTTTGCGAAAGCTAGGTAATAACACAGAGTTTTACTTATCCTGCCCCTAAAAAATAAATGACTGCAACCCCAAAACAAAACTATAATCTACATAGTATCAGTCAATATTACCTAATTACTTTATATACATATATATATATATATATATATATATATATATATATATATATATATATATATATATATATATATATATATATATATATATATATATAAAGGATGTTATGTAATATAAAGTGTAATGTAATAAGTATATATACATATATATATATATATATATATATATATATATATATATATATATATATATATATATATATATATATATATATTAACAAATGAAATAGAGAATGTGGAAAAATCCCCTTACGAATAACTCACACATCCACTATTTTTTTTTTATTTTTCCACATTCTCTATTTCATTTGTTGATTTTGTTACGATTGGTCGGTGAACCAACTTTGTATCTTTTGATCACTGAGTGTGTTCAAAGATTCTTTTTTGTTTGTTTTTTAAATATATATATATATATATACAGTAGAACCCAGCAAATCCGAACTAATTGGGGGGACAGCCTGTTCGGATTCCGAAAAGTTCGGATTATCCGAAAGTTAGCCTTAACTAGTAGTTCAAAGCTTTCATTGTGATTTTGAGTAGCCAAACGTTCTCGCAAGAGTGCGGACAATATTTTTGGACTCAAGTTGACTACGAGAGAACCAAAGTAAGTTTGTGTTTAACTTTTATAAACACTTTATAAACCTATATATTAAAGTATAATATTTATTTTTAGGAAATTTTAAATGTCAAAGTCCTAGTAATCCTACATTGTCCAATTTTGTGGCTTTACTCTTTATAATAAACATGTTTTTAAGTTTTTGTCTTGAATTTTTAAATTTTTTTCACTTTCCGTTGGTTCAGATTTGCCGAAAGTTCGGATTCGCGGGGTTCGGATTTACGGGGTTCTACTGTATATATTGATACATGTATCCATGTGACTTCTAAAGTATATACTCGTAATACGTTGTCACTTCATATATACCGTTATCACTTCCGATTTCGGAAGTCACAACGTTTTGCCTATATTTTTACGAATTTGGCTACTAGATGGTATTAGAAGGCTTATATTAAAAATTTCGCTGGAAGTCATATCGTATCTAACATACTCATAAGATCAGATTTTAGTTCGACGGTATATCACCAGCGCTAGTGTCGCTCCCGTACTATTATACAGGTTATATACACAACGCGTAGCGTCTTCCGTATACCACACCGCTCGATGCGACTTCCGTTTTTTGGCAACCCTGTGTAACGGTTTCCAGACATTCATTTGTTGTAGATTCGCGGTCCTAATCGTACTTAGTATTTTGTGTATGAAACATGAATAATTTTGTGTTAACATTAATAATAGCTTTCTTTTAAATCTGCTTTACTTTTAAAGTTAGCCTTAAATGAAGCTAATTATATCTCTATAAATATATATTATCTGTACTTATTTTAGTCTATAATATTTACTTACCTATTTATTTATAGAAATTCATTTTTCTCGTGTTTTTGTTTACTTCCTTTTTTACAATGAACTTCTAATTCAATCTACACTCACCGGCACGAAAAACTGGCAACCAAAAATTGGTAATTTTTGATGTCTCGTATCTCCTAAACTTGTCCGATTTAAGTAATTTTTTAATATGTTATAGCCTTATTCTTTAACAATATCGCTATAATAATATTGTTGATAGGCATGTAAATTTTATTGTATACCAAGTGTACCCATCAAACTGGGTTTTTTTCTCAATTTTCACAACACCCTGTGGAATATTCTAGCCTTTATAAAATATTGAAATTAAAACCCAACTATAGCCCCAGGTTTTCTTAACATTCTGTTTTTTTTTTATTTATTCGCTTACGTTGGATAATAAAAAAGTTATGGACTTTAACAACTGGCCATGTTCTTTATCAATACAGGGTGTTTCTAAATAAGTTGATGCACGACAAATTAGATAAACATGTGATGTACATAAACTTGAAAAAAATTCGTGCTACATAATTTAAAATCGCACCGGCGGCTCTAATCATCAAGAGATTTTAGGGTGTGAGTTCATACAACAATATTTAAGCTAAAGAAAAGAAATTATTAATTTTTTTGGGCGCCATTAATAGATCAGAATCTATTGCTATATAAAAATTACAAAATTGTTACGAAAAAAATGGTATCCCTTTGACTACTAATGGTACTTACCCTTGTTGTCTGTGGTAGGCTGCGTTTCCTAATACAATAAGGATACATAGATGGATTGTGCGAACAGAAAAAGACGAAATAAGTTTTAACATAGTTACCATTTATTTAGATAGAAAATTGTCATTAAACTGAGTTGATTAGAAAAATAAAAAAATAAGTCTTTCGCGTTTCATCTTAAAAGTTCAAAAAAAAGAAAAAGGAACGAAACAGTTTATTGCAAAATACCTGGTGATGATCCATTGTTGTTGAACAGCTGGAATCGGGTTAGCTCGCCAGAGTTGTGGATACGACGAAATCACTTTCACTTTTCACTTTCATTTTTAGAGTTAAAGTACTGTTACATAATTGTTATTATATTATACGAAAAATAAAAATTCCATAGTTCTTTCTGTTTTATGAAAAGAAAATAACTGCATTCATGATTATTAGTGATACTTCTCACTGACTTGATAATTAAACATATTTTATTTAGACCATTGTCTTTAAAAAAAATGGAACTGCGTTCCTCGAAGATTGAATTAAGTGCGGTTTATATGAGACATATTAAACGGAAGTCTTATCCGCAAATGTTGAACTAAGTTCTGTTTGAACGAAACATATTACACGCCGTACTAAGAAAACTATTATTTTATCGTACCGGACACAACACAGAGAATATATCGGTATGGTATTTAAGACAACATATCGCACTTGCGATTTTCACGACAGAATCTTTAAGATTCCATTTTGCCTATTTAGGCACAGACAAGAAAAAATGCAGGTCTTCACTGCATGACCGCTAGAACTTAATTGATTTCTTCTTGTCCTAATCTCGGACAAGATTCCTCTCTGCTCTCTATATTCACCTCCCTTTTTCACAGCTATCACCTAATTTTACCAATAATCATCATTCCGAAATTTTCGTACCAATCACATAGCTGGAAAATAATGTTTAGACCAGCCTTATTATGATCATACGTTTCTTTTTCGGCCAATCACCACGAGTGTCCTTTTTGTAACCGTTTAAGGATTCCCAGGAAAGTTACTGCGTTGTAATTTTGTGGAATTCCTAGATTTCTATCACTCAAACATTTAGCAATATTTCCTATTCTTCTTTTTATGAGGCATATCCTGTGCAAAGTAAATACTTTTAGGAAAGCTGTCTCCGAGCTCTAAAGTGTCTTTGTGATTTTACTGCCTGCAATAGCTAAATTATCAGCTTAGGCGTCTAGAATTTCTTAAAATATTAATCCTTCCGCTTTCTTGTGGGTGGCCTAAGAGAAACGCGTTGGGAAGTACATTTCGTCTTACTTCTATCTATAACGACAGAGACGGACTTTTGCGATATTTAGATTGTGATTCTTCTAGCCTGTTTCACTGCCTCCCCCACGATTTCAACTTCGTGCTAACCAGTTTGAAATCGGAAACGGAATTAAAAAAATGAAACAGCAAAAAAAAAATGAAAACCACATTTGTTAGTCACCATATCGTAATATCGTTCAGAGGCCTTAGGCTTTCTCTAACGATCAATACATGTCTTACAATCTAGACATGAACGCGTTAATCAACACAAAAAATTCACAAGAATACAACGACGCAATTCGTCATCGTAGACACAAAAAAAAATAAAAACACAAAAATAGGGCAAGATATGTTAACGTTTTTTCGGATGCATAGGTTTCTTTCAACCTAGACTAACACCACGAATAACATAAGAATAATGATGTCTTAGCATCATTAACGCCATAAAAAAATAACATGTTATCCTTGACTTGGATGCATAAAGTCTCTCATTCATGACTTATTCCAGAGATAACACAATATAATAACGCCATAAGCAGTTATTACTTACGAACAAAAAAAACAAAAAAAAAGGAGTTACTGATAGTTCTAAGTTGGACCTTGTAATTATATAAAGATAAGCCTGTAATTAGTTTATTGTGGAAAAAATGGACACATTGCTTTTCAGAAACTTACTACTCTTTCAAGAACAGGGGGGATTAGGAAAATATTGATATTTTAACTTCGTTGTGGTAACCAGAACAAGCGATAACTGACGCGTATCATACGCCTATCATAGGAACATTTTCGGTGGGGTCAACTTAAGGTAGGGTCATAGTCGGTAGAGTCTATTATTCAAAGTTACACAACCAAACGGAAGTTTTAGGAAATGACATAGGAAGTCATCACCTAAGGTCTGTGGCTAAATTGCGATTATGAATGGCTTCTCATTCCGACGAGTCAACTGGCGGGAATCCGCTCACTTCATCCCTAGCCTTCCTCAGTGTCTGGCCATCCATACCGTAAAGGGGGTTAGACAACATATTTTAATAGAGGGGGCTGAAATTCATAGGTCCTTGAAGTAAGAATAAACTTAGGCAAAACAAATAGGTTCTATTACGAACTATCACTAGTAACTGTACTAAGGACTTCTGATATCAATCTAGATACCAAAAAAAAATAAGAAACGATTTTCAAAAAAAATATAAAAAACATTTTCCCTAAGCTTAAGCTGGATTGCATATAAGCGAAGGTAGTATATCCTAGAAGGATACCAAAAAAATAAAAAAAATAAAAAATAAAAAATCAACCTTTTATTATAAAAAAATTTTACTTCTATATCGGACTAACGCACGACATAAAAACATTTGAAGAAGGATTTTTAATATGTCCTTTCAACAAAACAAAAAAAATTTATTTTTATTAACTAGGTAAAACAGTTCAAAGAACTGGGGTGTGAGCCAAACTGAGTTGCTCTGGAGATCAACGTGCGGAATCCCCTACACTACTTCCAGAGGCTCGTCTCCTTCGCGACAACATCAAAAAAAATATATCAAATAGATAAACATTGACCGCAGCGGGACAATTCCCTACTATTGGTCTACACCACACATCAAAAAAAAGGTTGTCGAGACAGCTCTAAAAAATTTATGCGCGTCTCTCGTCCTGAATGGAACGAGGCACTTGGGGACGGTTTTGCCGAAGCAAAGTTGTATTCAATGTACTACGTACTAGGGTATCAGTGCATTACTGATCCCACGCCAAAATTTGTTGGAAGAGAAACAAATCCCTTCCAGGAAAAAGTTCGCAATTTGCGCGACTTTTCCTTTAACACGGACCACGGAGGAAATGGGGTGTCGCTAAAAAAAATTACCGAAGTATTTAGATTATAATAGGCTTTCAGATCAAAAATTCATATGTCCAAAATCATTTATTTGAAATCACACTTTCCAAAACTGAAGAATTTCGACTAATAAAAAAATTTGGTGCACAAAACAAAAAAATTATTTCTCTCAAAAAAAACTTTAAGCACCTGTACTATAAAATAGAAAAAAATCAAAAATATCTAAAAAATTATATTTAAAGTTGGTTCATATCGCCCTGTAAATAACGGAATATACATTTCTATTCGCTATCGGACAAATCTGAAGCATCTGACGAAACATTGACGGATGAATAAGCTTTTAAATCTTTAATATGCCAATTTCCAGCATTGGAACCATCTGGATTCCTAAGAACGTAAACTAACGAGGATAGTTTTTTAATTATGGTACATAAAATATATTTGGGAGCCAATTTTGCCATGAAATGTTTCGGGGCGCTAGATAAAACCATATTTTTTCTCCAAACTTGAACGCCAACGTTAAACTGTACGTCGCGTTAACGCAAATTATATGTTTTTGCATTTCTCTGATATGCACGAGACAAATTTTTACGCACGGCCGTGAAAACTTCTTTTATTCCCGTTACTTCGGACGCGTAATTATCGCGATCACCCGGTAGGATTTCTATATCAACAAAATCATGGGGCATTTGACCGTAATAATTTCCAGACAACGGTACGTGTCTAGCAAAATTTAAAAATGCCGGTGAATATTTGGTTACTTCATGTTTCGCTGTGTTTATGGCTTGCCGAATTTCATGTATGTGTTTGTCCCAATCGCGGTGTTCGTCAATATAACTTCTGATTGCCGTACCAATAGTACGATTGCTCCTTTCAACAAAATTTACTTGGGGAGAATAAACCGCAGAGAACCAGATTTTTTGGACTGCATATCTCTCACAAAGATCTTTCATTATTTTACAATTTAAATTAGAGGCATTATCACACATAAGATGTTGTGGAACTCCAAATATGAGAAACACCTGTTCCTCTAAAAATTTACAGATATTTGAAGCAGTAGCCTTGCGAAGAGGATGTAACAAAGTGTACTTAGAAAACCAATCTGAGACCACCAGCAACCACGTAAAACCGTTTCTACTTCTGGTTAAAGGGCCTATTAAATCAACGGCGATAATTTGCCATGGGTATTCGGCTTTTTTCTCTTTACCCATTTTACCCATTTGCGCCATATTTGGTGCTTTTTGTGCTCCACACGTTTTGCAGGCACGGACATATTTAACAACATCTCTTCGCATTTTTGGCCAGTAATAATTTTCTTGGATTCGAGCAAGAGTTTTATAAACACCAGGATGGGCACAAGTTGCAGGATCATGACACGACTTAATAACATCCTCACGTTGAGGTTTGGGAACAAGGACTTTCCACTCGATTAAATTTGAATTAAAAGGAAGACAAGCCGGAATAAATTTGTATATGAGGTCGTTCTCTACTTTCCACTGTGGAAAACTTTCTGGGTTAGACAAAATCTTTGTACGCAAATCATCGTACCAGGGATCGATGCGATCAGTATCAACTTCAAGATAAGCAATTTGATCATTCTCATGAATCCTACTAAGTGCATCAGGCACCTTATGACATGCTCCTTTACGATGGACGATTCGGAAATCAAACTGTTTGAGACGCATAGCCTAACGAGCTAAACGGCCTGTGGGATTTTTTAAATTTCTAAGCCATAACAACGAATAATGGTCAGTGATGAGGGTAAATTCAACACCATCTACGTAAGGACGAAATTTTTCAACAGCAAACAAAGCTGCAAGGGCCTCTTTCTCGGTGGTTCCATACGAACGTTCTGCTCTTGTCAAAGACCGACTAGCATAGGAAATCACCTGTTCTCCACCGTCTATTTCTTGAGTCAATACAGCTCCTAGACCGGTGTTACTTGCGTCACACTGAATAGTGAAGGGACGAGAATAATCGGGTTGTACTAGAACTGGGGAAGATACTAAAGCTTCCTTTATGGCGATAAAAGCATTCTCAGCTTCTGATGTCCAAACTATAGGTTCTTTCTTTTTCTTTCCTTTCAAAAGATCATTGATAGGGGAAACAAGGGTAGAAAAATCTTTGACGAAGCGTCTATACCAAGAACAAAGACCAATAAAACGTTTAATCTCCGTTGTGTTAGTTGGACGGGGATAATTAACCATAGTGGAAATTTTGTCGGGGTCCGACCGAAGAGAGTTATCACCAACGATATAGACTAAATACTTCAAAGTTGTTTTGAAAAATTCACATTTGTCTACATTTATCGTAAGGTTAGCATCCTTTAGTTTATCTCGCACTTGTCCTAACAAGGCAACGTGTTCCTCTGCAGTGGAAGAACAAACAATAATATCATCCAAGTAAGTAAAAATAAAAGGTTCGAATTCTGGTCCAAAAATTTGATCTACTAATCTTTGCTGGGTTTGAGCACTATTACAAAGACCAAAAGGCATCACAGTAAATTGAAAAGATCCACGGCCAACAACAGCAAAAGCAGTTTTTTCTCGCGAAGATGGATCAAAAGGGATCTGCCAAAAAGCTTTTTTCAAATCTATCGAACTTATATATTTAGCGTTACGCAATAATGACAAAATTCGGTCAATATTGGGGAGAGGATATGTGTCATGACGAGTAACTTCATTAAGATTCCTGCCATCAAAACAAAACCTAAACTCGCCTGTCTTTTTCTTTACAAGCAAGACTGGACTACACCAAGGACTGTTACTCGGTTCTATAACTTTAAGTTTGAGCATCTCATCTAATTCGCGATTTAAAATATCTGACATGTATGGCGACATAGGAAAAGGACGTTGTCGAAAAGGCTTTGCGTCACCCGTATCGATAGTCATTTTGATCTTATCTGTTCTTCCTATACCATTCTTTTTGTCTACCTCCTGAAAACTATGGATGACAGCATCCGCTAGAGGTCTTAACTCGGCGGCAAGAGAATCAATCGAACACAAAGATTGTGGGAACGAAACATCGCCTTCAGGTTTTGAAGTTACTATCTCGCAACAAGGATTTCTGACACTCCATTTATTTTGTTCGAAATTTATCGCTAAAGAAAATTTTGAAATAAAGTTACTTCCTAAAATAAAATTTATTGGTAGCGATGGCACTACAAGACAACTAATCACATGACAAATTCCATTCGCCACAAACGGCAAATCTACAATACCAGAAACCTTTTTACTCGATCCGTCGGCTAAAGACACATTCTGACTACACGGTAAATCGATCTCAATGTTGTTTCTCTCAAGAAAATCCAATCCCTTGGATCCGACTACAGTAGTGGAACACCCGGTATCTAATAAAAGCGTAAAGGGTTGCGAAAGAATTTGAACCTCCAAGTAAGGTCTGTTATCGAATGGCTTTGAAGCAATGACCGGAGATAATTTTGACGAATGTTTATAAAAATTTTTTACTGTACCTAGCCATTTGTACCAATCAGAGACATTAAAATTTTCTGGAAACTTATTATCGGCCGCAAAACATGAATGTTCGGGGTTTGAAATTTTATTGTGAACACTCTTACCGAACTTAAGGGTGTTGGTTATTCGTTTTTTGAAGGTTTGACACAGTTTGGGCATGTCCTTACCGTAACATTATCTGCGCCACATCGGAAACAAAAATATCTATCAAAACGCTGTTTACAGTCGTTGAAATTGTGCCCGCGTCTTCGGTAATTAAAACAAACGATCATCTTCGATTTATTCGAAGTACTTTTACTAGGGTTTTTCGCCTTAGAATTTCGCGGAGCCGAGCGATCGTCATTATTTTTAAAATTTGCTTTTCCGTTAGGAACATTGGCTTTTCTGGAGGGACCGGGGAACTCATGATTAACATAAGCGACGGACGTTTCCTTCTTGACACTAGGCACGACCACATTATTCTCTAGTTTACGAATAATAGCAGACAACTCCTCAACAGTATTGGTATCGACTAATGCAATCAACGGAATATATTCAGGGATAATATTTTGCCTTAAGTGTTTCACGATAGTTTTCTCTAAAGGCTGCACCGTCAGCCGTTTTGCCAAAGACATAACCTGTGCCTGAAATAAAGCGAACGACTCATTTTTCTTCTGCTTCCTGGATTTGATCTGGTTCCATAAATCCTCGTCGTAGTCTTGGGGAAGAAACGTGGCCTTCAAAAGACCAATCAATTCGTTCCATGAAGAAACGGTACTACGAACACTCCTGAACCACACAGCAGCGCTACCTGTAAATAACTCGACAGCTGATCTGAAAAGAACCTCTTGTCCTACATTACGGGATTCAGCCAGGTCTCTAACTTTTTCTATGAAAGGGAAAACTCCTTTAGAATCTCCACTAAACTTAATGTTCCAATCAGCTAAATTAGTTGGATGCGACACCTGAACGACGGGAGCTGGAATATTAACGACCGGCTGTGAAGGAATTATATTCGAAGAAACTGATGGCCCAACAGGAACGACTTTGTCATCTAATTGCCCTTCTAAAAGTAAACAATCTGCAGAAGCCTCTGCCTTATACTCTTCTTCTTCCTCAAATTCTACGGGTAACCTAGCTATTCTAAAAGATAAATGCGTAAGATGAGCCTTTGCCCTACGATAGACCGAATCTCTAACGTCTCCTTCGAAATCTCCAATTAAACTACGGATGTCAACAGCAGTTTCGTCTATCTGCTTCTTCTCATCGTTGAATATTAACCTATTTTCCTCTAAATCAATAACGGCCTTTTTACTAAGTAATTTACGAAGCATTGTTTTTTTGTCACTAAGATTTTTCTTAGTCTTAACCCCTCGTATAAACAATTCATAATCAATTTCGTCATTTTTTAAATATTGAACCACGGAGGATTCCATTTTGAATTATATTCTCTCAAAAATTATGCAAAAAAAAATCAACAAAAACATTTAAACTCAAAATTTACTGTAAACTTGGAATTGAAAACTAGCAGTTATTTTATTTACCTTTGGAATTTTCTCTTTTCATATTTACATTACTATCTTATTTCTTATCTGCGCATCCATCGAAATTTTATAAACAGTATAAAATCTCTATTCAGACACCTTTAGACAACAAGGAGCCACATTTTAAATAAGTGCTAGGAAAAATACCATTTACGTGTAAAACAAAAAAAGGAATGCAATGACGTTGTTTTTAAGTACTCGTTAACACGGAGCAAAAAGAAACAAAAAAATGACAGAAACCTCTAGGTGCGGTCGCCGTTTTATGAATAAAACTTAGGTTGCGTTAAAAATAAAAAAGCCTTTTTGTGATATTACTAATTAAGAGTTAGATGAAAAACTTAGCGTTATTTTATGAATCAATAATGAGCAGAACAACGTGGACAAAATAAGAAAACAAACTAATAAGAATTAGACAAGAGATAGCCCCACATGTTGCGGCGTCATTTTATGTTGCACGACAAATTAGATAAACATGTGATGTACATAAACTTGAAAAAAATTCGTGCTACATAAATTAAAATCGCACCGGCGGCTCTAATCATCAAGAGATTTTAGGGTGTGAGTTCATACAACAATATTTAAGCTAAAGAAAAGAAATTATTAATTTTTTTGGGCGCCATTAATAGATCAGAATCTATTGCTATATAAAAATTACAAAATTGTTACGAAAAAAATGGTATCCCTTTGACTACTAATGGTACTTACCCTTGTTGTCTGTGGTAGGCTGCGTTTCCTAATACAATAAGGATACATAGATGGATTGTGCGAACAGAAAAAGACGAAATAAGTTTTAACATAGTTACCATTTATTTAGATAGAAAATTGTCATTAAACTGAGTTGATTAGAAAAATAAAAAAATAAGTCTTTCGCGTTTCATCTTAAAAGTTCAAAAAAAAAGAAAAAAGAACGAAACAGTTTATTGCAAAATACCTGGTGATGATCCATTGTTGTTGAACAGCTGGAATCGGGTTAGCTCGCCAGAGTTGTGGATACGACGAAATCACTTTCACTTTTCACTTTCATTTTTAGAGTTAAAGTACTGTTACATAATTGTTATTATATTATACGAAAAATAAAAATTCCATAGTTCTTTTTGTTTTATGAAAAGAAAATAACTGCATTCATGATTATTAGTGATACTTCTCACTGACTTGATAATTAAACATATTTTATTTAGACCATTGTCTTTAAAAAAAAAATGGAACTGCGTTCCTCGAAGATTGAATTAAGTGCGGTTTATATGAGACATATTAAACGGAAGTCTTATCCGCAAATGTTGAACTAAGTTCTGTTTGAACGAAACATATTACACGCCGTACTAAGAAAACTATTATTTTATCGTACCGGACACAACACAGAGAATATACCGGTATGGTATTTAAGACAACATATCGCACTTGCGATTTTCACGACAGAATCTTTAAGATTCCATTTTGCCTATTTAGGCACAGACAAGAAAAAATGCAGGTCTTCACTGCATGACCGCTAGAACTTAATTGATTTCTTCTTGTCCTAATCTCGGACAAGATTCCTCTCTGCTCTCTATATTCACCTCCCTTTTTCACAGCTATCACCTAATTTTACCAATAATCATCATTCCGAAATTTTCGTACCAATCACATAGCTGGAAAATAATGTTTAGACCAGCCTTATTATGATCATACGTTTCTTTTTCGGCCAATCACCACGAGTGTCCTTTTTGTAACCGTTTAAGGATTCCCAGGAAAGTTACTGCGTTGTAATTTTGTGGAATTCCTAGATTTCTATCACTCAAACATTTAGCAATCTTTCCTATTCTTCTTTTTATGAGGCATATCCTGTGCAAAGTAAATACTTTTAGGAAAGCTGTCTCCGAGCTCTAAAGTGTCTTTGTGATTTTACTGCCTGCAATAGCTAAATTATCAGCTTAGGCGTCTAGAATTTCTTAAAATATTAATCCTTCCGCTTTCTTGTGGGTGGCCTAAGAGAAACGCGTTGGGAAGTACATTTCGTCTTACTTCTATCTATAACGACAGAGACGGACTTTTGCGATATTTAGATTGTGATTCTTCTAGCCTGTTTCAAAGTGTGACTGACTTTAAGGGGTAATTCTGCATGAAAAAATAATGATTGTTTGGCAAAAGAATTTTATTTTTGCAATCATTATTTTTTCATGAAGAATTACCCCTTAAAGTTTGTCGCATTTATTTAGAAACACCATGTATCGATAAAGAACATGGCTAGTTGTTAAAGTAACTAACTTTTTTATTATCCAACATAAGCGAATGAATAAAAAAACAGAATGTTAAGAAAACCTGGGGCTATAGCTGGGTTTTAATTTCAATATTGTATAAAGGCTAGAATATTCCACAGGCTGTTGTGGAAATTGAGAAAAAAACCAGTTTGATTGGTACGCCTGGTATTCGGTAACGGTATATAATGATAACTTACATGTCTAGAAATAATATTATTACAGAGATATTGTTAAAGAATAAGGCTATAATATATTAAAAAAATACTTAAATCGGACAATAGGTTTAGCCTATATATAAGATACGAGCCATCAAAATGACCTATTTTTTGGGGTGCCCGTTTTTCGTGCCGGTGAGTATATCTATTAAATAATCTAAATTAATTTTAAAAATCTTATTAAAAGCTTAAGGTGATACAGTAGCGATCAACAGGTAGCCAAAACGCGTTCCAAGATTGCGGCTGTAATTTTGAATATTTTTTCGACGTATTTGGCACACGTATTCGTAATATAATAAAGAATGGCGGTACAGAGCCCAATTTGGGAAATATGTTAGTATCTGGAAATTACTCTATAATTAAATACAATATTAAAAAACGAGCCCGTACCGCCATTAAAAAGAAAAAAAATACACTTTCTTTAAATAAACTTTTTTATCCGATGCCTAGATCTTGTGTCATTTTGGAACTACTAATGGAATAAAAAATTTTAGTAGTTCCAAAATGACACAAAATCTAGGCATCGGATAAAAAAGTTTATTTTCTTGTTCTTCTTAATTGCGGTACTGGCTCGTTTTTTTAATATTGTATTTAATTACAGAGTAATTTCCACATATAAATATATTTTTCAAATTGGGTCTGTACCGCCATTCTTTATTATATTACGAATACGTGTGCCAAATATCTCGAAAAAATATTCAAGATTACAGCCGCAATCTTGGAACGCGTTTTCGCTACCTGTTAATCGCTACTGTTTCCTCATAAATACAAGAAATGTAGGTAAATGTTCTCATTTAACGAAATTTCCGAAAATTGTGTATTTTTTTGGACCCAAGTAGGCTGAAAAATAGATTTTATAGTTATTGTTATTTCGAAAGTAATAAAACGTGTAAAAATATACAAAAAATTGAATGTACAATTACAATTGAATGTAATTAAATACACGATAAAATGAATCAAGAGCGATAAAAGTTTAAAGTAATAAATTCTCGTAATAATATAAAATATAGTAAACTCTCTCTTAAGGGGGTAGGCGCAAAATCTCTGTCCAATGCTATTTAAATACATTTATTTTTTTCGAATCCTGAGAAAACTAATAAATATTTTTTAAAACACACACCCAGAATGAAAGATAACATTATTACGGAGGACCGAAAGTCCCTTAGAATAAACAAAAAGTTTCTTTTGAATAAAATATTCGAAATTAAAAATCACACTAACTTTTCTCTTGTTTTTTCATCCCATTATCTTTATTAAAATAAACATATATTAGGTATATAAGTTATTAAAATAAACATTATATAAGTTTTCAGGGACTTTCTGCCCTCGGTAAAAATGTAAGCTTCCATTCTGCGTTTAAATTTTTCAAAAATACTTTTCTCAGAATTCGAAAAAGATTAATGCATTTAATTAGCACCAGACCAAGATTTTGCGCCTATCCCCAACGAACGCCTCCTCTATACGGACGGTATTTAAAACAAAATTCATTTGCCGATATATTGAGCCTGTACTCTTCCGGACAATCCCTTAACCCTTAAACGCCCAAGGGTGGGTAAAAAATGTCCACCTAATGCGTATTCCCTTGTAACATATTTATTACGTGTTTAAAAATTTTTCAAAAATTATTTATTGTTAAAAAGACAGCCTTTTATCGAATGTTAAATTGTTTCTACCGATATTTTTGAAAATAAAAGTAATAGGTAATAGCTTACGTTAAATATGGGTTGGCATAAAAAGTACACCCTTGGTAAAACTTGTTACTCAAGGTTTCTATATAATTTCTCGTTGGTAGCAACATAATCCATATATTATCGACGTATAATTACATAATCGACATAATTATCCGCCAATGAGAAGGCTGAAAGGAAGAATATGGAGAAAATGGACAAATTTGAATTACAGTAGAACGTCGATAATCCGGACGTCAAAAATCCGGACCGTCAATAATCCGGATTTGTATTTAGCAAAAATATCTGATTCTTTTAAAATAAATTAAGAACTTCGTTGCGAAAAACGAACCTCTACCGCAGTTAAAAAATATTTTACACATTTTTTTAAAAGCCCAAATAGTGTCTGATGTTTTTACTGTACACATGGTGCTATTAAAAATTAATTACAATACAGTGTTTAAACATAAAAAAATGTTTTGATTAATTTCACCTCTAGACACTTTACTGCACAAGAGAAAACATAAAACTTTAAAACGTTTGTTGTACTTTTATGTGTATACTG
Source organism: Diabrotica virgifera virgifera (assembly GCF_917563875.1). Taxonomy (NCBI): domain Eukaryota; kingdom Metazoa; phylum Arthropoda; class Insecta; order Coleoptera; family Chrysomelidae; genus Diabrotica; species Diabrotica virgifera. Next base: position 178,251,654 of record NC_065443.1, read on the forward strand.
GCCTTTTTTGAGGTAATTTCGATAATCCGGATAATTTGATAATCCGGATGGGGTCTGGTCCCAATTAATCCGGATTATTGACGTTCTACTGTACTGCCTTTTACTGGTATGTTAATTTTGATGTACATTGTAATTTTGTTGTACGATTTGTAAATTGCTTATATTAATATTTTACAAGATTCTGTGTTTATTAAGCATAAGATCCTTAAGTTTAATCCATTTGCAACAACTCTCAATAAATATATTAGCTATTTTCGAGGTGGACATTTTTTACCCACCCTTGGGCGTACATGGAACCTAAAAAAGGTTGGGTGTTTAAGGGTTAAAATGATGTGTACCTAAATGAAAAAAAAATACATAGGTATTTTTTCCAAATATTTTAGAATACAAAACTATTTATATTTTATTATTTCAAATTAACACAGAGATGACAACGAGTGATATTTGATAACTATTTACCTTATCAGCAGTAGGTAATAAAAATCTGGTTCTTACTATCAAATACCAAAATTGTAGAAAGTGACGCATACTTTAAATGTAGACCTTTGCGGGTCCAAGGGGAAAGGAAACCGACGAGTCATGGGCGTGCGGTTATTATTAAAAAAAGAATAAGAATTTTAGAACGAATTGATCGTCATAAAAATTATTTTCTTATTTTATAGATTTCTTATATGAAGAAAACGGTGCTACTATAGTATGCGGTCTACCCTGGGGATGCGATCTGCCTGTGAATATCATTATAGTGTTTTGTGGCTTCTTCCCAACTAAAATAGTAAATTGATATGGCAAAGTATAATTTATAAAGTTAAAATAATAATTCTTCCGATTTATGGGTTTCATTTACTTGGTAAAAAATTTTTTGTCGGCACAGTATACCTGTGCCGCTAAACGATAATCTTTTCTCAGAGAAGAGTTTTACACACAATAATGAAAATCTTTACAAAGTGAATAAAATTCATAAATCAGAAGAATTGTTATTTTAATTTTCCAAATTAATACTTTGTCATATCAATGTATTATTTTAGTTGAGAATAAGCCATAAAATTAGCTTATTCCCAACAAAAATAGTAAATTAATATGACAAAGTATTAATTTGTAAAATTAAAATAATAATTCTTCTGATTTATGCGTTTTTATAACTTTGTAAAGATTTTATACCGGCACTTTAATATAATACAGGTTATACCCCGCAACCAACGGTAGACCGCGAGGTATAACAGAAACGCGACGATAGACCGCATATTATAGTAGCACCAAGCAAGCAATTTGATTCAACCCAGCCTGAGAGACTTGCTCAGCCCTTGATGACATTCGGGTGTAACAATTCATTGGAGCGAGGTAAAACTCGAGTAAAACAGGAGACACTCTATCGCGCTCCAATGCTCCAGACCATCCCTTTCCCCCCTATAGCACTCTGATGCGCGATAGGGGCACAACTATCAGCCAAATGCTCTTCACGTGGGAGTTTTGCGTAACAGAACTCCAACGTGGTGCCCTAATCGATTGCAAATTCAGGCTAGCGTGAGGCGCTTTAATCCTGTTTCATCTAGTGACTTATCCGCGTAACTAAAATTGCTTGCTTGGGCCCCAAGCCTCTGCTCTGGGCTAGGCCCGGATCAGAGACTTGGTGCTCAAGGGTTTGGGCCCTACGAGCCCGTGTTTTTTGCTGTTTTTTTTTTGTTAATTTTTTTGGCGGCTTGCGCCGGTTTTTGTTAGTAATTTTTTAATTTTTTTGGAGGCCGAAGCCGTTTTTTGTTTTTTTTAATTTTTTTGGTAGTATGTCTCTGAAAAATAAAATCTGATTAATGGGGCCTAAACAGTGTTGCGCTTATCTACGTTGATAGAGATAAATATAAAAAATATGTTCAAATAAAAACTTACGTTATATATCACCTAATCTGAGTCATCTATGTCGTCTTCAGATTCATCACTAGTATCTTCACCTAGATGCACAACTATTGGTTCAATGGTAATTTCAATGAAGTTATCAAGGTTCCACATTTTCTTTTCTTCTTTCACTACATGTTCGATACATTTTATCCACGATTGTGAGGTCACATTGCTGACGGCACCATTAAGTAGATTTTTAACATCATTTAATTTATAAGTAAAATTGTTCCTTGCTACTTCATTTTTTATTTGAGCCCATATAAGTTCTATCGGATTTAATTCGCAATGGTATGGCGGCAATCGAAGTACAATTACGCCTCGTTCTCGCGCCATTTCATCTACTACATATTTAATATATTTATCTTTATGACACCGTGCTAAGTTTAGTAATTCGGTCTTCAAATTTTGTTCATTGAATTTAATATTTTTTTTAGTAAGCCAATCCGCAATCTCTGCTTTTCTCCATTTAGTGGTTGGTAACTGTTCTACACGCCGGGAGTGATATGGAGCGTTATCCATAACAATAACAGATCCTGGTTGAATTTTTAATAGAATATCTGAAAACCATTTTTCATAATGATCTGCATCCATTTTCTCATGGTAATCTATAGTTTTTTTTAGAAACAAATGCATTTAAACCTCCTTCAACAAATCCAGAGTCGCTACCAATATGGGTAATAATAAGGCGTTTTCCCTTTCCAGATGGGGCTTTTAAACCTGTCGACAAACCATCTAGGAAAGCTTGTCGTTTGTTTTTCACATTTAAATCCTGCCAAATTTTAGTCACTGTATGTCCTTCATTTAACCATGTTTCATCTGTATAGTATATCTTTTTTCCATCTCTTCGAAATTCTGCAATTTTTTTCAGGTACCGTCTGCGCCATAAAATGATTTCTTCTTTTTCAATAAGAGTACTATTCCTCTTTCTCTTTAAATACCTAAAGTTCATTTCACGTAAAGTACGTAACAAAACACATCTTAATATTTTTGGAATATTTTCATTAGATTGAAGGGAAAGAGCAATTTTTTTATAGTTGGTAATTCGTTTTTAAAATAAAATTCATGTACTGCACGACGAATGGCCTGTTTCGTCGTATCATCCAATTCTATTTGTTTCCTTCCTCTTGTCTCAACCTTCAAAGTATTACTATCGTTTGTTTTATCGACTGTTTAAATGACTCTGTACACACTAGCTTCCGAAACTTTTGTTAAAATACTACATAATGTAACTACATCGCTTACATTCATATTTTGTTCTCTGGCTCGAAGTCCTTCAAATACATTTCCGATCATAGCTTTTTTTCAGGTGTTAAATTGTGGCGTTTCTTTTTAATACACGGTTCACTACTACTACTGTCAGACATATTTATTTTTTGTCACTACTTAAATTGAATTAATTAAACTAAATTACTCACAGTTTAGTAAATGTAAAATCACCTTCCACTAATAACACTACAAATAATTCTGTTTTTAATTATTATTTGTCACTACTTAAATTGAATTAAACTAAATTAGTCACAGTTCAGTAAATGTAAAATCACCTTCCACTAATAACACTACAAATAATAATTATGTTTTAATTCTTATTTGTCACTAAATTGAATTAAACTAAATTACTCACAGTTTAGTAAATGTAAAATCACCTGCCACTACTTAATAACACTACAAATAATTCTGTTTTTAATTATTATTTGTCACTACTTAAATTGAATTAAACTAAATTACTCACAGTTCAGTAAAGGTAAAATCACCTTCCACTAACACTACAAATAATTATGTTTTTTATTATTATTTGTCACTACTTAAATTTAATTAAACTAAATCACTCACAGTTCAGTAAATTTAAAATCACCTTTTACTAATATCACTACAAATAATTCTGTTTTTAATTATTATTATTTGTCACTAAATTACTCACAATTCGCAAAACGTAAAATCAGCTGTCTGGTTTATGAAATACCTTTCAGCGCGCTCATGAAATGACTTACAGAAACACACGTACCCTTGAACGCTGCCGCTGTTGCCAGTTACATCACCTTAATCTGCGACGACATTGTCGATCTCGGACAGTGTCTAAGGTTAGAGAAAGATATAAACTACGACCTTGCAGATAACGTTCAGTTAAATTATATATGCTGGCAACGTTCAATATTCTTAGAACTGCAATCTTGTCAAAAAGGTTTTAAATAGACCAGTCAAATTATTATTGAAATGTATTTGATATAAAATGAGATCTCTTCTCTTGGAACGTATATTCTAAACAGTCAGACAAAGAAGGTTTTTGTCAATTTTTAAGCGATTAAACAGATTCTGCAATAATCGACTAATTTGTTTATTAAATAGTAATTAAATTTTCTTATTTTGTCGATTTTCCGACAACAAAAATATTTTTTTAAAAAGGGTAAACGTCTAATTTTACTTGCCTATGAAAAGTTATTAAAACATGACTCACTTTCTACAATTGTGGTATTTGAGAGTAGTGTGGGATCCGTCATTAAAATATTTTGTGTGTCGGTCATTAAAAGAAATGTGACACCGTAACGCGTTGCTCTAATAATACTTTAACATTGATATGTTGTGACTAAAAATGTTAACGGAATGTCTGCTTGGTTGAAAATATCCAATAAAAATTGTATTTTCTCTTAAAAATGTTTGGGATTGAAGGGAGACTTTGACTGTATGATAAAACAATAATTATACAAACAAAACAGTTATAATTATCAAGATTTTTACTGTAAACTCGTGGAGAAATACATTAAATTAATAGAGATCGGGAAATATGCACTTAAAAAAACCTTAAATTATGCAAAAAACAGTTGAATTGAAATATGCACTAAAATATTATGCTTTTATGCATTTATAAAAAACGCAATAATAATTATTATTGGTGTATTGAAAGTAGGTATTCCAGGTTGTATCTTAGTCGATAGGAAAAATATTCAGATTCGTTTTTTACGATCTTACGGAGATAGTATAGTTCATTAACGGTTTTTGCTCCAAATTTTAAAGAACGGATTGACGTGAAATTTAGCTTACACATAGGTAACATGTAAAAGAAAAAAAGTGAAAAGAAAACTTTGCCCTGGGGGTTGAGTTTCTCCTCTTCTCGGAGGGGAAAAATATACGTTCAAAATAAGTTCGGAAATGGATAAACACACTAATTCTAAGCAACTTCTGTTATATAGAATTTTTCACTAAGTTAATACTTTTTGAGTTATTTGCTAGTCAATATGTCAATTTTTCAACAAAAAACACTTTTATGCGGTTTTTTGCCAATAACTCAAAAAGTAAGTAGGTATGTTATCGGGAAAAACATTAAAAATATAGCTTATAAAGTAACAAAATTGATGTACGTATAATTTTTAGAATCAGTAGAAGCAAAGTTGTAGCTAATGTAAAACAGGAAACAGGTTCATATTCGTCAAATTTAAAAATGAATAATTTCACGTGAAATAACCAAAAAAATGATAGCAACTAAAAAATGATGCACTGTTCTGAGAAAACTTATTACAACTTTTTTAAAGTTTTAAAAAATATTTTTTATGTTTTCTAAAAAAGTTTCTAGCGTTAAAATTAAGAAAGATACTTTCAAAATAAAGTAGGTCCTATTTTTCTTAAAAAACTTCGAAAATCACCCCTTAATTCGGGCTAAGTAAAGGGCTAATTTTTGAAAAAATTGGGTTTTAAAGTAAAATTGTTTAAATTTTGAAAGAGATGCTTTTTTTTCAAAATGACATAAAATTTATTAGTGCTACCAAAAATTACGAAGAGTAAAAAATGTAGGTTTTGCTTTTCTGAATATTTAGGATTATGTTTTTTTCTTTGAGACAAATATTGGTTAAGATATGGCTGCTCAAAATTGGCATACACAGTTGGTTAGTGACTAGTTCAATCCCTTTCAATTACATCCCCTTCAAAAATAAGCATTTTGAACCAATGAAGCTTACAGATCATATTTATAAACAATACATACACGAGTAAATCAACTTGTGAAGTGGTGACGATAAATTTTATTTGCTAACTTCCTTAATTTAATGCTAAAAACTTTTTAACCTTTTTTTAAACACTACAAAAAAGTTGTAATGAGTGTTCCCCAAAAAGTGCTTTAGATTTGGACACTTTACGTTGGAATATTCAATTTGAAATTTGACGTTTATGAACCTATTTGTCATTAGTTACAACTCTTCTTTTACTGGGTCTAGGGATCTCATACATAAGTACACCATTTTTTCACTTATTTATGGGCTATATTTTTCTTAAGAATGTTTTTTTCGATAAAATACTTACTTTTTGAGTTAATTGCAAAAAAAACCGTTAAAATGTGTTTTTTTTGTTGAAAAATGAACAAAAAAGAACAATAGTTCCTTAGAATTAGTCAGTTAATCCATTTCCGGACTTATTTTGAACGTATATTTTTTCATCCCTAGACTAGGTGAAAGTTACCCCCATGGCAAAAGAAAACATCGGCACAATATCAATTTTCTTCTTTGATATGTTACCTATGTGTATGCCAAATTTCATGTCAATCTTAAGTGGTTTTTTAAAATTTATGGGTTTTGCAATATTTTACCGTCAGCGAACGGACTAATAGAAGAGGATCCGATATAAGGCCGATCTGAATCGATCTATTTAATGGATAACAATAATTATTGGATATGTAATTTAGTATGTTAACAATTATAAAAAACAAGGGGTGCATGATCTAATTTTCTTCTGACTATAATCAATTAATAATTAATAAATGACTTTTATCTACTCTATGTCATATTATGTATAAATTTTTAGTTTGTGAAAACTGTCATTATAGATAGCAGTGCTTTAAAGTAAGCATGAAGTAACAATGTATTTTAAATGGGATTTACTTTTTCTCACTGTTTTTGACACACTTTCATATAATCAAATATTCTTTCTTAACTTTCGCGTTGTCATGGTGATGACATAATGAGCAATAAATTACAAAAAAAAATTTGACAGTTTTGTGGTTTGAAAGAAATTATAATTTTTATATGTCAAAGTTCTAAAAATTGTAGAATAGAAATGAATTCCAGTGACGAAGAGTTACAGTATTTTTATTTGTTTATCGTAGATAAAATATTGTATGAAATTGTGCGTGAAGTACTTTTTGCGAACTTACGCGATGTATAGCACTCGCTCCGTTTCATAAATAACTATTTTCATATATTAAAAAAAATGTTTCGACCCGGGTTGATATTATTCCAGATTTTCAGATTTGGGCACAGAGTTGGATTGTTGGAGCATATATGGAGAGCAGGTAGCGCAACAACTATAAACTCAATTTTACAATGGAAACCCGGAGTTAGAAGGAGACGCGGAGGAACTAGAATAAATGGTTACAGGAATTAAAGGAAGATTTATATTGGGCAGGAATTAGAGACTAGCAGAAAAAGAAAGAGGATAGAACGAAATGGAGAAGCATAGTCAATAGTATCGAGTAGCAGACTGGGAAAAATCTGCTCGAAAAAGATGGATCTAGATAGCTTTTTAGCGGCTAATCCCCACCTGGAGTGTTTAGCCATTTAATTTTTTTATTACATATTTTATTGGTACATCAAAAATTAAAAGGACGGTGCCTGTAATAAAATCTAAAATATTAAAATTTTCTATAAGTTCAAATTTATTTATTAACATTTTTGATATAATTTTCATAAATAAATGACTTACTATTATTGTCCTTTTCATGATCATTTTTCAGTGCGTAACAAATGATAGGAAAAAGGGTAAGTCCGTGAAAATACACATTTATGACAGTTATTCTAACATGACATTTTAGTTAAATCTGACAGTTGTCACATTTTATTTTCAATTTGGAATAAAAACAAATCAAATGTGTTTCTTGCATTTATAAAATGGTATTTTCTTTGATTTGTATAGTCTTATAAATTATACAGATTATATTTGTAATATTATTATCTAATTAAAAAAAATATTTTTTTATTATGGCGCCATCTATCGACAACTAGAATAACTAGAATAAATGATATAAATGTCACCCATGTAATGCAATCACCGACGTGCGTTTTTTCTGTCACATACAATTTAATGCGTTAGAAAGAAATCGAAAAACTGTGACGCACTGAAAGATGATCATGAGAAAAAGAATATCATAAATAACTATTAATCTGTTCTTTAAAATACACAAATGTGTTTCTTGCATTTATAAAATGGTATTTTCTTTGATTTGTATAGTCTTATAAATTATACAGATTATATTTGTAATATTATTATCTAATTAAAAAAAAATTATTTTTTTATTATGGCGCCATCTATCGACAACTAGAATAACTAAAAGAAATGTTATAAAAATGTCACCGACGAAATGTAATCACCGACGTGCCTTTTTTTCTGTCACATACAATTTAATGCGTTAGAAAGAAATCGAAAAACTGTGACGCACTGAAAGATGATCATGAGAAATACTGTAACACTTTTTTAATTAATTCCAATAAATCCATTTTACAGCAATAATAATATA